>NC_137920.1:14852057-14989557 GCF_963457725.1 Sprattus sprattus
CAAAGTAGAGAACTCAATGAAGCTTTGCCTGAATATACTGTCTGTGAAGAATGAAAACCAGATGTGAACCTTGCAGCTTTTGGCTCGAACCCAATCATGACTGTCTGTTTTGCGAGACAAAAGCAGGAGATATTGAGGATCCCCAGCGGTCTTGTTCCATAAAACCACTGTGAATTGCCCTATGGTGGGACTACTCCTACACCAGCTGACTTGTTCATTAAAAGTTTCGTTTGCCAACACATATAGAGAAACAACTTCAAACTTGGAGCTTATTCAATGTTCAGGCATGTTAGTCAAAGAGAGACTTTAAATTGATGGATAAGAAGTATAGAACTCACACCCAATCAATATTGTCTAAAGGACATATTTAGAGTTAAACATTGCTATGTTATGGCAACATGATACAAGACGCTCCAACACATTTCAAGCATTGCCTTCTTCAGGGAGTGAGCATGACCTTTAGTCTGCGATTACACACCTGATGTGTCCACTTCACTTTGATGGAACTGGAAACATTGCTATTCTGTTGTTGTACGATATTGTATCTGCAACTCACTTTGGATGTGTACTCTGTCTGTCTCTCCCTAAGCAAATTACATGTGACCCCCCTCCCCCTCTCCCCTCTAAAACCCTTTGTAACTTGGTATCACCCCCCCCCCTCCCCCCATAGGTGAACCCCTCACTGTCTCCCCCCTTCCTGTCACCTAAAGGGTGTGGCCCTCCCCTCTTCTTTGTAATCTACCTGACTGAAATGAATAAATGCCAACACATTCTGCTATCAGGTAGGCCTTTCTCTGAGCAGCGGCTGAGAGGGGGACTGAAATACAAACTCCAGAAACCTGACTCTGCCTCCGGTCCCTTCTTCAACTTTAGCGTGCTTATTAATATTCTATTAACTTACATGTTGCAATCAACTCGCTCTGCCAGGAGAAACACCAAGCCTCTCTCTCACTGTGGCCTAAATCTGCTTATCTTACATGGAGGCACTCCTGAACAATAGCTTAAGGTCACTTCACACTTTTAACAGGCCCAGAGTGATGAGTGTGTGTGTGTGCCGTGTGTGTGTGTGTGTGTGTGTGTGTGTGTGTGTGTGTGGGTGTATCAGTGTGTGTGTGTGTGTGTGTGTGTGTGTCGGTGTGTGTGTGTGTGTGTGTGTGTGTGTGTGTGTGTGTGTGTGGGTGTATCAGTGTGTGTGTGTGTGTGTGTGTGTGTCGGTGTGTGTGTGTGTGTGTGTGTGTGTGTGTGTGGGTGTATCAGTGTGTGTGTGTGTGTGTGTGTGTGTCGGTGTGTGTGTGTGTGTGTGTGTGTGTGTCGGTGTGTGTGTGTGTGTGTGTGTGTGTGTGTGTGTGTGTGTGTGGGTGTATCAGTGTGTGTGTGTGTGTGTGTGTGTGTCGGTGTGTGTGTGTGTGTGTGTGTGTGTGTGTGTGGGTGTATCAGTGTGTGTGTGTCAAGCTCCGGTACCAGTATATGGCCACAAGATATCACTGTTCCTACCCTCCCATGATAACCTGCTTTTGAGTGAGGTTGAGTCACCATCAAGTCCATGAGTCTGGCAGTTTGAATGACTCAGCCTATGGCCTGGTGGGAACCAATCAGTAACAGTCCTGGTGGTCTGGTTATTATCAGTCTGTGACTTTGCCTGACTAATTCTTGGCAATTAAGTGCAGATTTGTTTTACTCTTACTACAGAAACGAGATGAAGTGAAGTCCCATGTTTCGTTTGGGTGAAAAGAAATTATTACTGAAACGAATCTCTCCTGTAGAATAAATAATAACTTTTGGGCCATAAGGCTCAGTGCACTTTCCATCTCTCAACAGAGTTCTTAATGGCAGGTTTAGGCTGATAGTGTCACGAGTTAGCTGAGCTAGACCACCAGCGGCTCTATTTCCAGCCAAAGGCTGATAGTCTCCTCGAGAACCCCAAGAGGCAGAGTCAAAACAACGGTGAAAGGGGAGTCCAAAGTCTTTACTTGACAACTTAAATCAATCTTACAAACACAGTAACAATCAGACATAAGTCCAAGTCTCAGCAAGAAGCAATGCCAACAGAGGGTTTAAATACTAGAACTGAAAAGGGTAAACGAGTAAACACAGGTGATGAACATTAACACAAAATGCAATCAATGCAATCAAAAGGTCATGTGCTCCAGGTGAGTCCCTCTGGCAGGAAAGACCAAATATGGGCATCCTTAGGTTACTTCCGTCTGGTCTCCCTGGATAGCCTTGTGACAGATAGAGATCATGTCTTACTTGTCATGTCACGTGTAGCGAATGCGTCACACTGAAACATGATAGCAGTGGTGCTATGGTGTAAGACAAACTATTATGCTGATAAACAGGTTTTGGTCCTCTTTCCTGTAAATATCCTCAGAGTGCACTGCAGACAGAAGCACTCAGGTGTGTGTGAGACGAATACTTCTTTTGAAGATCGCCGTTCAAACTAAACCTATATCTACAGAATGAATGATTTTTATTCATGAAGGTAAGACATTATAATTGAACACAGACATGGTGGGTGTGATATGTCATTGACAGGTACATTACATGAGAGTGAGAGATGTAACTGTTAAAGGTAGGAAGAATGCAGTCAATAGATTGAGAGATTGAGCTGAGGTTAAATGCATTGCACGGTTCTGTATACATTTACAAAGATAATGGGTTGTATAAATGATCATTTAAAAAAAACTGTGTAACATAAAATTTGTAGTTCACATTAACAGGAACATCTGTTCAGATCTTTATAGAGTACATCTCATTCATAAAGTAAAATATTTATGAAGAATATCTTCATATACTGTATATTTAAGAAGAAATATGCTAAATGTTTCAACAAATAAACAAACAAACAGAAAAACAAGGAAAGACATTTGGCTTGAAAAACATTCAGTAATTTGGCAGTAAGTTGTCTTTCATCATGTGATCATGCGTATGAGAGGTGGCAACAAAACTATGCCGAACAACAGGTTTGGGTGTTCACTGGACACACTATACACTATAATGTATAGCTATCAATAGAGAATGATAGTACACTATTATCTACCATATAATACTATTATACTGCTATGTTGTCTCCTTTCAAACAGTGCGAACATGTTTCTTTCAGCCATAAGTTCTTCATGTCCTCCTTCCTGTTACCCACTATATCCAGAAAATATTTCAATGGCAATACTAAATATTAGGTCACTATCAGGCAAAACATTTCTCATTAATGATCATATATGTGAACGTTAATTAGACTGTATGTTTTTAACAGAAACCTGGCTAAACATAAATGGGTCTGCAGCTCTTATTGAAGTGTCCCCTCCCAATTATAGCTTTTTTCAGTCCATTAGAAATGGTAAAAAAGGGGGCGGGACAGCCACCATAGCCATGGATGCCCTGTGCTGCAGGAGCATCTCCTTCGATGAGTTTGCCTCATTTGAATATCATGCCATAGTTCTTAAGTGCCAGCCTACTGTTCTGTCAGTAACTGTATATAGGCCACCCAAGCAATGTCCCACTTTTCTAACAGACTTTTCAGAACTACTCTCGATTATCCACACAAACTACGATAAGATTATTATCACTGGCGATTTTAACATACATATTGATAATGGGAACGACTCAAAGGCCCGGGATTTTATGAATCTCTTAAATTCCATGGACTTTACCCAACACATCACTGAACCCACTCACAACCGTGGCCACACCCTTGATCTAGTTATTACAAAGGGTCTTACGACTGTTATATCGTCTATCTGTGACCTTGCTCTTTCTGACCACTTTTGTATTTTCTTTACAGCACTGGTACCTAAAGTTAAAAATAGTGCCGAAAGTTTTATTAAGAAACGCTATCTTAACTCTGCAGCAGCTGAGAATTTCAAAATAATGATAACTAGACAAGACATAACTAATACAAAAACAGCAGAGGCGGGGCCATCATGTGTTAATGAACTAGTAACTACTCTAAATACAAAATTAAGGACAGCACTTGACTCTGTAGCACCATTGAAACAAAAAAAGGTTTTAGCAAAACAAAAAGCTCCATGGAGAAATGAGGAAATTATTAAACTTAAGAGATCCTGCAGAAGGTCTGAGCGTACATGGAGAAAGACCAAGCTACAGGTCCACCTTGATATTTTTAAGGATCAACTCTCAGTTTTTATTAAAGCAATAAGAAATGCTAGGAAGGATCATTTCTCTAAGTTGATATCTATAAACTCTAACAATTCCAGAGTCCTCTTTTCAACAATAGATAGCCTTATAAACCCTGCACCCAAAGTAGATGATAGTCTTTTTTCCACCTCCAAATGTGAGGAATTTGCAGCATTTTTCAGAGATAAGATAACAAACATTAGAAATAATATTGCTCAAGAAATTCCAAATGTTTTGTTTTCCGATCCCCCTCCACCATGCTGTACCAGTATTAGCTTTTTTGCACTGACTGATATAGAAACGCTGAACAAAGTAGTGTCACAAATGAAGCCGTCTACATGCCCTCTTGATCCCATTCCCACCAATTTTTTTAAGACCATCTCTGACTCTGTATCTAAGGACATTCTAGCCATTATTAACTGTTCCTTGCTTACAGGTGTTTTCCCATCAGAACTTAAAACCGCCTTGGTGAGACCACTGTTGAAAAAAAGCAGTTTAGACTCTTCTGTTCTAAACAACTATAGACCAATCTCCAACCTTCCTTTTCTTAGCAAAATCCTAGAAAAAATTGTCTTTAAACAGTTAAATATTTTCCTAGATGCTAATTGTGTCTTTGACACTGTTCAATCTGGTTTTCGATCCAATCATAGCACAGAAACGGCATTAGTCAAGGTTGATCTCAGGATTAATGCTGACTCCAAAAAGCTATCTGTCCTGGCCCTTCTGGATCTTAGTGCAGCCTTTGATACTGTTGATCATGATATCCTTATTGACAGACTTGAAAAGTGGGTTGGCCTCGCTGGTCCAGTCCTAAACTGGTTTAGGACCTATCTAACAGGCAGGGAATACTTTGTTGCCCTCGGAGACCACAGCTCCAAAAACATTTCTATGACCTGTGGGGTCCCTCAAGGATCCATTTTAGGGCCCTTACTTTTCAGTCTTTACATGCTACCCCTTGGAAGTGTAATAAGGAGGCACAACATCGACTATCATAGTTACGCGGATGACACCCAGCTCTATATTTCTGTAACACCCAACAACTACAGCTCTATTGATTGCTTGGTAAATTGCATTTCTGATATAAATGTATGGATGTCACAAAACTTTCTCCAGCTCAACCAGGATAAAACAGAGGTATTAGTCATTGGTGAAAGAAATGAAAGAGATAAACTATCTGCACATTTAAAAACAGTAGCACTTAACACCAAGCACCAAGCCAGAAACCTAGGTGTCATATTAGACTCAGATCTCAATTTTGAAACCCACATCAAAAATATAATGAAAACATCTTTTTATCACTTAAGAAACATTGCTAAGGTGCAACCGTTTCTGGCTCAGGCTGACACCGAAAGACTGATGCACGCGTTTATCACAAGCAGGCTAGACTACTGTAACTCTCTTTTGTCTGGTCTACCAAAAAAAGCCATTAGTCAACTACAAATAATACAGAATGCAGCAGCGCGAGTCCTCACTAAAACAAGAAGGAGAGCGCACATCACACCAGTATTAAAATCCCTGCACTGGTTACCTGTTAGGTCTAGAATAGATTTCAAGATTCTCTTACTAGTCTATAAATCACTCCATAGTCAAGCACCTGAATATATAACAGACATGCTCTCCAAGGTACACACCCAGTAGAACCCTGAGGTCCTCCGGCACTGATCTCCTAATCAGGGCCGTCGTTTAGGGGTGAAAGGTGGTGACGATTCTAGGGGCCCACAGCCCAGGGGGGCCCACAAAAACCCCAGTAGCCTATTATGTAGACTTCCCTTTCTATGACTAAAGTATTATGCAAAGGCCTGTCTAATACTCATACTAATGCATCAGAGTTAAAACAAAGCCACGAAATCAAGCAAAATTGAAAAAAAAAGTTTCTATTTTCCGAGCATTACTCCCTTCTTTATAAAAAAATGGTTTGGCCCATGGATCTCTACTGTTTTGAGAATATGCGCGTAACGTTATTGCTCTCGAACTGCATCAGCAGCCAGTTGGTAGAGGAGCAATGCCAAAACAGAAACAAAAACGGGACGCCAAAAAAGATAGGAGAGGAAGAAAAGAGAGCTAGGAGCACATCAGTAGCCCAGAATATTACCGATTATTTTTCTTTTTTCGAATAAAGTGAGAATGTTAAGCTAGTTGCACAGGCGCCCTGTAGTTCATGAGAAATAACATAGCTTGCCTCGTCCAACGTCCTGATGTTCGAGTGGCTAATGTTAGGAGCTAGTGCTATCCAACTATTAACATTTCTGACACTAATGTTTAACGTTACGTGTGGTCAGCAGTGTAAAATAATCGCCTGACAAGGCTGACATTACAAATGTACCCACTAAATATCATCCACAGAAAAGATCAGTAGGCCTAACGTTATAATTCGCCAAACGTTATAATACGCTATGAAAAATCTCCAGTAGCAGTTGGACACAATTTTCCATTGTGGCCTATTGACATGAGTCTTGTTAATGTTAAACAGGGGCTAATCTTACAGCTTGCTGTCCTCATTCAATACTAAAGTGAAGCTGTTTGTCTAGAGCTATGCCATTGATAAGCCAATTTAGTTTTTTTTATTTATGTTTATGTCAAGACTAGGTAGGTTAGTTCTTCATCAGCTGTTCCGTAAATCATAGCCATAAATGTGTACAAAAGCAATATGAAATGAAATGATTAAACCTTTGCTGCTACTCCAGAATCAGCTGGAGCCTCCTCTGACCCCCACCCCCAGCACTCTAAAGATGCTGATGATGGTGAGTGAGGTAGACACTTGTTGGCTATTTTGACTTATTAGTGAACTGCTGTACCATTGGCAATTACTTACACAACAGCTTACACTCTTTCTCTTTCTATTCTGTAATGAATGGCAAAATGTAGATTTATTTATTAGTCTACATACGTCACTGTCTTTGCCATCTAATGAGACAGGCCCCTCTACCCAACAAATATTAGAAACTAAAGCTACTACAGACAGCGAATGGGAGAGTGAATAATTTAACAACATGACATAATAATACCCAGTGACTCTTTGTGGAGTGGTTCATTGAAACAAATAAACGACTTGGGTGCATTGGGTCAGGCACTGTCAAGAACACAGAGGAACAGAAAAATAAAGAACAAATTATAATACATATAATCTAAAGAAAAGTTAGATCTTTGGCGATGAAAAGTCGGGGGGCGGGGGCCCACACCAATATTCGGTACCACTTTGCAATAAGACTCCATTATAAATGGTTTATAAATAGGTTATAAATAGGTTATTAATGAGGTTGTAAACCCTTTGTAAGTCATTAATAAGCCCTTATAAATGAGTTATAATCACAATTTTTATACATCGATGCAGGCTCACTATTTCGGAAGATCCCCATCTTGGCAACCCACTGTCTATCCCTTAACTGGCTCCTCTACTAGCCCAATTGCACATTCCCTACCATTCCTGGTATTAGCCCTCAGGAGGCCCCCCCCCCCCCAACATTTTTTTTTTTTTTTAGTAACATGGGACGCACACTATGGTCTTATCTGGGTTTCCAGAGCTGAAGTAGAACAACATGTTATTTGCTATGTTGTGTCTGGATGCTACTGGATGTCCTAAAATTTCCCTCTGGATTAATAAAGTATCCATCCATCCAAGATCAAGTTACTGCTTACTATTCATTTCAGAACAAATCACCCTTTATTAATAATTTACTAACCTTTATAACGGGCAAAACGGAGTCTTATTGTAAAGTGTGAAACACATGATCATCTAGAAATCAGTTACTTACCTTTATAACTGGCAAAACGGAGCCTTATTGTAAAGTGTGAAACAAATGACCCTTTATTAATCATTTACTAAACTTTATAACTGGCAAAACGGAGTCTTATTGTAAAGTGTGAAACAAATCACAGTTTATTAATCATTTACTAACCTTTATAACTGGCAAAACGGAGTCTTATTGTAAAGTGTGAAACACATCATCATCTGGTAATCAGTTACTTACCTTTGTAACTGGCAAAACGGAGCCTTATTGTAAAGTGTGAAACAAATCACCCTTTATTAATCATTTACTAACCTTTATAACTGGCAAAACGGAGCCTTATTGTAAAGTGTGAAACAAATCACCCTTTATTTATCATTTACTAACCTTTATAACTGGCAAAACGGAGCCTTATTGTAAAGTGTGATACAAATCACCCTTTATATATCATTTACTAACCTTTATAACTGGCAAAACAGAGTCTTATTGTAAAGTGTGAAACACATCACCATATAGTAATCAGTTGCTTACCTTTATAACTGGAAAAAGGTAACCTTATTGTTAAGTGTGAAACACATCACCATCTACTAATGACTAAGTAAGCTTAAAACTTGCACAAAATGAACAGTATGACAAGAGAAATTAGGAAAACATATTTATTTGCACAAGAACAATATTGAAATGTAAACTGTCTGGCAATTCACATAAAAAAAAAATTCCTTCGGCTCTTCAAAAAAATAAAAAATATTTATCTGAGTTGAAGGGAGTGTGAGAGTGTGAGTGTGTGTGTGTGTGTGTGTGTGTGTGTGTGTGTGTGTGTGTGTGTGTGTGTGTGAACTCTACATTATAAAATCGAACAAATCAAACTAATGTAAGAATTCAAATTAAACAATTAAATTTTGTTTGGCACAGGCTTGCCTCTCCTAATGGGGAGCAGTGTCCCCCCAGCTTTCATCCCCTCTATTTTAAGTTTGGCAGCTTCATCCAGCTGAATGGCCGCATCGCACCTTTTGGCAAAGGCCAACACCGTTTCTCCACCTCCTGGCCTGTTGGACACCAGCTCCTGATATAAATCAGGAGCTGCTAAGGCCAGCTCACCTATTGCCGATGTAGAAACAACAGTATTGCGGTCAATTCTATGTTTTCTAAAGGCCCTGGTCATGGTCTTGGTCTTGCGCAACGTTTTCAGGATTGATTTGTACCGCCGTACAATTTCGTCTGGTGTTTGAACTGGAGAGGAAATAAAAAAAAAATTACACACGTCTCAAAAACATACCGCTGCAAAGAATACCATACCAGACAATTGTACTTCAACACTATGGACTTGGTTGCTGTCGAACAATTCACACAAATGTATACATCTGTTCTACAATGTTTAACATTTACCAGCTGCATTGGCTATCCAAAAATCTATATCCAAAAACCCATATTTAGTATTTCTGAGGCAGCTAGTATTCTTTAGTGTGCCCACAAATCAAATTATATTCCAAAGCACTAGCATATCCATCTACCATTCTACACCAAAATCAAACTGTAAATCTAAACCAGAGAATGCAGCATGTTGTGTGATATTTACATTATCTACCAGTTCATACAGATGCATCTACAAAAATTGAATATTGTGGGAAAGTAAAAAAAAATAAAAAATCTAATTTAAATCATTAAGAGACACCTTAGAATCAATACACATAAAATGGCATGTTTCAAGCCTATGCCCATGTTTCAAGCCTATGCTCTTATCTTTTAACTTTTTAAATTAAATTACAATTTTTTGAGATGCAACTGTACACTTTCCTTTAACAATTAGCCGAAACTTCTTCAGCTCCTTATTCTTTTTGGCTCCCTTGAGGTGCTTCTTGAGGTGCTTCTTCTTCTTCTTGCGCTTCTTAGGCGAAGAGGAGGATGAGGAGGATGAGGATGATGAGGCTGATGAGGATGAGGATGATGTGGATTGTGATTCGATTTCATCGACCACACCTATATCCCCAACTGGTTCTTCCTTCACTAAAAAAATAAAATATCAATGTGATATTTATATGGGCAAATACAGCCCATCAATCATGGCAGTGGCTAATGTACTAAAAATGAAGGCTAAAATATTTTTTTATACATATATTCCCCCAGTACATGGTATAAAGACAATGCCCATAAAACTAAATTCTTTGCTGATTTAAATCTAGCTATGTACCTCTGACGGAAGCCAGTTGTCCCCGGAGAAAGTCCCTCTCTTTCTCCAGGTCCTCTATCCTTTTTGTTTGCCATTCGAGTTTGTCTTTCAAGTGACGAATCTCTAACTTGTCCTTTTGAAGAAGGACTGTTGCCGTAGGGGCTAGGTCAGAGGGAGAGCCTAAAAAAGAAATAATTAGAATAACAATAAAGCTCAATAGCTCTACTGTATTGTATATATGGGAATCACTGGGGATTTTATGATTTAAGTCAGAATCCTTTACAAATCCATCAAAAAAAAATATTACTGTGCCCGTCTGTCTCTTTACTGGCCCAGTCCTGTACCACGCTCACGCAGCACGCTCTCACGTGCACCCCGAATGACAGGCACACAGAGCCTGTCAGTCGGTGTGCACGTGAGAGCGTGCTGCGTGCGTGGTACAGGACTGGGCTCACTAGCCACTTACAATATGTAAACCCTCAACGACCCTTACAGGTTATTGTTTTCCACTGCGTGGCACTTAATATATCGTTCAGTTATTTATTTGTCTTAAAGTACTTGGCAATTAAAAATATTTGCAGTGGATCACGTTATGTACTTAATATAAGAACCCCCCTAGTCAGCTACAGCCAAGGATATAATCTATAACTGAAATGTATCTTTAGGTGGCCACCGAAATAACTCCAATGCAGACAACTCCCTACTAATAGCTTGTTTTAGCTAGATAGCAACTTGGTTTAAAATTAACTTTTATGTCCACCTGCAAATGTCTAGTGAATGTTCAAATTTGACCACTCTGTTAATTTCCAACCCTGGTTAGCAACCTTATAATTGATAAACTACCGTTATGTGGCGGGCTGGTAATGTTAGGTAGCTATCTAGGTAGGTAGATTGCTAGCTAGGTAGCTAGCTACCGAGTAGCTTAATAAACTGGCTAGATAGTAAATTAACAATGAAAACTTACTATTTCGTTTATCCGGCACCTTACGTTTTTGTGTCCTCTTGGGACGGGAACTAGCTGAAGTTCCAGCGGAACATGACTCTTTCGCTTTGGGCTCCATTCTCACATAAGGGGAAAGACGGTACTTGGGGACGTGTGCTCTATATATACAGGTGGATGGGACTGGTACAGGCAGCTGCAACTGTCTGTGATTGGATGTTTCTATATAATTGTCTGTGGTTGGATATTTTACTTTACCTCGCTCTGGCGCCCAAATCTTTTTTGGTTCGTTTTTTTGCCTAATGTAAAACGACCATAAATCGATTGCCCCAACACAAACATATTTTTAAGGGATTCATTTTATTCTCATTGTCTGTCTGCTGAATTCTAGGGGCACACTTAGAACTGCCCCTCAACCCAAAGAACATTTTGGGATGTTTTGATAGCGCTCGTGTATTGTTTCCATAGCAGCAGTCTTAAGTTTGTAACGCTGCCCCAGAGGGTAAGCATTGCTTCAGATCAGGGGTTAAAAAAAAACAAAAATCTCCCGCTCATCGAGTCCATCGCATCTGCGCGCCACAAGAGGGGCTCACCCATCCCACACACCAGACAGAAGAAGTTTGCCTCTCTGCGGTAGGTTCACTTTATAAACTTTCAAATTGGTAAATGCAAGAATGTCTATAACATATGACATGTATTTTATATGATAGTATGTATTGTGTTGGTGGTGATGCAGTTTTGTCAATGGGCAAAACGTTATATTTTTCACCTGACCACGAGGTTCTGTATGCGTAGGGTACTGTGATTAGATGTGAATTTCGCTAGGAACTTTCCAGGCTTCAAATGCATTGTTTAATTTGACAGCGGCTGAGGCTATTTATTGATACGTCTTTTAATCTTTAATCTTTGTATAGTGCGGGGGTCGGAAATAGGCGGACAGGACCGAGACACAATTGCAAAAAATAAATACAAAATTATAATAATATATATATATATATAATAATTTTGACCAAGCGGTTTTAGCAACTGATGTTTGCGTGACTTTTATAAACCCTTTAAATACATTAAATTAACCATAACTTTATGGCAGGCTATGTTTTTGTTTAAACTTTATAATGCCAGTAGCCAATCAGATGATAGCCTACACTACGCAACACGGGCTTGCTGATAAAGCTGCGAGCTGTGGGACTGGTCGCACGAGCTGCAGACAAATTGACTGAAGAAAAGCCTGCGTGTGAGTTGAGAGGGAAAGTAAAGCAAGATTCATTGCAGTACGCGGTTGAAGAGAAAGATGGGATGCTCTAAAAAGCGTCACTGCCCAACAACGAGCAAACGAGTGCATGAGTGCTGTAGCTGAAACTTTGCTAGGGAATATGCTGGTCACTATGTTTAATGTTAATATGGAAAACGACAATACACACTGTTGAAATATTATTGAAATGTAGACCTTCATTTGATCTGATAGTAAGTTGTTGACCAAACAGACACTGATACTATTAGCGCCTAAAGTACTTATATTGGCTAAATATGCCCCTGAATCATAATGCACACCTTGACTGTTGGTACATAAAACACATGCAGTCCTATATCAGTGAAATCAACGGTCATAAAAAAAATGTTTGATAGACCTCCGGACCCAAGCTTGAGGACATTTTTTTAAACTGGACCCCTTAGAATTTTAATTGGATACCCCTGGTATAGTGGGCTCATATCAATAGAAACAAATGGTAGGTGTTAAATGTATCCCTATCGAAATGCTAACTAGGCTACTCATTCAATTCCTCCAGCTAGCTAGTAGTCATTAAATAAATATTATAAAAAAACACAAGGTATGTTAATAATTTTGTTATATAAAAAAACGTTTTTGGGTTGTGATGGAAATGACTATTTTTTTTCTTAATGTTAGAATAAAATGACAAAAATGATATAATGTTTAAATAATTTTGTCACACGTTTCTCTGGATTCTGTTGAACTGTCTTGCAATATCTACTTCATCTAGTCTGAGTTTTGTTTGTCCATGTAAATTATACCAAAAGTAAAAATGTGTTATCATAAAGGTATGTCAGAGATCTTGTTAATTGTCGGTGTCTACTCCCTCAGCAAAATGTCTCTGAAAAAGAAGTTGTTGGCCCGGATTGAGGGAAAACAAACAAAACGCAGGACACTGAAATTGATAAAGTGGATGCAGAAGAAACATCTTCTGAAGAAAAAGCTCAGATGCACTCTCTGCCACCACAAGATGAGAATGGTATCTGTGATGAAGACAGACCAATACATCTGGTATGTGATATGGCGTAACAATGTCAGTGAATGGAACAACATGACACTATGATTATCATCAACGTGATCATTCTTCTTTCATCTAATTATTATTATTCTTTCTACTACTGTATAGATTAATACATTGAAAGGCACGTCTAAGTCATTTCATTAAAAGAAATGCATTGTGACGTGTGTACAATATATCACTACAATAATATACACACACACACACACACACACACATACAGTATATATAATTATTATATATGAATTGTATATTTAAAAAGAAATGTGGTATGTTCTCAGGTACTGTCAAAGAGCAGGTCATGGGAAAGTCTCCAGAACGATCAGAGCTGGCTCCTTTTTTGAAAGATCAAAATCATCGCTTTTCAGTTGGATGAAATTCATTTACAGGTGCTGTGCTGTGATTTTGTATCAACAAAAATAACTTACTGTAAACATTAGGGAGGTCGCTGATTAACACTTGCATCTCAGTGTTGCGATGGTTTTTAAAAAATCAGAAAGTAGTAAAAAAGGTATTAAAAAGGTATTAAATGTAGCTTAAGGCTTGCTGTATATACCCTGTTACAGTACACATATGGCTACAGAAATCTTATCAATGTTTTAAATATTATTCCTCCCTACCACAGATTCTCACAAGGGCTCAGGCTCAGACAGATTGACATGGTCGATGATGGTATTGCTGGCAGCTCCAGAACACTGACTAATATGGCAAGACGCATAAGAGGGGTCTGTATTTGCGCAATGGACAGACACAGAAGGAAGAGCAGACAGTGTCTTGGTGGTCACAAAGAATTTGTTGTGATAGATGAGAGCTGCTTCCGCCATCAGCGAAAGGTTTGTATCTTTCCAGTTTGATTAAAATGTGAGCTCCTTAAAGACACCACTATTTTGTGCTAACCAAATAACCAACCATCTGTCAGATGCACATTTATCACCCAAGCCTGCACATGGACATGCACACACACACAAACACATACAAGTTAGAAATAAGGTTTTTATTTGTGACCTTCTTCAATGTAATATAAGTAAACTATTTGTATTGAGTATTTGTGTCTGGGAGCTTCTTGGCGATTCATGTTCGGCAGTTAAATGAAAATCTGTTTAATGGGAACTATTTAATAATTTATATATTTTAAAAATCTTGTCTGTTTTATACACTGGGCTCTGTTGTACAAGATAATCAAACATTTGTATTGCTGGAGTTATCAATATGGACAATTTTTGTATAATCATCAATAAAGGATGTTATACAATGCCCCTGATAACTAGTATGGCATTTTGTACAAAGATTTTTGGTGTAATTTGTGTACATTTTTTTGATTAAAATTATGTTGTGATTTATTTTATTTTTTTTAGTATGCACGGGGACGATTTGGCAGAACCTGGAGAAGGAAGAAATGGGTTTTTGGAATGGTGGGAGTTAGAGACAAAAGGCGGAGACAAGTGTTGAAACTAGCTGAAAAAAGGTCAAGACGCCACCTTGTCCCTGTGATAAGACAGCATGTGAAGTCAGGAAGTAGAATTATTAGTGATGAGTGGAGGGCATACAAAAACGTGCTAGGAAACCTGGGGTACAAACACTACACTGTAAACCACAGCAGGTGGTTTGTGAATCCCCAGTCTGGCAGTCATACCCAACATGTGGAAAGAGCTTGGGTGACCATCAAAGGGCAAGTGCGTAGACTTAGGGGAAATCGCACAGAGAGTTTGTTGGAGGAACACCTCAAGGTCCTTGAATGGTCATCATGGCTTGGCTCTGGTCACCCTGATGGGCCACTAGGACGCCTGCTGAAAGATATGAGAAAAGCCTTTCCAGTGTGAATGAGTTTATTTATGTCTGACACACACACTCTTTCAAACTCCATGTGTATGCCCTTCCCCTCTGTCATACAGATTGTTTATTTATTTTTTAAGAGCCCAAGGACATTTTGTTTTTTGTTAATTACCATAGAGTAGGGCTACACAGTTTTAGTTAAGACAGTTTAAATGAATGGTGTAAATAAATGTGATTTCATAATTTCTTTGTTGTTGTCTTACTGTTCATTTTGTGAATGTGTTATTAGGGAAGTTATAAAGCTTACTTACACATTAGTAAATGGTGATGTGTTTCACACTTTACAATAAGTCTCCGTTTGGCCAGTTATAAAGGTTAGTAACTGATTACTAGATGATGATGTGTTTCACAATTTACAATAAGACTCTGTTTTGCCAGTTATAAAGGTTAGTAAATGATATATAAAGGGTGATTTGTATCACACTTTACAATAAGGCTCCGTATTGCCAGTTATAAAGGTTAGTAAATGATAAATAAAGGGTGATGTGTTTCACACTTTACAATAAGGCTCCGTTTTGCCAGTTATAAAGGTTAGTAAATGATTAATAAAGGGTGATTTGTTTCACACTTTACAATAAGGCTCCGTTTTGCCAGTTACAAAGGTAAGTAACTGATTACCAGATGATGATGTGTTTCACACTTTACAATAAGACTCCGTTTTGCCAGTTATAAAGGTTAGTAAATGATTAATAAAGTGTGATTTGTTTCACACTTTACAATAAGACTCCGTTTTGCCAGTTATAAAGTTTAGTAAATGATTAATAAAGGGTCATTTGTTTCACACTTTACAATAAGGCTCCGTTTTGCCAGTTATAAAGGTAAGTAACTGATTTCTAGATGATCATGTGTTTCACACTTTACAATAAGACTCCGTTTTGCCCGTTATAAAGGTTAGTAAATTATTAATAAAGGGTGATTTGTTCTGAAATGAGTAGTAAGCAGTAACTTGATCTTGGATGGATGGATACTTTATTAATCCAGAGGGAAATTTTAGGACATCCAGTAGCATCCAGACACAACATAGCAAATAACATGTTGTTCTACTTCAGCTCTGGAAACCCAGATAAGACCATAGTGTGCGTCCCATGTTACTAAAAAAAAAAAAATGTTGGGGGGGGGGGGGGGGTGGGGGGGGCACAGGTTGTCACCCCCCACCCCCCCTCCTGAGGGCTAATACCAAGAATGGTAGGGAATGTGCAATTGGGCTAGTAGAGGAGCCAGTGAAGGGATAGACAGTGGGTTGCCAAGATGGGGATCTTCCGAAATAGTGAGCCCGCATCGATGTATAAAAATTGTGATTATAACTCATTTATAAGGGCTTATTAATGACTTACAAAGGGTTTACAACCTCATTAATAACCTATTTATAACCTATTTATAAACCATTTATAATGGAGTCTTATTGTAAAGTGGTACCCAATATTCTTTCAGGGGGCCCAGAATTCCTAGCAACGGCCCTGCTCCTAATAGTACCAAAAGCTAGGACTAAGAGACATGGAAAAGCAGCTTTTAGCTTCTATGCCCCCAGCCTTTGGAATACTCTTCCAGAATACCTAAGAATGGCTGAAACGGTTGATACATTTAAACATACACTCAAGACATACCTCTTTGATCTGGCTTATCACTCACTGTAAAAATGTATTAATTTAACATATTTGAAACATTTATTTATTTACGAATCCGTGTCTCTTTACAAGTGTTTGTAACCCCCAATTAAGTACCGCTACATCAAATGTGTTTCCTGTTTGCCGAGTGGATGCATGTACGGCCCCGGCAAACAGAACACAACAGAAATGTGGTGCCCTGTTGTCATGTGATGCTCTGTTGTCATGTGATGCCCTGTTGACATGTGTCACCTGTTGACATGTGATGCCCTGTTGACATGCGTTATGTGATGCCCTGTTGTCATGTGATGCCCTGTTATCATGTAAAATGTATCTATTTTACATTTATGGAACGTTTACTTATTTATCTATCTATGTCTCTTTACAAGTATTTGTAACCCTCCCCCCCCCCCCTTTATTTCCCTTCTTTCCTACTGTGAGGCGCATTGTGTTACCTTTGTGTATGAAATGCGCCGTACAAATAAAGTTTGATTTGATTTGATGACACTGAAGCAATCTGAGTGAAACTGAGGAGATGGCTGCAGGGGGATCATCTAGTGGTGAGTTCATTAATTTAGCCTTATAAGGCGTGAGTGTCTGTGAATTGTAGTACTATTAGTAATTATGACTATTTGTTTGTAATATGTTTGGGTTGCTAAAGTGTTTGGTGTCTGACTGTGTGACTGTGTTTCTTCATGAACAGAAGGTGTCCTCCATCTCTCAGACTTGAGGATTGTGCTGCTGGGGAACAGAGAAGCTGCAAAGAGTTCAGCAGGAAACACCATCCTGGGTAGAGAGGAGTTTGACCCTGATGTGAGAACACTGCAGTGTGTGAAGAGACAGGGAGAGGTAGCAGGGAGACAGGTCACTGTGGTGGACACGCCAGGATGGAAGAACTACCATATTAATTTGTGTAAGGACTCTGCTAACCTCCTCAAACAGGAGATAGTTCTTAGTGTGACTCTGTGTCCTCCAGGACCTCATGCTTTTCTGCTGGTCGTCCATGAGAACATGACCTTCACAGAGGCAGAGAGAAATGCCACATCAAAACACCTGAGTCTTCTCGGCAATGGAGCCTGGAAACACTCTCTAGTTCTGTTCATTCAGGAGAGACATTCAGAAGAGAAAATCTTTGAGGTTAAAGGGAAAATGCTCCAGCGGCTTGTGGAGAAATGTGGAAACAGATATCATGTCCTCAACATTATGAACAAGGATGACACGCAGGTTACTGAGCTGCTGGATAAGATAGAAAAGATGGTGGCAGGAAACAGTGGATTTTACTATGAAATACACAGAGAGAGATTACAGGAGGTGGAAGAGAAGAGGACAGGAGAAGAGAGGAGAGCAGAAGAGAGAAGGAAGGAGGTGCAGAGACAAAGACTGTCTATCAGCTCAGCAAAGGGTGAGTTAAATTTATCATCTGCAGAATCACATTATTAGCATGAAAATGAAACATCTTTATGTTGATAAATGTTACCAGCTGTACCTTCCTTCCTTTTCATACAAAGTACAATTAACTATATGCCTCTTGAACTATATACTTACAACAGCACAAAAGATAATTTTCTTTCACTAACATGGATAATTCACCATTACAAATTTGAACTTTAAAGTGAGAGAGAGAGAGAGAGAGAGAGAGAGAGAGAGAGAGAGAGAGAGAGAGAGATAGATAGAGAGTGAAAGAGAGATCTGTTCATAATCTCTGGTTACTCCTGCAGGAGACACATTGCTTTCAGAACTCAGGATTGTGCTGCTGGGATTTAAAGATGCTGGTAAGAGTTCATCAGGAAACACCATCCTGGGCCGAGAGGAGTTTCAACCTGGACAGAGATCTGCTGTGTGTGTGAAGAGACAGGGAGAAGTAACAGGGAGACAAGTCACTGTGGTGGAGGCTCCAGGATGGTGTGCAGGTCTTCCTTTTGAGTTCAGCCCTGCAATGGTCAAAAGAGAGATTGTGCTCAGTCAGGGTATGTGTGATCAGGGTACACATAGTTTTTGTTTTGTCATACAAGTGGATGCTAGTTTCACAGAGAAAGATATGACATCAGTTCAAAAACACTTATGTCTTCTTGGTGAGAAAGTGTGGAGTCACACCATGGTTGTGTTCACCTATGGAGACTGGCTGGGAGAGACAACCATTGAGCAGCACATTGAGAGTGAGGGAGAGCATCTAAAATGGCTGATTGAGAAATGTGGGAACAGATATCATGTCCTCAACAACAAGAATAATCGGGACACAGTACAAGCCACACAGCTGCTGGAGAAAATTGAGGAAATGGTTGTGATGAATGCCAGCCTTCCCTTCAAGATGAGTGGAGGTCTTCTAAGAGACTTGGAAGAACGGGTGAAGACAGAGACAAGCAGTGCAGAGATGAGGATGAGGAAGGTGAAGAAACAAAGAGACGACCTCAGGTCCCTGGGTGAGTAACAGACACAGTCCATGAATAAGACTGGGATAACTGCATTCCAAAGCAGATGTTATTATTAGTTGTATGATACACAACCATGAAGAAGCAGCACCTGACCACAGGAAAACCAAATCTCAATATGGACACTAGCTGCAGTTCAACACAGAGTGACTATAATCCATCTCGGTGAAAACATATATTTGATCCAAGGCACAGGGCACTTAAAAAGTTACTCCTCAGTAGGTAAAAAACACTATAAAGCCAACCCTAATAAAACAGCGACTTAAAATTAGGCTGCTTTTAAGCATATTAAAATATGTTAAAACGAGTCCAAAGTGGATCCCCAAACCCAAAGACTAAAACGCACCCATGAAAACTAACTTAGGAGACATTGCAAAACAGTTTATGGACTTGGGTCTTTCTGAGTCACTCACTAAACAGACCTGCCTTTACAAGCCATTTGAATCACCTGAGTCAGTATCACCAAGAGCAAAGAAATCCTCGAGGTGAAACGAGCCCTCTGTCTCCAACTACTAAACAAGGTTAAGAGCTTTCCTCAGTAGTGTACTTTTTGTGTATTTATCATTTTTATTTAGGAAACTAAACTTTCATCTTGTTAAAGGTTTCTGAAACATTTTCTATTAGGCTGTAACATTAGTTCAACATCTTTATAAACAGGTAGCATTATACTTAGCCTGCTTCTCATCGATCAGCATGTACTGCACTATTTGTCTTGCACTCGACTGGATGAAATCTGCAGTTTGGTCAATCTATGCACATCCTGTACAATGGAACGTGACACCCATTCACTCACTCACTCTCCTGACAGTAACCTACAGCTTTCTGACTCTCAGAACTCAACTGACTCATCCTGGAGGTGATCCACACTGTATTTTACTCTCACAACTCTCACAGTCAGCTTCACACATTCAACTAGTATAGGCTGCTTGAGCTAATGGAAATATGGTGAATACCTATATTAGCCCATAATTATTGACAGTGGTGGAATGTAACAAAGTATTTTTACTTCGTAAGTGTACTTAAGTAAATGTTTACGTATCTGTACTTTACTTTAGTTAAAGTAATAGTGCAAACTTAGTTGTACATTTTAAAGTAAGTACTTTTTACTTTTACTTAAATAGGAATGTTGATGTAGTACTTTTACTTTTACTTTTATTTTCTTGGGTACTTGTATTGTTACTTAAGTACTAAACTTCAGTACTTCCTCCACCACTGATTTCTGACGACTGTATTCACGACATTATGCCAGCGTGTAATACTGCAGTGTCCTGATGCCCTTCTAACATTGATTATATTAGCCTACAAACTGCATTGGCTGCAGCTACACACAATGATCTAGCAACGTGTGTGTGTGTCAATGCTTGTTTATTGCAGTATTTGGCTTCTTCACATGTGCACAGTATTCATCTATCACAAACAGAGCCTGGTTCAATCGCCTAGTGGTAGCCCATCTCGTGTTTTCCTGTGTGGAGAAAGTTCCCCTGATCCAATCACTCAGACTGGATCAAAAAATCTATGTTTTATAGTGTGTAGGAAGTTCAACTGATTCTCTCAGTAGCATTATACTCAGATAGCTCGACTCGACTCGACTGGATGAAATCTGCAATTTGGTCAATATGTTCACCTTGTGCATCTATCACGAACAACCATGAACAGTACAGCTGGCTAATTGAACAAATAAGATCAGGGCAGCTCGAGACATGTCAGAGTCCATGAGTCCATGAACTCCTACAGTGTGCCAGCTATCTACAAGCCTCCACATCGCTGTTACTATGCGCTGTGTTTATTTTAGATTGATGGGTGGTGGGGTGTTGGGTAGCGGTACAGGCACACCGGACACAGAGATTTTGATTGTGGCGGAAAACTGCTGTTTAATACCTCAAACACACTCTTGTTCACTGTGGTAAGCTCTATCCACAGGGCCGATGAAAATAAACATCTAAAACAAAACGCATTCTAAAATCAAAGCATTCCAAACCATGCTTATCCAGTATCATTGAACACCTCACTAGCTCACGTTACAGACACATTTCTAAAGACACCAAAAAGTCTCAACCTCAGTACTGGCGAAATAGCAGTCTTAAACAGCTCAGCAAAACAATAACTAAACACATTAGCTCGATAGGCGATCCTTATGCTGATATTTTTATGATAATGTAGAACAACATTGACACTGTTAACGTCCAGGGCCCATGAAAATAAACTTTAACAAGCATGGCGTCCTACGCAGGATGAAATGCAGGATGAAACGTCTGTGTCCCGGAACAAACAAATAGCAAAAATTGCTAAACTCTCCCTATAGCATAGGTGAACAGACAGTGCACTACCTAGTGGTGTATTCAGGCTACTGCTGTACAAATTCATGCAGTGGGCCTACAACAGACCAAATGTGGGACAAGTACTAAGTTTGTGTTGGTCAATGTGGAACATGGTACCAACACTGAGAGGTAACCTAAAACTATGATAACTTTGGTAAACATTTGTTTTTGGCTATGATTTTGTCTGGTAGCTCTTTACTTTAGTTAAAGTTTGTTTTATGTGATGGAGCAGGGGTGTTCATCTGCCCCATGTCCACACAGTTTGATTAGCGGTCATTACTGCTCTCCTCTCAACTTTTTCTGCTCTCTCTTCTAGGTCAAATACATGAGCCATCACTGAGAATAGTTCTGCTGGGATTCAAGAACTCTGGAAAGTCTTCAACTGGGAACACCATCCTGGGCAAAGAAGTGTTTGAATTATGCGTAACGTCAAAGTGTGAGAAGAGTCAAGGAGAGGTAGCAGGGAGACAGATCACTGTGGTTACCACGCCAGGCTGGTTTTGTAACTATGGCCTGAATAGTGCTCCTGAATTCCTAAAAGAGGAAACAGTACTGAGTGTGTCTTTGTGTCATTCTGGACCACATGCTGTCTTACTCCTCATACGTATTGATGTCTCCTTCACTAGTCAATATAGGCAACACGTAGAAGATTATCTGTCTCTGTTCAGTGGGGCTATCTGGAGTCACACCATGGTGCTGTTCACCTGTGGAGACTGGTTGGGAGACACAACCATCGAGCAGCACATTGAGAGTGAAGGAGAGCATCTGAAATGGCTGATTGAGAAATGTGGGAACAGATATCATGTCATCAACAATGCAAACAGCACTGATGACACACAGGTAACAGAGCTGCTGGACAAAATTGAAGAAATGGTCACAGGGAACAGGGGCTGTCATTATGAGATGGACAGGAAGAGACTGGAGGAAACACAGGAAAGGAGGATGAAAGAGGAAGAGAGAGCAAAAGAGAGACTGATGAAGGTGGAGAAGCAAAGAGAACATCTCCAGTCACTGAAGCGTGAGTTGCCTCATATCTTAACTTTTTTGTAAATGCAGCATTTTTGTTTTCATCCCAAGTAATATGTACTGGAAGGAATTTAAAAGAAGCTATGAACTCCATGGGAAACATGAAGCAGTAGGTTATGATATTAATTCACATGGCAGGAAAAATATCCTGATGAACTAAATATGATTTAGATGCTGTAAAATCACCAAAACCAATATATTTGACAAAACACCTTTAAATATCAGTGATGAAAATTGAATTAATCTATTTGTTCTGTATATCAAACTTTAAATCCTGCAATCAGGGTTCAAAGTGGGACTCCGATGCAGTCCAGTGCATGTTAGGGATGAGAAGGTCGATACTGACCTCTTGACACCGGGTGTAGCGTTTGGAATGCATATTTTTCAAAACACTGCTTCGGGGCGTCGTTCAATTCTACATGTCACCTGTTTTTCCCTGACTGAAACCTAGTTTTTTTTCGAAAAATTAAGTATACCTGGTGCTTCTGTCATCACCAGTTCCTCCTTCCTTGTCTGTAGAGCCTATACATTATTGGATGTGTTATCTGTGTTGTCAGTAAACTCCCAAAGCTGTTAATATTACTCGTATCTAAGGAGAAGCCAGTTTTCAACATCTATCAATCCGCATTGAAGACACACTATTTTTTATGCCTTTTGTCATATGTTCTGTGGCGTCCAATTGGCTTTTCTTAGAAATGGTGCCGGAAGTGAGCACCCATGCTCTGATATTTCTGAAGATGTCGGTGGTCTAAACTTAACACTCCCAATCCTCACACCACTCCCTTCACGGGGAAAAGACAACAGTAAAGAGACAATTAGATTGCAATGGCTCTGGGAAAATAGGACTAGGAAACCCCAAGGTACTTTATGGTGATTCTCCTCTATCCCAGCCCGTCCTCCATTCATACTGAGCAAAAAACACAGTGACACTCGCTAGAGAGGGAGTTCAGGGGCATACATGCCAAGTGAGACACTCTTGTGTTTGAGGAGAGGAGCAAAATGCAAAATAAATATATATCATTTTATAAACATACAAATACAAACATGAAAATAGCCTCTGTATGTCTATTTATTCATATTCTTCATCCCTTTGTTGACAATAAACAATTTGTCAATTTAACCTTAGGTATTACAAACAATTGTCAGCATTTGTACTCTTGTCTCATCTGTTTCTGTGTTTGTGCCTGTGTTGTGGCAGCCATGTGCCTGTGTTGTGGCACCCATGTGCCTGTGTTGTGGTAGCCATGTGCCTGTGTTGTGGCAGCCATGTGCCTGTGTTGTGGCAGCCATGTGCCTGTGTTGTGGCAGCCATGTGCCTGTGTTGTGGCAGCCATGTGCCTCAGTGATTCTTGAGATAAGGGACAAAACAGGTTTTGATTTTCCAAAAAAATATTTGGATAACTTCCAAAATATATGATTACATTTATGTCAAATGAAGTTTTGTCTATCCAAACATGTTTTGGTTCAACCTCCCAGTTGTAGATTTTTTATGTTAATTGAATGTTTGCTGGGTCAGCACTTGATTTTTGTCAACACCATTATAAACATAAATATACTTATGGAAATGATTTTAAATGATCTTATCAGAAATATTTTTACTCATTAGTTTTCCCAGTTCCCCTTATAATGTACACAGGTCTTTAAATCATTAAAAACTTAAGTTTAGAGCCGAAGAAGTCAATGTTTAATGAGTAGAATTGAAATCATATCACAAATTACATTTGTCTTTAACCTTCAGATTTAACAGAGACATTTTTAAGCATTAAAAATACACATCTACATTGGAAATGTGTTAGTCTTTGAACAAATATCCTTCAAGGAATGAAACAGATACCATTTTCTTTAAAAAAACTAAAAAAATATATCTGAAGGAGTTGACACTCTATATGTAAACTAGATTTAATTCGACACATGAAACTGAAATAGCAATAAAAATGCATAGGAAGTGATATTTTTTGCATAAACAGCATTAAAAGGATTAAAATGGACACTAAAATGGCCTTAGTCAACACCATCAGAGAAAGTCAACACCATCAGACACAAATGTTGATGGTGTTTGATGGTGTTTTGATGGTGTTGACGTCTGATGGTGTTGACAAAAAAAGTACATTTCTCCTTATATCACACAAGATTCTCACAGGAGCCATCTTGTTTATCATCTGTTGACCATGGTCCAGCCAATCTATATAAATAAACACTAGATTGCAGAACATTTTACTCTAATGTTGACTCTTTAGCCATTTTGGAGTTGATACGCTATGGTTGTGACGTGTGCATATTAGTAAATAGATATGAAAAACAAAGTATTATTAAAAACTTACCAGAGCTCAAATTTTCTCATGTCACCAGGAAGACCAAGGAGGAAGGAAAGGGGTCCTTTGAATTAAAGCTGCCCTAAATTATTCCTGATTTTTTTCCCAATTTAAAAAAGTCTGATGGTGTTGACGAAAACTCTGGACACATGTTCAACTGACCAGAAAGTACATTCAAAATGTTTCAAAATTATTTTTTTTAATGTTTGTGAAATAAATACTATGTTATTTACATATGATATAGATAAAGTTCAATTTTATATCACTTTTCAGACTTTTTAAAGCATTGCAGTGTGATGTGACCTGCTTTCGGACAGGGGTTTTTGTAGGTACTGGTCACATATCATATCATTTAGAAGAAAAACAAAATGTTAGACAACAACAAAACACACTTTGTTGTGCTACCCATGTCCTGTTGATGAGTTTGGTGAGGCTTTTAAAATATATTACGTACATTTTAAGATAAAAAAACTGTGATTTATGTCACGGACATGTTTTGTCCCAGGTCTCAAGAATCACTGGCCTGTGTTGTGGCATGTGCCTGTGTTGTGGTAGGCATGTGCCTGTGTTGTGGCAGCCATGTGCTACCATTTGCTCCGCCCCTTGTCCTGTCTTTGTTCTGTTTCCCACCTATTCTACTCCTCACCTGTACCCAATGAATACCCTGCCTATTTAAGCCTGTCTTGCCTCATGTTCGCTGTCGGATTGTCAAAACTGTTGTGCTACCCTGATCCGTGAGTTGTCTGTTTTTTTGGAAAGTAACTTTTCGTGCCTGATTAAGTATCCTAAAAGGAATACTTTTTGAACTGTTATCTAACAGAAGCTTTTCGTGTTTTTTGGCGTGGAAGCCTACAGTGGTCAGGTGCCCTGTTTTTGTGTTAGCCTTTTTGATCTGTGTTTTTTGTGGAAAAAATTCTGCTTTAATCGACCTGCACTTGGGTCCTCGTTTGAAACTTGACAACAATAGCTTTCTACTGACTCCCTCTCAAACTATGTATTATATGTTCTTTCTAAATGCAGGTGATGTTCCACATCTCTCAGAGTTCAGAGTTGTGCTGCTGGGAAACAGATATGCTGGGAAGAGTTCCTCAGGAAACACCATCCTGGGCAGAGAGGAGTTTGATCTGAAGAGAAGAACAGCTCAGTGTGTGAAGAGACAGGGAGAAGTAGCAGGCAAACGGATGACAGTAGTTGAAGCTCCAGGATGGTGGAATAATTTCAACCTCAAAGACACTCCTGAGCTCACTAAACAGGAGATTGTGCTCAGTGTGTCTCTGTGTCCTCCAGGACCACATGCTGTCCTCCTGGTCATACGTGTGGATACAGCCATTACAGAGGACAAGCGAGGCACATTGCAGGAATACCTGGATATTCTCAGTGAGAGTGTGTGGAGTCACACCATGGTGCTGTTCACCTATGGAGACTGGCTGGGAGACACAACCATTGAGCAGTACATTGAGAGTGAAGGGGCCCTGCAGTCTCTAGTAGAGAAATGTGGGAACAGATATCATGTCCTCAACAATGAAAATAGAGGTGATGATACACAGGTTACACAACTGTTGGAGAAAATTGAAGACATTGTGGAAAGAAACAGGGGTCATCACTTTGAGATGGACAGAAAGAGACTGGAGGATGCACAGGAAAAGGTGAAAGAAGTGGAAGAGAGAGCAAAAGAGAGACTGATGAAGGTGGAGAAGCAAAGACAACACCTCCAGTCACTGAAGAGTAAGTTGTGTTTGATATTTTACAAACCCCCCTCAAAATCACCACACAAATATGAATCTTTCACTTATAAAGTAAATGCATTTTTAGAAATAATGAAACAATAGTTATTGACACATTACATTAAATAGATAATGACACATATATACACATTTGAATACATGTAAAAGACAGTAATTTAACCAATTTCTTTATACAGTCTGTTTTTACACCCTAATACTACGGGCATGTTATTCACACTACTAGGATCATCTATATGAATGTAAATGTTTGTGGTCACATTCTGAAATATTAATAATTTGATTGAAATAAAACATAATTTGTAAGATTGGAATTTTAATATGATGTATGTCTTCATAATTCATACAATCTATATTACAGGCAAATCACCTCCACTGTCAGAGGTCAGTATTGTGCTGCTGGGATACAGAACTGCTGGGAAAAGTTCATCAGGAAACACCATCCTGGGCAGAGAGGAGTTTGACCTGAAGAGAAGAACAGCTCAGTGTGTGAAGAGACAGGGAGAAGTAGCAGGCAGACAGGTCACTGTAGTCGAGGCTCCAGGATGGTTGATTAATTTCAACCTCAAAGACACTCCTGAGCTCACTAAACAGGAGATTGTGCTCAGTGTGTCTCATTGTCCTCCAGGACCACATGCTGTCCTCCTGGTCATACGTGTGGGTGTAGCCATTACAGAGGACAAGCGAGGCATATTGCAGGAACACATGGAGTTTCTCAGTGAGAGTGTGTGGGGTCACACCATGGTGCTGTTCACCCGTGGAGACTGGCTGGGAGACACAACCATTGAGCAGTACATTGAGAGTGAAGGGGCCCTGCAGTCTCTAATAGAGAAATGTGGGAACAGATATCATGTCCTCAACAATAAAAATAGAGGTGATGATACACAGGTTACACAGCTGTTGGAGAAAATTGAAGAAATTGTGGCAGGAAATAGCTACCTTCACTATGAGATGGACAGAAAGAGACTGGAGGAAATGGAGGAGAGCAGGAAACAACAGAGACAGAGAGCAGAGGACAGACAGATGAATGTCTACAAGCAGAGAAATACTCTTACATTTTCATTGGGTGAGTTGATTAATATTAAAATAATAATTGTATTATCTATGCAATATCTTTAATTTTAGTCTAGTATCATTTAATTGAGAAAGCTCTTATGAAGTCATTCTACATTATTTATTAATTAATCATTATTAATTATTAATGACAAGCTGTTTTGTGGACTAGCTGTTATATACCTCAAAAGTTCTGCAGAATATTTATAAATTACAAATACATTTTTACCACTGTCAACAAGATCAACATGCATTACCACAATCTCACTTTCTGCACACAGAGGTTACATAAACTTCAGAACAAAATAGAGGAACATATCTTACTGAGCTTAAAACACAGCAACACTTTAATTGACTTACTGTTTGCTGGATTTCTATACATACGGATATAGCACATGCATGGAAATAGCCACTCATGTCTTACTTACTTCTGAAACTGTGTGTCTCTTTTCTTCATATGTCCCTTAATTGATAATAAATGATATGCCATTGAAGAACAACAGTTTCCTAGAGACTCCCTCTTAAATCTTTAATTATATTCTGTTTCTAAATGCAGGTGATATTCCACAGCTCTCAGAGGTGAGGATTGTGCTGCTGGGATACAGACATGCTGGGAAAAGTTCATTAGGAAACACCATCCTGGGCAGAGAGGAGTTTGATACTGAAGAGAGAACAGCTCAGTGTGTGAAGAGACAGGGAGAAGTAGCAGGGAGACAGGTCACTGTGGTGGACACGCCAGGATTAATGATTTATGCAACTGTCAAAGACATTCCTGAGCTCACTAAACGGCAGATTGTCCGAAGTGTGTCTCTTTGTCCTCCTGGACCACATGTTGTCCTCCTGGTCATACGTTTGTTTGATTCTATCACAGAGCTCAAAAGAAAAAATATTGAGGAACACTTCAGGCTTGCTGGTGAAGAACTTTGGAGTCACACCATGGTGCTGTTCACCTATGGAGACTGGCTTGGAGACACAACCATTGAGCAATACATTGAGAGTGAAGGAGATGCCCTCAGGTGGGTGGTAGAGAAGTGCAGGAACAGATACCATGTCCTAGACAATGAGGGCAGAGGTCACAGGACTCAAGTGACACAGCTGCTGGAGAAGGTTGAAGAGATGGTGGTAATTAACAATGGCTGTCACTATGAGATGAGCAGGAAGAGACTGGAGGAAACACAGGAAGGGAAGCAGAAACCAGAGGAGAAGCAAAGAACACCCTTCTTTGAACGTAAGTTCCTATGAGATACTCTAGAAAATAGAAATGCATTTCCTTTATGAAAAGTATATTTTGACACAGTTTAGTTCTATCAACAAGAAGTTCAGTTATTCCTTTCCCAAAGTTACACATGTTCTTGGCAGCAAAAGGTGAACCTAAATCTCAATACTTGATCAATACAATCATGAAGCTATGCAATCTGAATGACAGACTAAACATCTACATCAGTATCAAATTGACTATCTTTGAATTCTGGAATGCAAGGTTTGCTCAATTGGAATAAAAGAGATGGCCAGAAAATGAAGAAGGACAAGATGGCAGAGCGAATGACAGAGCGTATGACCAATCGAAGGTCAGAGTTGGAGTTAGAGGGAAGCATGAGTTGTCCCCCTGAAAGTGAGTTAACAGTAAGCCTTTGTCATAGTGTAATATATTTTAAAAAGACTAATTAAGATGTTGGAGTGCTGCAGACATCCCTACAGTTACCATGTAGACAGACTTAGACAGGTGGACATTAAGAGTCACTCTGGAGGGAGCTATTTGTTTCATCTGATCTTCAGCATGTCTGGAAATGCATCAGTGTAAATTAGATGTCCTTGTATTTCTACTCGTAGTCTAATAAGTAAATCACTTTGACACTAATGATTCAAGATAATCAAAAATGGAAATAAAACAGTAAGAATAATCAGACATTAACTTTATTTCTCCAAAAAGGAGGAATGTTGGCAAGTCTACTTCTAACTGTTTTTCCATCTACAGTGTCTAACTATAGGGCCCGTTCCTCATCTAAAGGGTCTTTCCATCTACAGTTTCTAACTCTAGGGCCCGTTTCTCATCTAAAGGGTCTTTCCATCTACAGTGTCTAACTCTAGGGCCCGTTTCTCATCTAAATGGTCTTTCCATCGTCAGTGTCTAACTATAGGGCCCGTTACCTTGCATTGTTTTTACGAAATCCGTAAGAAACATTTCAGAAGAAATTCAGAAAATGATCGAGAATGAGGCCCATTGTGTCTATGTATAGCTATGAAATGTGCTATAAATGAACTTGAACTTGAACTTGAACCTTCCAGGAGCATTCCATAGGTATGTTTTATATGTAAACCCTTGTGTAATATTAACCAAACCTCAGACCACTGCTCTTTATGTCTTCTTTTTCCAGTGAGTGGAGATAACAGATCCAACATGTTCACTGTGGACACAGCCTATGGCACACATACCTCTGAGTGGGGCTCTGTAATGACTGTTAACACTGAGAGTTCTGGAATTGGGTCCTTGGCACCTTTAGCACGGAGAAGCTCTCTGTATCGCAGTGTGAACTTGGCAGAGGAGAAAGCAGAGTCTGACCATCAGCAATTAAAACAAGAAGAATTCAGTGCATCAGGACCTGCCATGAAGAAACCAGTAGGTTCTGGAACCCATCAGATTCCTGAACCAAGAGATTCTGGAACCAGTAGATTCCTTAAGCAGTAGATGCATGAAACCCTTTAATTTTCTCTCTCTCTCGCTGTCTTTATTCTTCCCTCTCTCTCTCTCCCTCTCTCTCTCTATCTCTCTTCCTCTCCATCAGGATTATGTGTGACAGAATTATCGTGAACCAAATCGATCAGTGATTTCTTTTAAAAGTTTTAATACTGCGCATTGAAGAGATTTATGTACCGGTGATAGTTATTTATGTTAGTAAATATCAAATACATTTAAAGTGTCAAAACAAAGAATATAATATAATGGATACAATTGTTTTCAGTGTTTTCAATAATTGTGAAGGAAATTATTAAATATTATCATGAAGTGTTAGACTTAAAGGAAATTCTTATAACTGCTATTTTCTAAAGTGTTCTGTGCTGTTGGTTATGTGCCCTGTTTCTCTGTCTTGTTCAATGGAATGCTGTCTCTTGAGAGAGGGGGTTGAAGTTATCTTAGAAAGGCATTGTTTAGTTAAGGTATTTACAACTTCGTCTCCAAACGCTGGGAAAACCAACTATGTTGAAACTGAAACTAATGTCATGAATGTTTACATTGAGATTGCAATGGCGATTGATGAGGCCAGGTGTTCTGTTAAACTCTTCGTGATTGTTTGTTTTAATTCTTATCTTAGTAGGACAGAGGCCAGATGGCAACTCCGGACAGAGGAGGGGTTAAAATGTATTTTGTAACCTATGCTGTGAATTCTAATAAATGGTCTTGCGCCAGGAGCAAGAGCTCAGAGTTGACACGAGTGGTAACACTGCACTGCAGTGTAACACCGTTGCTCTCCGCTAAAGGCCTTAGCGTAATAGATCTGTTAACAACTTTGCTCTGGTTTGTTGGTGTCATTTTATTCTAAGTAATTTAAACAACTTAGCAGAGTTCAGGATTTTTTCCTGACAATAATATATCCATCCTTTATATAAAATTACATCAAAATGAACATACTGTGATTTTTATGATCTTCAATTCAATGTAAACTCTCTTCCTTCTAAACACACAGACTACTATTGGGTGACTAACCCTCCTATTATGTTTGGGGTACATTTTACCCCATTCAATGTTTAATATCTCTAAATAAATGATTGATATAATTTGTTTTGCATCATATTTAATTACTTTTCTTAATGTAATGGGGACAACTGTGTAAACACAAAATGATATATTTTGTATTATAATAATGTTTTGGAGGTTTATATTGCTGGGGTCAAATTGACCCCAAGCATAAAAGATGTTATTAAATTTAAAGGTAATAGGAGGGTTAAATGTCAGGGTAGTAGATTAATATAATTTTTTACTGGACGTGTGATCATACCCATATATTATGAATCTATACATTGTCCTACAATACAATTGAGAGAAATTAAATAAAAAATGTTTCACATGTTTATTACTTACCACTACACTGCCCCCTGTTGGACATGGTGCTCTTCACCTATGGAGACTGGTTGGAAGGAGTAACATCAACCTCAAAGACACTCCTGAGCTCACTAAACAGGAGATTGTGCTCAGTGTGTCTCTGTGTCCTCCAGGACCACACGCTGTCCTCTTGAACGTATGTGTAGATCACCACACAATAAGCATTGGATACTGAGGGTAAAGTTAAGTTAACATTTATCATGTGAACGGTGTGAAACACAGATACAGATACATACATACATGTGCCACAAGTGACCCAAACCTTTTATGGTTGTTGTTTGCCAGCCATCAACAGAACAGAAGACTAAAAAACATTATTTGGGAAGATGAGCGAATTCATTTGACAAGCTATAGAGGAGGTGTGTGTGTGTCAAAAATTGAACAGGGGGGCGTGGCCGGAGCGGAGTTCAGCACAGACGTGTCATTTTCTCAGTGGTTTCGTTTTTTAATTAATGCTTGTTCATCATTGCGATTGTTGTTGTGTTTATTAGAAAGAAATACAGCCTTGAAGGACAAAATACAGTGGAATGCACAAAGTGATGTTTACGTCTGAAAGTTGCAATTCTGTTTCAAAGGATACATTCTGCGAATTCTGTCTGTTTTCAGTTATCGTTGACATTTTCTCCCCGCGTACCGCCTGAACCACTTTGCGTACCCATGGGGGTATGCGTACCCCAGTATGGGAACCGAGGGTCTAGGTTAGGGGTCCCCAATTAGAAACCCAAACGGTCCACTCGCCAAATGTCCATTCAGTCCAGGGTCCGGAACAGTGACAGTCAAAATCCATAAACATAATTTCAACAAAAACGCTCAAACTATGCACAAGAGGTGATGTGGTCTGGCCTTATTTGTGTAAAAGGTGACACTTTTTTTGTGGTTTAAACTTGGGCATAAATGGTGTGAAGGCCAGGCGGAGGCACTGATGTAATGTTGAGTGTGCTCCTGTATTTGTTTTTCACCATATTCATGGTTGAAAAGGCAGACTATGGTAAGGTATGCACACTGTTGTTGTGTGGCTGATCTAGCTATTACGCTGCATGTTGCCTGGTCTGATTGCAGATGGTTTATTTTTCTGCCCCTTACCTCAGAGTTCTGCGGGTATTTCTGTTTGAAATGTGAATGCCTTGTTTCAAAGTGATGTTTCATGGTACCGCTTTTGACAGGGGAAACCATCTCGTTGCAGATTTAACACATCGGTTTTGTGCTCCCCACAAGCAGCACAAATGCACACTTGTCAGTCCACTCTGTCTTAAATTCTGTGATTTTTTGAATCAACTTTTCGTTATTTGTCAGGTTTAAAGCACGCCATGATTTTCGTTTGCTGGGAAAAGATACCGTTCACAACTGTTTCTGCCCTCGTTGTTGCCATTGACACACACAACCTGCGTGACCAACAGAGAGCTTGCGGCCAACATTGAGTGAGTGAGTTGTCATAGTGATGCTGTTATTACAGCTCCTGATTAGACCTCTGGATTGGACACGGAAGATAGAAACCACATTGAATAGGACAAAAATATATAGCATGAATTCTGGCACCAATGAAAACTCACTTGGATCATAATTAAATTAGAATGTTGATTTTGGCTTCGGTCCACATTGGATTGCGTCTGGGTCCGGATCCGGACCACGGTCCGCCTATTGAGTACTCCTGGTCTAGGTGATGCATATTACCCATAATGGTGCAGGCATTCTGGGAGGCAGAAATACTGTTTTGGCTGAGCTACATTCATTTAGTCCACTGCAGATGAACATTTCCGGGTGAAAGGAAGGGAGGAGGACACGCCCCCCCAGTCCCCCCGAACCACTTGGTCCAACAATAAGAACCTCAAAGACACTCCTGAGCTCACTAAACAGGAGATTGTGCTCAGTGTGTCTCTGTGTCCTCCAGGACCACATGCTGTCTTCTTCCTTGGATACTAAGAGTGAAGTTAAGTTATCTTATCATGTGAACGGTGTCAAACTGAAATACAGATACGTACATACACCAACAAGTAAAAGATAATGTGAATTGTACAAATGCATAGGATGGATACAAGCATGAGGCATGTAGCCTACCGGCTAAAAGTGTACAGTATAGTAAGTATGGAGTGGAGGGGGGGGGGGGGGAGAGAGAGAAAGAAAGGGAGAAAGAGGGAGAGGAGTGGGAGAGAGAGAGAGAGAGAGAGAGAGAGAGAGGGGAGAGAGAAAAAAAGAAAGGGAGAAAAAGAGGGAGAGGAGTGGAAGAGAGAGAGAAAGAGAGGTAAAGGAGTGGGAGAGAGAGAAAGAGGGGAGGGGGAGAGAAAGAGAGAGAGAGAGAAAGAGGGGAGGGGGAGAGAGAGAAAGAGGGAGCAGGGAAGGGAGAGAGTTTCATAACCCACACTCAGTCTTTACAGTTTTATAACAATCAGCACCTTAAAAACACAAAAGACCCAATTAGTGATGAATATTACTAATCAACATTACTGATTAATATTACTGTGGTATGCAAGTTATGTAGGAAGGTGATGGTGAAGATGCTCAAACCTCTCTCTTAGCTCTTCATTCCTCGCAGATATCTTCTCAAACACCGACTGAGCAGTCGCCAGACCCAACCTGAAATAACATGCCTCTCTTCCTGACCTAACCTGAAATAACATGCCTCTCTTCCTGACCTAACCTGAAATAACATGCCTCTCTTCCTGACCTAACCTGAAATAACATGCCTCTCTTCCTGACCTAACCTGAAATAACATGCCTCTCTCTGATAGTCCTGTTCTCATATCAGTCAGGTTCTATAACAGCAGTCCTGGTTGCTGTTCTCATATCAGTCTGGTTCTATAACAGCAGTCCTGGTTGATAATGCTGTTCTCATATCAACCTGGTTCTTTAACAGCAGTCCTGGTTGAAATTGCTGTTCTCATATCAGCTGATCTTTATTCTTATCCTCTCAACAGGACTGTGATGCATTTTTGTGATGATTCAGTCAATGTGTCATATCTATTTACATTTATATTTAGAGGATACATTTATTAATATTTAAAGGACACTTTGATGTTCAAGCATGTTTGTCAAAGAGTTTCTTTATTCAGATTCATACAAAGTAGAGAACTCAATGTAGCTTTGCCTTAATATACTGTCTGTGAAGATCGAAAACCAGATGTGAACCTTGCAGTGTTGGGCTCAAACCCATTCATTACTGTCTTCTATGTGAGACAAAAGCAAGAGATGTTGAGGATCCCCAGCAGTCTTGTTCATTAACAGCTTTGTTTGCCAACACATATAGAGAAACCACTTCAAACTTGGACGTCATTCAATGTTCAGGCATGTTAGTCAAAGAGACTCTAATGATGAATATGAAGTATAGAACTCACACCCAATCAATACTATCTAAAGGGAGTGAGCATTACCGGCCATCACACGCCTGATGTGTCCACTTCATTTACATGTTGCAATCAACTCGCTCCGCCCGGAGACACACCAAGCTTCTCTCTCACAACAACGTGGTCTAAAGATGCTCAGCTTACACACTGCAAAAAAATCAGCTTTCAAAAACAAGAAAAAAAAGTAATAAAATGGTGCAAATATTGCTTAAAATAAGCCAAATGATCTGCCAACAGAACAGGAAGATTTTACTTACTAAGAGTTTCTAAAATAAGTCCACTCCAGAATAATAACACAGCTTAAAGGTCCACCCTTTGGCCTAAAGATGCTCAGCCTACAAGGACACACTCCTGAACAATAATACAGCTTAAAGGTCACTGCACACTTAACAGGCCCAGAGTGACGGTTGTGTGTGTGTGTGTGTGTGTGTGTGTGTCAACCTCCAGTACCAGTAAATGACCACTAGATGGTGCTGTTCCAACACTCCCATGATAACCTGTTTTTGAGTGAGGTTGAGTCACCATCAAGTCCACGCACTGAGTCTGTCGGTTTGAATAACTCAACCTATGGCCGTGTGGGTAGAATTAGTAAAAGTCATGATTATCTTTTAGTCAACAGTCTGTTACTTCGCCTGAGTGATTCTTGCAACTGAAGTGCAGGTTTGTTTTACTCTTACTAGAAAATGGGGTGAAATTAAATCATTATGGACAGTAATCTCTTATATAGTACAATACATAACAGCCTTTGTGCCATAACACTCAATGCACCTCCCATCTCTGAACAGAGTCCTTAATGGCAGGTTTAGATGTCTTACTTGTCATGTCACGTGCAAAGAGTGCGTTTGGTCCTCTTTCCTATAAATACACTCAGAGTGCACTGCAGACACAAGCACTCAGGTGTGTGTGAGACGAAGACTTCTTTTGAAGATCGCCATTCAAACTAAACCTAGTTCGCAGTGTTACTCTGTGTCTTCCAGGAACTCATGCTTTTCTGCTGGTCGTCCATGAGAACATGTCCTTCACAGAGGCAGAGAGAAATGCCACATCCAACCACCTGAGTCTTCTGGGCCATGGAGCCTGGAAACACTCTCTAGTTCTGTTCATTCAGGAGAGACCTTCAGAAGAGAAAGCCTTTAAGGTTAAAGGTAAAATGCTCCAGTGGCTTGTAGAGAAATGTGGGAACAGATATCATGTCCTCAACATTTTCAATAAGGATGGCACGCAAGTCACGGAGCTGCTGGACAAGATAGAAAAGGTGGTGGCAGGAAACAGGGGATTTCAATATAAAATACACAGAGAGAGATTACAGGAGGTGGAAGAGAAAAGGACAGGAGAAGACAGGAGAGCAGAAGAGAGAAGAATGGAGGTGCAGAGACAAAGACTGTCTGTCAGCTCAGCAAAGGGTGAGTTCAATTTCTCATCTGCAGAATCACATTATTAGCATGAAAATGAAACATCTTTATGTTGATAAATGATACATGCTGTTTGTCTTAAAAACCTTACTTCCTTTTCATAAAAAGTACAATAAACTATATGCCTCTTGAACTATATACTTACAACAGCACTGAAGACAATTTACTTTACATGGATAAGATCACCATTACAAATATTAACTTTAGAGAGAGAGCGACAGAGCGAGAGAGAGAGAGAGGGAGAGAGAGAGAGAGAGAGAGAGAGAGAGAGGAAAAAGGGATCTGTTCATAATCTCTGTTTACTCCTGCAGGAGACACATTGCTTTCAGAACTCAGGATTGTGTTCCTGGGATTTAAAGATGCTGGTAAGAGTTCATCAGGAAACACCATCCTGGGCAGAGAGAAGTTTCAACCTGGACAGAGATCTGCTGTGTGTGTGAAGAGACAGGAAGAAATAGCAGGGAGGCAAGTCACTGTGGTGGAGGTTCCAGGATGGTGGGCATTTCAACGTCCCCAGATTACACCCAAAATGGTCCAAAGAGAGATTGTGCTCAGTCAAGGTTTGTGTGATCAGGGTACATATAGTTATTGATTTGTCATACGAGTGGATGCTAGTTTTACAGAGAAAGATATGACATCAGTTCAAAAACACTTATGTCTTCTCGGTGAGAAAGTGTGGAGACAAACCATGGTGCTGTTCACCAATGGGGACTGGTTGGGAGACACAACCATTGAGCAGCACATTGAGAGTGAAGGAGAGCATCTGAAATGGCTGATTGAGAAATGTGGGAACAGATATCATGTCCTCAACAATGCAAACAGCACTGATGACACACAAGTAACAGAGCTGCTAAACAAAGTTGAAGAAATGGTCGCAGGGAACAGAAATGCCATTATGAGATGGACAGAAAGAGACTGGAGGAAACACAGGAAAGGAGGATGAAAGAGGAAGAGAGAGCAAAAGAGAGACTGATGAAGGTAGAGAAGCAAAGACAACACCTCCAGTCACTGAATAGTGAGTTGATTTTGATATTTGAAAAATAAAACCTCAAAATCACCGACATTTTTCATTTGAAACGTGGATGCATTTTAACAATAATAAAACAGCAGTTATTGAGACAATAAGATGAATATGTAATGACTTATACACATTTAATACGTTTAATGGACATTCAATTAACTCATTTCTTTACTATTTTTCTTTGTAAATCTAAGTGTGTGTGGTCAAACAATATTAATCATTTAAATAAAATGATATTTGTAAGATGGGAATTTGAATATCATGTACACATCAATAATTCATACATATTGTATTGCAGGCAAATCCCTTCCTCTGTCAGAGTTCAGAGTTTTACTGCTGGGATCCATATATGATGGGAAGAGTTCATCAGGAAACACCATACTGGGCAGAGAGGAGTTTGACCAGAAGAGAAGAACAGCTCAGTGTGTGAAGAGACAGGGAGAAGTAGCAGGCAGACAGGTCACAGTAGTCGAGGCTCCAGGATGGTGGAGTAATATTGACCTCAAAGACACCAATGAGCTCACTAAACAGGAGATTGTGCTCAGTGTGTCTCTCTGTCCTCCAGGACCATTTTCAGGAGTGAAGCTCGCCTAGAGCGCCAAATGTGCTAGGACCGCCCCTGATTATATTTCATGTGAACATCATATCTTTGATTATCAGAAAATAATGTAAGTCTTTGATTGGTGAACCAAGGTTTAGATAAGCCTACAAAGAGTGCTGTCTGGAGATTGATTTTAAACTGGGTCCTAACGGTTGTTGTCATTTAATTCCCTTTTGCCCAAATAGTCAACAACAGAAGATAACTCTTCCTCCTCCTCACCTGTACCTTGTTGCCTTCATCCTTTTTGTTTTAGAAAAATGTTCTTATATCCTTAGCCTTCAAGTTTTGCCTTAGTGAATTAGCCAGCTAGCTACCACCAGATGCAAACAATGACAAGCCTTTAAACCAGTGTGCTCTCTCTCTCGTGCTGACATTGTGCGCGTGCAAAGTAGTTAGAAGAAGATCTGCTGCTTGAATGAGACACAGATGACCCAAAGCTACTTGTGTTTTTGATCAACAATATTGAGCCAAGTGAGCCAAGTAATACCTAGAATTACAAAACATGGAGTCTTGCTCTCAAGGTACGACCTCAGTCATTTTAGTCATAGAGGTATTATATAGACCTGGATAGAGTGAGGGGGATTTATGCTTGCTGTTGCAGTCCAAGCTAGACTGGTGATCTTGATCCTGATATTTTTATGATACTATAGGACGCCATTAACACAACGTACCTAGAGGGCAGATGAAACTAAGATTGAATGAGCATGGCGTCTTACGCAGAATGAGTGCAAACAGACCAAATGGTCCAAACAGACCAAATGTGGCACAAATAGTTTCTTTAATGCTGGGAGGTTACCAAACACTGATAAAAGGTGAAAGGGAAAAGGCTCATGGACATGTAACAAGAACATGAAACAATCATAAAACAGCTGTTATTGAGACATTCAAAATAAACATGTTATGTTATATATATATATACATACTTTTAAATACATTTAAAGGAAATTCATTGAAGCAATTGCTTTAAATGATCTGTTTTAAACCCTGTTTGTAAAAGCATGTTATTCACACTTTTATGGAAATCTATGTGAATGTAAATGTGTGGAGTCACTCTGAAATATGAATCATTTGATTGAAATTAAACATAATTTGACAGAATGGAATTGTAATATCATGTATGCCTTTATAATTCATACAATCTAAATGTATGTGGTCACACTCTGAAATATTAATCTTTTTATTCAAAGAAAACATAATCTGTAATAATGGAATTTAAATATCATGTATGTCTTTATAATTCATACTGTACAATCTATATTACAGGCAAATCACCTCCACTGTCAGAGTTCAGAGTTGTGCTGCTGGGATTCAGATATGCTGGTAAGAGTTCATCAGGAAACACCATCTTGGGCAGAGAGGAGTTTGACCTGAAGAGAAGAACAGCTCAGTGTGTGAAGAGACAGGGAGAAGAAGCAGGCAGACAGGTCACTGTAGTCGAGGCTCCAGGATGGTGGGGCAATATCAAAGACAATCCTGAGCTCACTAAACAGGAGATTGTGCTCAGTGTGTCTCTGTGTCCTCCAGGACCACATGCTGTCCTCCTGGTCATACCTGTGGTTAAAGCCATTACAGAGGACGAGGGAGGCATATTGCAGGAACACCTGGAGTTTCTCAGTGAGAGTGTGTGTGAGTCACACCATGGTGCTGTTCACCTATGGAGACTGGCTGGGAGACACAACCATTGAGCAGTACATTGAGAGTGAAGGGGCCATGCAGCCTTTAGTAGACAAATGTGGGAACAGATATCATGTCTTCAACAATGAAAATAGAGGTGATGATACACAGGTTACACAGCTGTTGGAGAAGATTGAAGAAATTGTGATAGGAAACAGGGGCCATCACTTTGAGATGAACAGAAAGAGACTGGAGGGAGCGCGGGAAAGGAGGTCGAAAGTGGAAGAGAGGGCAAAAGAGAGACTGATGAAGGTGGAGAAGCAAAGACAAAACCTCCAGTCACTGAAGAGTGAGTTGTGTTAGATCTTTTACAAACTCACCTCAAAATCACCACACAAATATGAATCTTTGGGCCTCATTTATAAAACGTTGCGTAGAAACCATCCTATATTTTGTCTAAGACATTTCCTGAAATGAGCGTAAGTGAGATCCACAGTAAACAGACGTACGCACAAAAAACACGTGTACGCCAATCCTTCGGTTATAAATCACAAATGGTCGTGAAATTGTGCGCAACTGAATCTCCGCCCTCAAAACGCCCCTATTTAATCTAATCAGCATATTATCAATGCACAAACAGAGCGCATCCTCAATGCACAAACTCTCTGTGACAGTGGCGAGCAAGAAAGAAACATGTAAACAGAAGAATTAAAGTGAGGCTGGCATCGACGTTCTGCTGACGGAACAACAGATGCGGGCCAAAACATCGTTAGAAAGCCTGTCTGGTGGCGTAATAGCAAAAGCAAAGTATTTGACATGTAGTAGACACGTCTCCGAAGCACCAGCACCTGCGGTACGAGAGGCACCAGAAGCCGCATCTGCGGCAACAGCACCAAGGCTTTGGTGCGCTCCACTACCGACCTGTGCTGTATTGAAGTGGGCTTCCTAGGCTTTCTGAGTGTGCGAAATATGGATGAGAATACATTGGGAAACCTGTTTTACGCAGGAAATCCTCTTTCACATTTTGCTGGGCACTGTATGGAAATCTAATAAATTGCGGGCATATACTGCGAAGAACATCGGGCAAAATTCTTCTTAATGATGACGGGGATTGGTCGACTGGTCCCATCGGAACGTTACTGTAGCCAGGAATCCAAGAACAGACAATACCTGAACGTGTATGGCCTGGTTGCCTCTGGTGCGCCTCTCTAGACGAGAGACCATTTGGGCACAACCAGTGGTGTAGTGGTCCCTGGAGAAGTGGGTAAACTCTTTAATTTTTTTAAGCAGCCCATACAGCACATGATAAACGCCCTGTTTTGACAAGTGGTTAATCCAATGCTGACTGAAAAATAAGTGGGTATACTCCGTATACCTGCGCTGCGTATACCCTGGACTACACCACTGTGCACAACGCTCTCGGCAAGCGGTAGGCCTACTGCTTATCAGACATATCATCCTGTGTCAAAAAGTCTGCACGATCACAAAAAAACCCTCTCTCTCTCCTTATTGCGCAGTTGGCGATATCCTCTAACAACGCCAATGCAGCCATATCTCCTACTGAAAACTAAGCCACTTTTAGTCTTTTTATAGGCTATACGTTTGAGCGAAATGTTTTACACGTGTGAAATTAAAACGGAATATCTATAAAATGTGAATATCATTCATGTGTAAATTATTCTAATAGTTTATTTGATTTTATTGAGCGAAACATTAATTTGGCCTTTCACCAGTACCCCAAATGGTGACGTTGATGAAACTGCGTGTCGGCTGTCGGGGCTCGGAGAGTCCTGAATTCCTGCAGTACTCCAGTATTGCCGCAAGGAAATCTACTTACGTCAACTGAAACCAGACGTAGAGATACGTCCTTTTCTACGTCTAAGACGGTTTTTATAAATCTGTACTTAGACGTGGATTTGATCGCACGCACAGTCTAAGATCAGTTCTGTGCGTAAGTATGTTTTATAAATGAGGCCCTCTCACTTATAAAGTGAATGCATTAAATGGTCTGTTTTTAACCACTATTACTACGGGCATGTTTTTCACACTATTAGGGACATAGTGTATATGTGAATGTAAATGTGTGTTGTCACACTCTGAAATATTAATCTTTTTATTTAAATAAAACCTTATATGTAAGATTGTAATTTTAATATCATGTATGTATGTCTTTATAATTCATACAATCTATTTTACAGGCAAATCACCTCCACTGTCAGAGTTCAGAGTTGTGCTGCTGGGAAACAGATATGTTGGGAAGAGTTCATCAGGAAACACCATCCTGGGCAGAGAGGAGTTTGACCTGGAGAGAAGAACAGCTCAGTGTGTGAAGAGACAGGGAGAAGTAGCAGGCAGACAGGTCACAGTAGTCAAGGCTCCTGGATGGTGGAATAATGCCAACCTCAAAGACACTCCTGAGCTCACTAAACAGGAGGTTGTGCTCAGTGTGTCTCTGTGTCCTCCAGGACCACATGCTGTCCTCCTGGTCATACGTGTGGATAACGCCATTACAGAGGACGAGCGAGGTACATTGCAGGAACACCTGGAGTTTCTCAGTGAGAGTGTGTGGAGTCACACCATGGTGCTGTTTACCTGTGGAGACTGGCTGGGAGACACAACCATTGAGCAGTACATTGAGAGTGAAGGGGCCCTGCAGTCTCTAGTAGAAAAATGTGGGAACAGATATCATGTCCTTAACAATCTGAACAACATTGATGATCAGGTCACACAGCTGCTAGAGAAGATAGAAGAGATGGTTGAAGGAAACAGCTACCTTCACTTTGAGATGGACAGAAAGAGACTGGAGAAAGTGGAGGAGAGCAGGAAACAACAGAGACATAGAGCAGACGACAGAGAGATGTATGTCTACAGGCAGAAAAAAACTCTTGCATATTCAGTGGGTGAGTTGATTGATATAAAACAATATTTTGTAGTAATCACTTCCTTATCTTTTTTTGTAATCCAGTATCATTAAATTAAGAAAATGTTTGTTTAGGCATTCTACATAATGAATGACAAGCTGTTGTGTGTAGTGAGTTTGAGTGTCAGGGGCAGAGCAATTGCCCAATAAATGTCCCTTGTGATGTTGTGATTAATCATCAAATAAATAGAAATACCTCAAAGGTTCTGCAGAATTTGTATAGATTATGTTTATATAGTTTATAGTTCAAATGTACATTCACCACTTATTCAAAAAGATCTACATGACCACAATTTCACCTCCTGCACTCATAGGTAACATGAACTTCTAAACAAAATGGAGGAACATTTCTTACCGCACTTGCTTTCATTTATTTTTGGTTTGCTGGATGTATATATGTATGTCCTCTTTGCTTCCCCACTGTCTGTCTCCAGGTTGTCTTTGGATGACATACAGCGCTTTTCCCCTCTGGTTGCCTTCCCATTGCCACCATACAATCAGTATTTTGCTCTTTCCGGAGTACATGGCCGATCCAATTCCATTGTCTTTTTCTGAGTTCATTGCTTATCTTGTTGACCCTCGTAATCTTTTCAATTTCCTCATTGCATATTTTCTGCAGCCATCTCATTCCGAGGATCCTTCTGAGGCATGTGAATTGGAAGCTGTCCATTAAGTTTTGCTCTGCCTTTGTTACTTCCCATGCTTCAAAACCATAGAGCAGCACTGGTCATACAAGAATGTCTCGAAATCTTGAATAGTTTGATCATGATGTTGCGTCCAATGTTCTTTGCTCTCCATATCTTCATCAGGTTGTAGAATGCTCCTCTTGCCTTGTTCAGTCTGTTCTTGATGTCCCTTTGTCCCTCCTCCGTCATTCCTGACTGTGGCTCCAAGACAAACAAACAATCTCCTACATCTTTAACTTCATCATTTCCATGAAGCGTCTCTCCCCTCTGAATGTGTTGTTTGGTGTTTGTGGTGCTTGTTTGCTACAACGGTGTGAGGGTTTGTTTGTGTTGGGCGTTGTCCTTTGTTTGGTCTGCCGCAATATAGCAATAGTTAATACATTGTGACATTTTCCTACACCTCTGATGTCTCTAAATTGTACTGGTTAATAGCAGTGGCGGTCCGTGCATTTCACGACTGGGCCTTCAGCGATGTCCTACCACTGATCTCAAAAAGAAACTTTTTGAGATCAGTGTGTCCTACACGATGTTAAACTGAGTGAATCCGCCTCCTAATACCATCATTATGACGCCATGGCTCTAGAACCATTATATTTATACAGAAAGGCAGTGAGTACCTTAACATAGTCGAGTACAACAGACTTTATCAATATTTCCGGAGCATTTAAAATCAATACACCCGTATTAACAATACATTAAGAGTAGTAAACTCTCAGTTATATGATCGCTTGCTGTCAAAACTTAAAAATAAAAGGCGATTTTCAGGGATTAGTCTACAAAGTTTTATTAAGTCCACCGAAAGCTTTAACAAGTTTGTCCACTAAACATCGCATTGTCCCACCTGCAAAGCAGTTTCATTAAACTTCCCATCCTCACGATATCCAGTTTTTCTTGAAAGTTCCGTCTTGAAAATGGCGTTGTAATTGTATCAAAAACTGGAATGATCAAGTTGGTGTAAACTAGTTTATATGAGTTGGTTAATGTAATTATATTTAGTTTTACCAATTGAAACAACTAGCATAAGCATGTACGTCGTTTTCGCATTAGCCAGCTAAATTGAGCACTGAAGCACTGCACCGGTCTGCCTCAGTATCCAATCAAAGGACGTTTACGTGTCACGTTCAACGCGAGGAAAGAAATCTTCCGGGCCTTCTAGAAGGCCCAGTGTCGCCAACTCGAAATCCGATTGGTTGTCACAACTGTCTGTTTCAGTTCATTCAACTTAAATGAAATGAAACAGCCAGTTGTGATAACCAATCAGATGTACACGGGCCTTCAATGTGAATTATGAAGGCCTCAGGGAAGATTTCTGTTCTCGGGGAAGATTTCACGGAGCGTGGCAACACATGATAGCTGAAATATGATTGGATGAAAGCTCTAACATAAATTAACAACGCTGGAAGTTATGAAATGAAGATAATGTACTATAGGGAATAATTGAATACATATTTATGAAAAGAAAATATTAAAATTAAATGTATTTTATTACATTTATTTTCTGATGATGTTTAGGCCAGCAGAGAAGGCCTTGAAGGCCCTGACGGACCACCACTGGTTAATAGTGTGGTACCCTCTTTTGTCATCATCTATTTGCCAATGATATTTCAATAACGTCCACAAACCGGTTAAACATACTCACACTTTCTGGTGCTCTCGCTTCCCCATACTGGTCCCAACACGAAAGCACGCTTCAGGCTGGGGTAGTACCTTTAGAACGTACCACTAGGGGAGGAAGCAGGGCATTTTGTTACAGGAGTGGTTGAGAGAGAAGGACAACTCTCCTGCAGTGAGGTAGAGTTGTTTCTCTAGGTAATACTGTTACGCTACATTCTGACATTTAATCTTGTTTTGTTTAAAGTATTTTGTTTTGTTATAATGTTTGCCATTGGCAATGCCTGCAAACCTGTATAGTAAATACATTTTTGCATTGTTTGATACGGCGATAACCACTGCAGGATTTTTTTTCTACCTCCTTCACAAAGCCCACATCCCAACTTGTAGGCTGGCTGGATTGCTTGCTCATTAATTTCAGTCCGACTCTTCCTGCATTCTCAACCAGTCTGTTGGTCTTTTCTTTGAGGTGATCATGCTTAGATGGAAGTGTCGTCTGCATAATCTAAATCTTCAAGCATGGTTGTGAAGTTCCGTCTGAGGCCATTTCGGTGTCCATCTGTTGTTCTTCCATGACCCAGTCAAGTAGGAATAGGAAGACTGACATGTTGCATCCTTGTTTGACGCCTGTGGTGATCTTGAACCATCTTGTATGTTCTATTTCCTCCAGTACGGTGCATTCAAAGTCTTCGTACATGAGATGGACCATTTTTGTCAACTCATCTGGAATGTCGTATGATTTCATGATCTTCCATGAGCGTTCTCGGTGAATGGAGTGAAATACGATGTCGATGAAGTGTGTCTATAATGGAGTTCTCTACTCATTCACCATTCTCCATCCACCATTCTCTGTTGATTTTTGTGCATTTAAGGCAACCTCTTCCATTTCCTCCTGTCCTGTCTTGCTATACGCTTCACGCTGTCCTTCAATGTGTATTCTACTCGTAGCCGTCCTTTGATTATTTCCGATCTGGTGCTGTTGATTGTTGTCTCTTTCCTCTCGTCAATTGCTTACCGGGTCTCACCATTCAGGAATGGTTTACTCTTCTTCTTTTCTTCATCCGTCCAGTCACCTTATTTGCTGTCTCTATGTATATCTTCTCTATCTGGTTGCAATGTTCATTAATGCCATCTTCCACTTCAAGGGCCTCAAATCTGTTGTGCAGTTCTACATTGAACTTCTTCCTGAATTCTTCATTGTAAATCTTTTGGAACTCGAACTTTGGCTTGATCTTGCTTCTCTCTGGGTTTTTTATGGAGCTTCATCCGTAGTCTTGTCACTATAAGGTAATGGTCGCTTGCTGCATCTGCTCCTTTATAGACTCTGGTGTCTTTTATCAACCTCCTTCATTCTCTTTTAATCATAATGTGGTCAATCTGGTTCTATGTTCTTCCATCAGGGGACACCCATGATGCTTTGTGTATGTCTCTGTGTGGAAAACAGATTCCTGTGATGACAAATGATTGATTGAAATGATGATTGCACAATCTTTCTCCATTATCCTTCCTTCTCCCCATTTCATGGGTTCCCATGACCTCTTCCAGGTCCTTGTTGTTGTCTCTGACTTTTGCATTAAGGTCCACCATCACTATTCCAATGTCATGTTTGTTACATCTGTCTACAGTCGTCTGGAGTACGTCTTTATCTTAGTCTGTGGCCTAATTATTTGGTGCAAATGTTTGTATGATAGTAATTTTCTTGAAGTGTGTGTATGATCTGGTGCTTATTACTCGGCTGCTAACTGGTCTCCATTCTAAGGGCCACACCCCTATGATATTCTTCCTCTTCTCCAGAGTAAATCAACATGTTGTCATTTGCAAGCTTGGTACAGCCAGCCCCGGTTCATCTTGTCTCACTAAGTCCTTAGATATCACATCCATATTGGTCCATTTCTCCTACTTCGGCTTTACCTGTTCTGTATAGGGTGCGTACGTTCCAGCATCCTAACCTTGTGGTCGTCTCTTTTTGTTGATAATGACTTTGTCGGATACTGGGCTTCCCATTTGACCTAGTGACCTTGTGATGTGTTTGGGCTGAAACTCCGTCCACAGTCACACCATCACCAACGCTGATTGAATTCTGAATAGTTGCAGTTTCAGAAATCATTTTTGCTTCCTAGGAACATGTGATTGGCCTGTAGCCCAAACCCAGACCTGGAGAACCAGTTGGTTTTCTGTAGGGGTTTCCTTTCCTTTAGACGATTGCACACTCACAAGCTCCATCTGCATGGGTACAGTTTAACGTCATGCTCAGGACCAATAAATATGAATACATACATGGAAATAGCCACTCATGTCTTACTTACTTCTGAACCTGTATGCCTTTTTTCTTCATATGTCCCTTGATTAATTATGAATTAATTACCATCAAAGAACAACAGTTACCTAGACTTTCCCACCTCTTAAATTATTAATTATGTGCTGTTTCTGATTACAGGTGATGTTCCACATCTCTCAGAGGTAAAGATTGTACTGCTGGGAAACATCAATGCTGGGAAAAGTTCATCAGGAAACACCATCCTGGGGAGAGAGGAGTTTGGTCTAAAGAGAAGAACAGCTCAGTGTGTGAAGAGACAGGGAGCAGTAGCAGACAGACAGGTCACTGTTGTTAAGGCTCCAGGATGGTCCAAAAATACCAACCTCAAAGACACTCCTGAGCTCACTAAACAGCAGATTGTTCTCAGTGTGTCTCTATGTCCTCCAGGACCACATGCTGTCCTCCTGGTCATACCTGTAGATGAGTCTATCTCAGAGCTCCACAGAACAAATATTGAGGAACACTTGAGGCTTGCTGGTGAAGAACTTTGGAGCCACACCATGGTGCTGTTCACCTATGGGGACTGGCTGGGAGACACAACCATTGAGCAGTACATTGAGAGTGAAGGAGAAAGTCTCCATTGGCTCATTGAGAAATGTGGGAACAGATATCATGTCCTCAATAACAAGACTAAACGGGATGACTCGCAGGTTACAGAGCTGCTGCAGAAGATTGAAGAGATGGTGGAAAGAAACAGACACTCTCACTATGAGAAGAGAAAACAAGAGAGATCACTGATGCAATTCTTTAGAGGTGAGTAGCAGCATGTCCCATTGTCTGCACTGAACAAATGCAAAATTTAGTTTAGTTCCCCCTGGATTATTATTTAAGACATAATTGCTAGACTGTGCACATGCCATGTAAATCAAAAGCTAATTTGGCCTTTCATGCTGGACCTCAAGGTTTGCTGAAATTTAATGGAGGAGAGACACAGGACAGGGAGATGGAAGAGACTGCTGCACGATTGGGAGGACTGAACCTGCAGAGAAGCAACAGTTTTCGCCCGAACTGTATGAACCATGCTTAATTAATTTCTGTGTAAAAGTATAGTAAATGTTTGGTAAAATACTATAGCAGTGATGATAGCTTTTGGGGCTAAAATGTACTGTATTCCATGGTTCACTAGGTATACTGTGCTTTACATCTATCGTTCTGCTGCTTAGCAAACCTGCTTACCCATTGACAGTCCTTTATGTGCTCAGTGTTCTTGGTAATTATGTTGGTATTATGCTGTTCCTTTGCAGTGTCTGTGTTTCATTGTTAAATTGTTTGACTTAATCAGTGTCAGAGAAAGTATCTTGGCATATAAAGTGCTCCAAGGGCACCACATTAAAACTGCCTCAGTAAAGGTGGTCCTTCTTCATGTCTTATTGGGATGACTGGTGACATTGATAGAGTGAGTGTGATTCTTAAGTGTCTCTTAAGTGTAATTGTGTTCTGTTTCAGTGAGTGGAGATGACAGATCTGAGATGTTCACAATGGAAAGCTCGGCCTACGGCACACACACATCAGCAGCACCTTCTGAAGCCCCCTCTGAATGGGGCTCTCAGGAATCCATCAACACTGCAGATTCTGGAATCGGCTCTATGAGTTCTGGAACTATGAGAAGTTCTATAGAAATCAGAGGGATCAAAGCAGAGGAAAAGACTGGCCAAGATTCTGACATTCCAGAACACAACAAAGCAGGCATCCAAAACATCCAAAGCTGTCATGAGGGGTGGATTCTTAGAGCATCCAAAGTGGTTGTGAGGGATGAGCTGGATTGTTAACGTCAATGATGGCCGTATCTCCCCATCAGGATGACATGAGGGCAGGAAAGCCACAGAGCAGCACCTGCCTGGAAGGACACTGCAGGGGCGATAGGGTGGAGGATAAAGCATTGATGACACACTGACATTTACACACATAACACATCATATCGTATATGACAGCCTCAGCACACACACACACCAAGCATGTCCCAATCGCTGATGGAAATGGAAATATTGCTCCTCACCCCCACCACTCCTCATCTACGCATATGGACAGCTGAACTATACCCACCCACTTTCTTCCTTTTCTTTCCCTACTAATCAAGACCATCTCCCCATGGCACGCTGCTGTAGTCTCTCCACCTGGTCTACCTGGAGAAACCCTCGGCCAATTGCTCCCACCGCCACTGCATTGCCGTACACTTACTCTACCCCATACCCTATGCTAGCATTTATTTACAATATACATTATTGCCACCACTGAAATGTTTCTCTGTCCCTACGTCCCCTACCCCTGTAACAGTTACCCTATTAGTACAGTAAACCGGTCTTGCCTGTATCATGTATTTTACCACCGGATGTCTGTATATATACTATGTCCCGCGACCAAATGCTGGCTGTGTACAACCCCTATTGCCCCCCGGCCCACCTCAAGCAGATGGGTCCCCCCTTATGTGCCGTGGTTCTGCTTAAGGTTTCTTCCTGCCTAACAGGGAGTTTTTTCTTGCCCCTGTTGCCATTGTGCATGCACTAAGGGGGTCTAGGCTCTGGGCTCTGTTAAGCGCCTAAAGGCAATTGTATTGTAATGACGCTATACAAATGAAATTGAATTGAATTGAATTGAATTGAAACACACACACACACAAACACCTGACACAATGTCACACACACACACAGACACAGACACACACACACACACACACACACACACACACACACACACACATACGCTCACATACACAAACACACACACACAAACACACACACACACAAACACCTGACACGCTGACACACACACTTTCCTTGGGCGCTTAAGCCAGCACACCTGGGGGACCCACGGACTTCATCACCTTGGATGACATCATGTACTGATCATCATGAGTCATCTCTACATGAGCCTTTCCTGTGATTGTCACCACTGATCCGTAACAGACATTGAGTGTAGTGTCAGTTCAGGCACAATGTGGGTTTCCATAGTGATGAGGAGGATAAGGCAGGCTGTGTCTGTCATCACTTGCCTTTTAACAAATCAGATATGTTCCATTGGGCCACGGAGACACCATTGTAACCATGGAGACATCATTGTTACCATTGTAGTAAGGCATTGCCGAATGCAGTGCTGGCGTGGTCATACCGGAAATATTTGTTCTAATGACTATTTTGTTTTTGATTTAAACTTCACTTCAGCCAACTTTGTATCCTTAATCTCTGTTCATTGATCCTTAATCACTGTTCATTGATCCTTAATTACTGTTTATTGTATGAATGATCAAGACTGAACAGACCCATTTCAAGTGCCATACATGTAGAATTTCATAAAAGACCCAATTGAGAACACTCACCCAACTAACCAACACCAACTAACAGTATATAATAGTAATGCCTTCATTAGTTTGGGGATATGTTGCTCTGTACTTCATAGAGGTGTAATGATTCATAATGTCATCATTGACCTTCTGATTCTAGATATCCTCATTGACGTTCTGAGCTTTTTTTCTTATAGAAGGTCCATATACCTGATAGAATAAGCAGAAATTGAATGTATTTTCTGTGAAAAAATAAAATAAAAACCTTTTTCAAACTCACCCTGTCTGGACATAAATAACTTTTGTCTTCACAATTCAAATCAAACACAACTAAGAGTTGTTGAATTAGTATCATTATTAGTGGGGGACATACTGCTACACTTTTTGCATTTGTGCAACGCAGCCCTATGAGACATGACAGTGATGGCATTAGTGCAACACCTGGAAGAGACTGAAATTGAGATTCTAAAGCCATACAGTGTAATACTTCTGAGGACCTTGTGGTGGCGCTGGCGGCTCAGGTTGTTATTTCTGTTACTGCCGTTCCTTGGGGGGTTGTTGCTTTTTCCACTCTCTGTTCTGTGTCCTGGCTTGTCCTGCGTGGAAAGTGTGTTTGTGTGTGTGCACACCTGTGCGTGTTTGTGTGTGCTGTGTGTGTGTGTGTGTGTATATGTGTGTTTGCGTCTGTGTGTGTGTGTGAGTTTGTGCACGTATGTGTGTCAGTTGATTGTCTAGCTTTCGGTAGTTTAAGTCACATTCACAGATTAACGGTGCGTGGACGTTACATGTGTTAACTTAACATGACAGGAGGTCAAACAGTTGGCAAAGTATCAATATCAGCAATTACAGGAAGCATGTTTATTCAGAAGAGTCAACATTTCCTCTACCCTTGAACATGCGTGCGTGTTCTACTCCCCTGGCAGTGAACATAGGGGGTAGACCGGTACATTGGGGGATATTTTGTGAGAGCAAAGCTCAGGCATCTCTCCATGGTCACGATCCTGCCCAAGAGATCCAGATCCTGGTTCATGTTTTCTCTGTTTTCTCCTCTGCTGTGTTTGTTTCTGTATTTATGCCACGTTCCCTGCTACTGGTCCACTCCATGTTTTACCTTTGACTCTGTGCTGCCTGCTTCCCTGCTGACTGACGAGTTGCTGAATAATAGTTTCCTCTGTTTTCCCTCTGCTCTCTCTCTCTCTCTCTCTCTCTCTCTCTCTCTCTCTCTCTCTCTCTCTCTCTCTCTCTCTCTCTCTCTCTCTCTCGCTCCTGGATTACGTAATGACTGGTCATGGGAGAAAAACACTGAGTAAGTCCTTGCAGGAATGGTCCCATCTGTAGCACCCCTGTAGCACCCCTTTCTTTGCAGTCATGAAAGTCTTGTAGTCTTTTCTTGTGAAACAGTGTTGAGCGACATTGACAATGGCTGAGTTTCTTGTTTTTATTTTCATTGTATTTATTTAATTTCCATTCATTACAAATCCGCTACAGATCATCAGATATAAATGACACAGAGCCTGACTGAGGTAGGCCCAGTTATGACAAGCAGATCACCAGCAGGGGGCAGCAGACAGTGTCCATCAGCATATAATGAGGAAAAATCATGAATCATAAACAAACTGCTACCAATCAAAGGTCAAATAGAACAGACAATGGAAAAATATCACCCAACAGAACAGAACACTAGCAGTCTGGGTCTCCCACAACACCTTTAACTGAATTACACACTAGCAGTCTGGGTCTCCCACAACACCTTTAACTGACAAATGAGCTTTACTGTGAGAAACAGTGACAAACATGTCAGCACATCCAAATCAGTCAGTAATCCATTCGGTGGTTAACCAGCAACACTGAGAGAATAGACCCAAAGCTAATGGAGCTAATGCTAACTATCTGACCACCGCTACACTGGGCCTTCACCTCCTCCAGCATCGCCTGTCTTTTCTCCTCTTCTTCCTGCCTGATATTCTTGTCCAAGTTCATCCTCTTCTTCTCCTCATCTGCCCTGATCTCTCCCTCTCTGTCTATTCTCTTCTTCTCCTCCTCTGCCCTAATCTCTCTCTCTCTGTCTATTCTCTTCATCTCCTCCTTTGCCCTAATCTCTCTCTCTCTGTCCATTCTGTTCTGCTCCTCCTCTGCTCTGATCTCTCTCTCTCTTTCCATTCTCTTCTGCTCATCTTCTTCCTGTCTTTGTTTGGCTCTTTCCATGGATGTTTTCTGTGATACCGCCAAGATGTCCGACTCTGTGGAAAAGGAATAGAATCACTGCTGATGAAGTGGATGAAACAGTGCTGCTAATGCATTGCCACTGTTTCCATAAAATGCATGCAGGTTTGGATACACGCACACGCACACACACACACACACACACACACACACACACACACACACACACACACACACACACACACACACACACACACACACACACACACACACACACACACAAACACACACACACACACACACACACACACACACACACACACACACACACACACACACACACAGTTGGGACAGACACACCCACACTTGGACACACACACACACACACAATCGGGACCCACACACAATCGGGACACCCACACAAACTTGAACACGCACACACACACACACACACACAAAGGTTTATAGTTCCATGACAAACACACACTTTGGACAGACTTGCACTTGCACACACGTGGGACACACACACACATACACACACACACACACACACTTGGACACACACACACACACAGACACTGAATGGGAAACTTTTAATTTCCATCTGTTTTTAAAGTTTGTTATGATTTTTTATCTTACGTAATGAAACCATCATATAATGTAACAGTCGTAGGCATGTCACTGTGGTGTGATCGTGTTCAGTGTTGAAAAGGCCTGCAGTGACCTTTGACCTCTAATCAATAAAAGGGTGCCTAACCTCGGAGCCAGGTCACTCCTATGACGATGGCGATGACCAGGAGCAGGACAGTCAGGATAAGGAGGACAATCGCTGCCACTTTCCAAGCACGGCATTGGTTGGCACCTTGGAGAGAAACAAGTTAAGAGAACGTTAACAGAAAAAAATATGACCCTATTTTACTCATTGTTTGCAAGTGGAATCTATTATTAACATCTACAACGACAACAAAATGTGCTTAATGTGCACAAACAATGTACTTACAATAAAACACATACACACACACACACACACACACATACACACACACACACACACACACACACACACACACACACACACACACACACACACACACACACACACACACACACACACACACACACACACACAAACAAACACACACACACAATACAATTATTTACCTGAGTCTGAATTGTCCAATACATATTGTATTTCTTCTTTTTCAGATTTCTGGATGCCATCGCATGGATCGGCCTTCAGCTCCTGCTTGTTTGTGCTGGTGAGAAGAAGTAGGCAGAGCAGTAGAAGAATTAACGTCCATGACAACATGAGACACAAGACTGAGGACATGACACACGAGACTGAGAACATGACACCATGAGACTGAGGCCATGAAACCATGAGACTGAGGACATGACGTGATGAAAGATGGCTTCACTGCGTGCTGAAACGCATCTGATTTGTACTCATTCGTACCTTCAGAGTTTCAAAGCACCATGTCACATTAGCACATAGCAAATAACAATATGCTAAAAGCATTTATCACATCAGCACATATAAAATCACAATATGATAAAAGCCTATATCACATTAGCACATATAAAATCACTATATTCTTTTAGATTTGGGTGAATATCATATCAGACTATAATTTTACCTAACAGACAAAATGCCAATTCAACCACCACAAGTTAATTTACTCAGCACCAGGCTAGTGCCATCCTGGCCTTTTGTCTGTGTTGATGAGCCATCAGACGTGGTTCCTGGCTTTTGTGTGTCTTGGGGCCAGAGCTATTGGAATCTGATTGTTGGCTTTTTGTCTACAGCCACGACGAGATGGCTGAAGCCAAAGGTATTAGCATCCATATGGCCCTACCTGGCCATAGGTTTGCTCTTAGCTAGACATCCCCTTTTGACCTCAAGACACACCCATCCCCTCCCCTACACACATATGTTAAGGCTACATTGTAAATGTTTATACTCTATCTCTGTAATGTATGAGAAGAAGAAGAAAGAAGACCGACTTGTCAGCAGCATACGTGCCTCGTGCATGCACGTGTTGTGTCGAGCTGACCATGGCTATTGGCTGAATAAACACATTCTTTCGCTAAGACGTCTTCCACAAGTCTGTTATTCTGAAGAAGCTAACTTGAACCAAGTGTGGGCATCCAACAAATTCGACATGTGTCATCCATCAAAGACAGTGTCTTTCAATGCTAAAAGCCTATATCACATTAGCTCATATCAAATTACTATATGCAAAAAGCCTATATCACATTTGCACATATCAAAGCATTATATACTTAAATCTTGTTTTATATTATCACATATCCAAGCATTATGTGCTTAATGCCTGTATTGCATTGGTATGTTATCATGTCAGAATATCAAGGCAGCTATTTCAATGTCTAGCACTCAGCCTGTTGCTGTCTACAACTGAGTAATAGCTATGCTTGATAGAGAAATGTGTGTCCAATCCAGGGCTGTTAAGAAGAACTAGTAGTCCTTCTGTTCTGCCATTCTGATGTATTACATTGCCAAAAGCACACCAAGATAAACTTGGATGTGGGAGATTCACCACATGGTTATCTCTAGTGCTTTGGCATCAGAGAATGCTAACTTCACTCCTTGCGTGATGTGTTTAGCTTTACTTCTCTCTCGTCTGCTGCAGTTTGGGAGTGAGCCCGGGCTCTCTCTCTCTCTCTCTCTCTCTCTCTCTCTCTCTATCTCTCTGTCTCTCTCATCCTCCAGGATAAGGGCCCGTGTCTTTCTCTTGTCTGCCAAGACTTGATTGAGCCAGACAAGCTTGTTTTTGTTGAATACAAATATACTGATACACACCTTTGGAGTCCGAGATAAACTTGAGTGTGAATTTTCACCTAGCATATTGTTGACTTTTGAAAGCTATCATGACATGAACAGCATTCGTGTGACGATGTAAAGTAATGCAATAAGGAAAACGTACACATTTCCCTCTGCATCAAATGAGCTCTTCTCAGAGAGTGTGTCGCAGTTCTTCTGGTACTCCATTTTATGACTCAGCACCTGTAGCCACGACAACACAACATGTGACCAACAAGATCCAAACACTTGACACACAGATGTACAGAGGCTGCACAGGCGGAGAAAGAGAGAGAGAGAGAAAGAGGGGGAGGAGAGAGAGAGAAAGAGAGAGAGGGTGGGAGAGAGAGAGAAAGAGAGAGATAAGGAGAGAGCGTGAGAAAGAGAGAGATGGAGAGAGAGAGAAAGAGAGAGCGAGATCCAGAGCTGACAAGACAGCTGACAAGACCGCTCCACTGTGTTACTAGGTAACACTTTATTTAGACAAAGTCTACAGTCATCAAGACTTTACAGATGATTTGTTAAAATTCACGATCAGCCATTCACCTTAACCATCCCAACCCCTTGTCCTGCTCTTAACCCTAAATTGTAGTTCACAGTGTTTCAACAGATAGTTTGATTATAATCTGAGAATCTTTAGCTAGTCTGTAGAATAAATGTGACCCAAATCCTTACCATAGATTCGAACACTATGTAACTAACTATATGTCACTAACACTTTGTAGCCAACACTATGTCACTAACACTATGTAACTAACACTATGTCGCTTACACTATGTCACTAACACTTTGTCACTAACACTATGTCTCTAACACTATGTAACTAACACTATGTAACTAACACTATGTCACTAACACTATGTAAATAACTATATGTAACCAACAATGAATGTAATGAAACAATACTCAGGATTGGGCTCTTCAGTTTACCCTTACTGAACACATCACACCATAAATCAACAACTTAAGATTCACACACACTTGAAAGCCTACCCAGAATTGCCAGTGGTTCAGGAGAGCAAGACATACTTCAACACCTACCCAGAGTTGTCAGTTGTTCAGGAGAGCACGACACACTTGAACACTTATCCAGAGTTGTCAGTGGTTCAGGAGAGCACGACACACATGAACACTTATCCAGAGTTGTCAGTGGTTCAGGATTTGTTGTTGGCTGTTTAGCTGTCTGCATTTTATGACTCAGCATCTGTAGCCACAACAATATAACTTGTGACCAACAAGATCCAAACACTTGACACACAGACAGAAGACAGAGGCTGCACAGGCAGAGAAAGTGAGAGAGAGAGGGAGAAAGAGAGAGAGAGATAGAGAGAAAGAGAGTGTGGGTGTGTGTGTGTGTGTGGGGGGGGGGGTAAAGAGAGAGTGGTTAGAGAGAGAGTGGAGGGGTTACAGCCGCAGAAGAGGAAACTGTTATTGAGCAACCTCTCAGTTAGCACATAGTCAGGTAAAACATGGAGTATTTCACTAATTCCTCCACTAGGAAGGTCCAAATCCAAATGTATTCAAGACGCAAACATAATCAACATCACACACTCTAAGTCAGTACGTTTCAGACACAGACTTGGGGAAGGTAAGATAGTAGATTCCTTAAAATATTAGTTTGTAAACAGCTTTTCTGATGTGTGTGAAGAGATGCCAGGGTTTAACACATAGTTCTTCTCACCGGTGATGTCTGAGACGCCTCAACGCCAAAGTTTATACTTCTATACAGGGACAACATAAACCCGCATTTTAATAAACCTGGACCATCATTCCTCAAGGACCCCCCAGGAGCAGTGGGCAGCTTGTAGTGCCCAGGGACCAGGTGAAGTGAACTGTCCATATTTGGTGAGGGATGGACATGTGTTCGGTTATTTTGCATGTTTTTCTGTTGGGGTTCTTAGTGGAGGAAACCCCTTGTGAACACAGGGAGAACATACAAACTCCACACAGAAAGGCCCAGGAGATAGCCCACCTGGGCAATGGTGAGTGGTATGAGTGTGTGTGTGTGTGTGTATATGTGTGTTTGTGTGTGTGTCTTTATATATATATACATAAATATATGTGGACAGTGATACAGCAGACACACACATACAACATTTTAATAAACATAGTTGAATGCAGGGTCTCTCAAGCAGTTATTTAACTGTCATGGGTGTTATCTTGTCAATTTCCCAAAATCATAGTCATTTTGTTATTAAAACTGGAACATGTAAAATGAGATGCGTGTATTGGTTGATTGTCAGTTCTTTAGCTTAGAACTGCTGCAGGGTGATGTCAAACATTGACTTTGACAGCTTTTTATTTTCACCGAGCAGCCTTGCAACACGATCACACAACACCACTTTAGGTTAATTCGATAAATTAATCTAAATATATACATATACATGTTCATCTTTATATACAATCTCATATGGGACAATTCATATGTTACTATCTCGTCAATGCACAGACGCGGTCATTTTGGAACTGACTCGGAACGTTTTTCCAGCTGTTGTGATATGCTGAATAGGCTATAGCTGCTTTTATTATAGGCATTACATTGAGAAGGTGAGGTTTATCTCATTTATGTTATATTCAAATTAACCACTCTCTTTACAGTTTTTCACTGTTGCTAAAACCCGTTTTTCTAAACAATAACGGCTTTCTCAAAACTGCACACAGAAAACTGAAAACCTCACACACAAAATCAGGGGCGGACTGACCGGTAAGTCCAGAACGGCCGTCCTTTTATGTGGCCTAGGCCGACGTGTTCATCGTAGGAAAATAAAAATACTAGCGATATTAACGTCAAAACAACAGAGGGCGCTATTACAATAAATGATTAGGCTACGCGGGGAAAAGGTACCAATGTTAAAACAAAACAAAAAACATAAACAAGAAGGAATGTCAGGTAGGAAGCGCAAGGAGAAAGGTGGCGGACAAATATCCAGATTCTGGTTCATGTTTTCTCTGTTTCCTCCTCTGCCGTGTTTGTTTCTGTATTTATGCCACGTTCCCTGCTACTGGTCCACTCCATGTTTTACCCTTGACTCTGTGCTGCCTGCTTCCCTGCTGACTGACGGGTTGCTGAATAATAGTTTCCTCTGTTTCCTCTCTGCTCTCTCTCTCTCTCTCTCTCTCTCTCTCTCTCTCTCTCTCTCTCTCTCTCTCTCCTTTTCTGGAATACATAACGACTGGTCATGAGAGAAAGACACTGAGTAAGTCTTTGCAGGAATGGTCCCGACTGTAGCACCCCCACCCCTTGCTTTGCAGTCATGAAAGTCTTGTAGTATTTTTTTGTGAAACAGTGTTGAGAGACAATGACAATGGCCGAGTTTCTTGGTTTTATTTTCATTGTATTTATTTAATTTCCATTCATTACAAATCTGCTGCAGATCATCAGATAGAAATGACACAGAGCCTGACTGAGCTAGGCCCAGTTATTCCAAGCAGATCACCAGCAGGGGGCAGCAGACAGTGTCCATCAACATATAATGAGGAAAAATCATAAACCAAAAACAAACTGCTAGCAATCAAAGGTAAAATAGAACACACAATGGGAGAACATCACGCAACAGAACAGAACACTTGCAGTCTGGGTCTCCCACAACACCTTTAACTGAATGACACACAAGCAGTCTGGATCTCCCACAACACCTTTAACATAATTACACACTAGCAGCCTTGGTCTCCCACAACACCTTTAACTGAATTACGCACTAGCAGTCTGGGTCTCCCACAACACCTTTAACTGAATTACACACTAGCAGTCTGGGTCACACACACAACACCTTTAACTGACAAATGAGCTTTACTGTGGGAAACAGTGACAAACATGTCAGCACATCCAAATCGTTCAGTAATCCATTAGGTGGTTAACCAGCAACACTGAGAGAATAAACCCAAAGCTAATGGAGGTAATGCTTACTATCTGACCACCGCTACACTGGGCCTTCACCTCCTCCAGCATCGCCTGTCTTTTCTCCTCTTCTTCCTGCCTGATTTTCTTGTCAAAGTCCATCCTCTTCTTCTCCTCCTCCTCCTCTGCCCTGATCTCTCTCTCTCTTTCCATTCTTTTCTTCTCCTCCTCTGCCCTGATCTCTCTTTCTCTGCCCATTCTGTTCTGCTCAATGCTGTAGTGGTCCCCGGAGAAGTGGGTATACTCTTAATTTAGATTTTTTTTTTAAGCAGCCCATACAGCAAAGGATAAACGCCCTGTTTTGATAAGTGGGTATACCTAATGCTGACTGAAAAATAAGTGGGTATACTCCGCATACCTGCGTATACCCTGGACTACACCACTGGTTCTGCTCCTCCTCTTCCCAGATTTCTCTCTCTCTGTCCATTCTCTTCTTCTCCTCCTCTGCCCTGATCTCTCTCTCTCTTTCCATTCTTTTCTTCTCCTCCTCTGCCCTGATCTCTCTCTCTCTGTCCATTCTCTTCTTCTCCTCCTCTGCTCTGATTTCTCTCTCTCTGTCCATTCTCTTCTGCTCCTCCTCTTCCCTGACTTCTCTCTCTCTGTCCATTCTCTTCTGCTCCTCCTCTTCCCTGACTTCTCTTTCTCTGTCCATTCTCTTCTTCTCCTCCTCTGCCCTGATCTCTCTCTCTCTGTCCATTCTCTTCTTCTCCTCCTCTGCTCTGATCTCTCTCTCTTTTTCCATTCTCTTCTGCTCCTCCTCTTCCTGTCTTTGTTTGGTTCTTTCCATGGATGTTTTCTGTGAGACCGCCAAGATGTCAGACTCTGTGGAAAAGAAATAGAATCACTGCTGATGAAGTGGATGAAACAGTGCTGCTACTGCATTGCCACAGTTTATAATTCCATAAAAAAAATGCATGCAGGTTTGGATACACACACACTTGGACTCACACAAACACACACACTCACACACACACACACTTGGGACACACACACAATCGGGACACACACACAATCGGGACACACACATACTTGAATACACACACAAACACACACAGACACACACGCATATAGTTCCATGAAAAACACACACTTTGGACACACTTGGACACAACCACATGCACACACGTGGGACACACACACACACACACACACACACACACATACACACACACACACAGACACTGAATGGGAAACTTTTAATTTCCATCTGTTTTTAAAGTTTGTTTTGATTTTATATCTTTAGTAATGTAACCATCATATAATGTAACAGGTGCAGGCATAGGCATGTCACTGTGGTTTGATCGTGTTCTGTGTTGAAAAGGCCTGCAGTGACCTTTGACCTCTAAACACCGAAAGGGATCCTAACCTCGGAGCCAGATCACTCCTATGACGATGACCTTTGACCTCTTATCAATGAAACTGAACCTAACCTCGGAGCCAGATCACTCCTATGACGATGGCGATGACCAGGAGCAGGACAGTCAGGATAAGGAGGACAATCGCTGTCACTTTCCAAGCACGGCACTGGTTGGCACCTTGGAGAGAAACAACTTAATAGAACGATAACAGAAATAAATATGACCCACACACACACACACACACAAATTATTTACCTGAGTCTGAATTGTCCAGAGCATATTGTATTTCTTCTTTTTCAGCTTTCTGGATGCCATCGTATGGACCAGCCTTCAGCTCCTGGTTGTTTGTGCTGGTGAGAAGAAGTAGACGAGACTGAGGACATGAGACACGAGACTGAGGACATGACACCATGAGACACGAGACTGAGGACATGACACCATGAGACATGAGACTGATGCCATGAGACATGAGACTGAGGACATGACACCATGAGACACGAGACTGAGGACATGACAACATGAGACATGAGACTGCGGACATGACACCATGAGACACGAGACTGAGGACATGACACCATGAAACACGAGACTGAGGACATGACACCATGAGACATGAGACTGAGGACATGACACCATGAGACACGAGACTGAGGACCTGACACCATGAGACATGAGACTGAGGACATGACACCATGAGACACGAGACTGAGGACATGACACCATGAGACTGAGGACATGACACCATGAAACACGAGACTGAGGACATGACACCATGAGACTGAGGACATGACACCATGAAACACGAGACTGAGGACATGACACCATGAGACTGAGGACATGACACCATGAGACATGAGACTGAGGACATGACACCATGAGACAAGAGACTGAGGACATGACACCATGAGACACGAGACTGAGGACATGACACCATGAGACTGAGGACATGACACCATGAGACACGAGACTGAGGACATGACACCATGAGACTGAGGACATTACACCATGAGACATGAGACTGAGGACATGACACCATGAGACTGAGGACATGACACCATGAGACACGAGACTGAGGACATGACACCATGAGACACGAGACTGAGGACATGACACCATGAGACACGAGACTGAGGACATGACACCATGAGACTGAGGACATGACACCATGAAACACGAGACTGAGGACATGACACCATGAGACTGAGGACATGACACCATGAGACTGAGGACATGACACCATGAGACACGAGACTGAGGACATGACACCATGAGACACGAGACTGAGGACATGACACCATGAGACTGAGGACATGACACCATGAGACTGAGGACATGACACCATGAAACACGAGACTGAGGACATGACACCATGAGACTGAGGACATGACACCATGAGACTGAGGACATGACACCATGAGACACGAGACTGAGGACATGACACCATGAGACATGAGACTGAGGACATGACACACAAGACACGAGACTGAGGACATGAAACTATGAAACACGAGACTGAGGACATGACACCATGAGACATGAGACTGAGGACATGACACCATGAAACACGAGACTGAGGACATGACACCATGAGACATGAGACTGAGGACATGACACCATGAAACACGAGACTGAGGACATGACACCATGAAACACGAGACTGAGGACATGACACCATGAGACACGAGACTGAGGACATGACACCATGAAACACGAGACTGAGGACATGACACCATGAGACTGAGGACATGACACCATGAGACACGAGACTGAGGACATGACACCATGAGACACGAGACTGAGAACATGATATCATGAGACCAGGACTGAGGACATGACACCATGAGACACGAGACTGAGGACATGACACACAAGACACGAGACTGAGGACATGACACCATGAGACTGAGGACATGACACCATGAGACACGAGACTGAGGACATGACACCATGAGACACGAGACTGAGGACATGACACCATGAGACACGAGACTGAGGACATGACACACAAGACACGAGACTGAGGACATGACACCATGAGACACGAGACTGAGGACATGACACCATGAGACTGAGGACATGACACCATGAGACATGAGAGTGAGGACATGACACCATGAGACACGAGACTGAGGACATGACACCATGAAACATGAGACTGAGGACATGACACCATGAGACATGAGACTGAGGACATGACACAATGAGACACGAGACTGAGGACATGACACCATGAAACACGAGACTGAGGACATGACACAATGAGACATGAGACTGAGGACATGACACAATGAGACACGAGACTGAGGACATGACACCATGAAACACGAGACTGAGGACATGACACCATGAGACTGAGGACATGACACCATGAGACACGAGACTGAGGACATGACACCATGAGACACGAGACTGAGGACATGACACCATGAGACTGAGGACATGACACCATGAGACATGAGACTGAGGACATGACACCATGAAACACGAGACTGAGGACATGACACCATGAGACATGAGACTGAGGACATGACACACAAGACACGAGACTAAGGACATGACACCATGAGACACGAGACTGAGGACATGACACACAAGACACGAGACTGAGGACATGACACCATGAAACATGAGACTGAGGACATGACACACAAGACACGAGACTGAGGACATGACACCATGAGACATGAGACTGAGGACATGACACACAAGACACGAGACTGAGGACATGACACCATGAAACATGAGACTGAGGACATGACACACAAGACACGAGACTGAGGACATGACACCATGAGACACGAGACTGAGGACATGACACCATGAGACTGAGGACATGACACCATGAGACATGAGACTGAGGACATGACACCATGAGACACGAGACTGAGGACATGACACCATGAAACATGAGACTGAGGACATGACACAATGAGACACGAGACTGAGGACATGACACCATGAAACACGAGACTGAGGACATGACACAATGAGACATGAGACTGAGGACATGACACAATGAGACACGAGACTGAGGACATGACACCATGAAACACGAGACTGAGGACATGACACCATGAGACTGAGGACATGACACAATGAGACACGAGACTGAGGACATGACACCATGAGACATGAGACTGAGGACATGACACCATGAGACATGAGACTGAGGACATGACACCATGAGACACGAGACTGAGGACATGACAACATGAGACATGAGACTGAGGACATGACACACAAGACACGAGACTGAGGACATGACACCATGAGACACGAGACTGAGGACATGACACACAAGACACGAGACTGAGGACATGACACCATGAAACATGAGACTGAGGACATGACACACAAGACACGAGACTGAGGACATGACACCATGAGACATGAGACTGAGGACATGACACACAAGACACGAGACTGAGGACATGACACCATGAAACATGAGACTGAGGACATGACACACAAGACACGAGACTGAGGACATGACACCATGAGACATGAGACTGAGGACATGACACCATGAGACGCGAGACTGAGGACATGACACCATGAGACTGAGGACATGAAACTATGAGACACAAGACTGAGGACATGACACCATGAGACATGAGACTGAGGACATGACACCATGAGACACGAGACTGAGGACATGACACCATGAGACACGAGACTGAGGACATGACACCATGAGACTGAGGACATGACACCATGAGACACTAGACTGAGGACATGATGCAACATGGCTTCACTGCATGCTGAAACGTGTCTGATTTTTATTCATTTGTACCTTCAGAGTTTCAGAGCACCATGTGCTAAAAGCCTTTATCACATTGACACATACAGTATCAAATCACAATATGCTATAAGCCTTTATCACATTAGCACATATTAAATCACAATATGCTAAAGCCTATATCACATTAGCACACATCAAATCAAAATATGCTAAAAGCCTATATCACATTGGCACATATCAAATCACAATATGCTAAAAGACTATATCACATTAGCACATATCAAGTCACAATATGCTAAAAGTCTATATCACATTAGCACATATCAAGTCACAATATGCTAAAAGTCTATATCACATTAGCACATACCAAATCACTATATTCAAGTATTCCCCATAGTCTATTTTCTTAATTTCATAGCTTCCAGCATTGTTTTTTTATGTTAGAACTTTCATCCAATCATATTTCAGGTATCATGTGTTGCCAGGCTCTGAGAAATCTTCCCCGAGGCCTTCACAATTTACAGTGAGGGCGCCTGTAGTGTTGCCAGGCTCCAAGAAATCTTCCCAGAGGCCTTCAGAATTAACAGTGAAGGCGCCTGTACATCTGATTGGTTATCACAACTAGCTGTGTCAGTTCATTTAAGTTGAATGAACTGAAACAGACAGTTGGAATAACCAATCAGATTTCGAGTTTGCGACATTGGGGCCAGCTAGCAGGCATCACGTTGAACGTGACATGAACACGTTCTTTGATTGGATACGCACTAGTGCGGCAGACTGAGGCGGTGCCTCTGGAAGTGCTCATTTTAGCTGCAGATGGTGGTGGTGAATTAGCGAAAACGTAAATTTCAGTTTATTTTCAACCCACAATGGCTGAAGGAGGAGATATCGATCTGGTCGATAATTTAATAGAAACGCCATTTTCATGACGGACCTTTCAAGAAAAACTGGATATCGTGAGGATCGGGTCAGTTTAATGAAACTGCTTTGCAGGTGGGACAATGCGATGTTTAGTGGACAAGCTTGTTAAAGCTCACATAGGCTACTTTAGGTGGACTTAATAAAACTTTGTAGACTAATCCCTGAAAACCGCCTTTTATTTTTAAGTTGTGACAGTATCCAAGCGATCATATAACTGAATTTATTTATTGTTAATACAGGTGTGTTGATTTTAAAGGCTCCGGAAATATTAATAAAGTCTGTTGTACTCGACTATGTTAAGGTGATGCAATGCTCACTTATGCTGCCTTTCGGTATGGTTTGAGAGCCATGGCGTCATAATGATGGTATTAAGAGGTGGATTCACTCAGCTTAACTGTCGTGTAGTAGGACATCGCTGAAGGCCTAGTCCTGAAATGCACGGACCGCCACTGGAAATCACAATATGCTAAAAGCCTATATCACATTAGCACATATCAAATCACTATATTATGCTAGATTTGGGTGAATATCATATCATACTATAATTTTACATAACAGACAAAATGCCAATTCAACCACCACAAGTTAATTTACTTAGCACCAGGCTAGTGCCATCCTGGCCTTTTGTCTGTGTTGATCCATCAGACGTGGTTCCTGGCTTTTGTGTGTCTTGGGGCCAGAGCTATTGGACTCTGATAGTTGGCTTTTGTCTACAGCCACTACGAGATGGCTAAAGCCACAGGTATTAGCATCCATATGGCCCTACCTGGTATGCCATCATGTCAGAATATCAAGGCAGCTATATTTTAATGTCTAGCACTCAGCCTGTTGCTGTCTACAACTGAGTCATAGCTATGCTTGATAGAGAAATGTGTGTGACTTTTGAAAGCTATCATGACATGAACAGTATTGTGTGACAATGTAAAGTAATGCAATAAGGAAAACGTACGCATTTCCCTCTGCATCAAATGAGCTCTTCTCAGAGAGTGTGTCACAGTTCTTCTTGTACTCCATTTTATGACTTAGCACCTGTAGCCACAACAACACAACATGTGACCAACAAGATCCAAACACTTGACACACAGAAAGGCAGAGGCTGCACAAACAGAGAAAGAGCGAGAGAGAGAGAGAGAGAGAAAAAGAGAGAGCAAGATCCAGAGCTGACCCCACCGCTCCACTAGGTTACTAGGTAACACTTTATTTAGACTAAGTCTACAGGACTTTACATATGATTTGTTGAAATTCACGATCAGCCATTCACCTTAACCATCCCAACCCCTTGTCCTGCTCTTAACCCTAAATTGTAGTTCACAGTGTTTCAACAGATAGTTTGATTATAATCTGAGATCTGTAGCTAGACTGTAGATTAACATGTGACCCCTAATCCTTAGCATAAATTTTAACACTATGTAACTTACACTATGTAACTAACACTATGTAACTAACACTATGTCACTAACACTGTGTAACTAACACTATGTCATTTACACTATGTACTATCACTATGTCACTAACACTATGTAACTAACACTTTGTCACTAACACTATGTCACTAACTGTATGTAACTAACACAATGTCACTAACACTATGTAACAACACTATGTCAATAACACTTTGTGACTTACACTATGTAACTAACACTATGTCATCAACAATGAATGTAATGAAACAATACTCAGGATTGGGCTCTTCAGTTTACCCTTACTGAACACATCACACCATAAATCAACAACTTAAGATTCAGACATCCTTGAACACTTACCCTGAGTTGTCAGTGGTTCAGGAGAGCAAGACACAGTTGAACACCTATCCAGAGGTTGTCAGTGGTTCAGGATTTGTTGTTGGCTGTTAGCTGTCTGCATTTTATGACTCAGAGTCAGTAGCCACAACAGCATAACTTTGTGACCAACAAGATCCAAACACTTAACACACAGACAGAAGACAGAGCTGCACAGGCAGAGAAAGTGAGAGAGAGAGAGAGGGAAGAAAGAGAGATAGAGAGAAAAAAAAGAGAGAGAAAGCAAGAGAGAGAGAAAGACAGAGGGAGAGATGGAGAAAGAGAGAGAAAGAAAGAGAAGAGAGAGATACAGGGATAGAGAAAGAACGAAAGAGATAGAGAGAGAGAGATCAAGATAGAAAAGCGAGAGAGAGAGATAAAGATAGAGAGAGAGAGAGGGGGAAATCAGAGCTGACCTCTGACCAGACCGCTCCACTGGGTACTAGGTAACACTTTATTTAGAAAAGACTTTACAGATGATTTGTTGAAATTCAAAAATCAGATCTTTCACCAAACCACCTTGACCAAACCCAACCTCTTGCCCTGACCTTAACCCTAAATTGTAGATCACAGTGTTTCAAAAGATAGTTTGTATATAATCTGTAGATATCCATCCAAATAAAATGTGACCCAAATCCTATGTCCATCACTATTTCACTAACACTGTGTCACTAACACTATGTAACTTACACTATGTCACCAACACTATGTCACTAACTGTAGCCCCGTATACATGTGTAAACAAAGCATTTAAGCCGCTTATATTCATGCCGATGTCTGAGCCAATCGAGAGAGGTAGTCTGCGCCGATCAGTAGCCGCTTAAACAAGGCCGATGTAACATGTAGCTAGTGCTGACAGGTAAGCCGCTTATATGGAGTGGCATGCGTGCCTACGTGGCAGTAGACCACCAGGCTACAGACCGTAAATGTTAATATCAGCAGTAGTTAAACTGTAAACTGTACTGATATTTAATGTACTACTAACATGCCATTCTCAAATTAAAGCCAGTGACATGAGTATTTTGGTGGAGATAATGATGTATGCCAGTCATTCTCAAAGTGTGGTCCGCGGACCACTGGTGGTCGGCCAGTGCCCCGTAATGGTACGCGACGGCCAAAAGCAAATTATTGCGATATTTCTAACATACAACTCAGAACAGGAGAACACAGCCAGTTGCCATATCTAATAAAGAGTTGCCTAATCAATTAACAAGGTCATGAATTGGCCTATGAAAAGAATATTTAATGAGAAAGCTCTGAAACAGTCAAGGAGAAGGTGTAACGACGAGATTGGTTCAGCCTTATTGGTCATTATGCTGCCACGGAGCTGCATTCAAACAGCGTTTTTTTCTCCGCTGCAGAGACAATAGATGATAACTATATTCTGTGTTGTGTGACGTTAGATAATGAAAGCTCTTAATTCCGAAATGATGCCTACTAGGATTCATGTATTAATTCCAGTGGCTATAGCTTACTGTTGGTACTGAATTACTTCGGCCGGTAATGTGCATCGTTGTGTTTTGTGTTACATTGGCCTGTCTGAGTGTGTGATGGGAGTATGAGGCTGTGAGCGAACTATAGTTTGTATACCGAGGGGGGGGGGGGGGGGGGGGGGGCGTGGTGTGGAATCTCTAGCTCTTGTGGTCATCCTGAAAAACAAGACATTATCAACTGTTGAGCAAATGTTTAACTTTAGGTAGAAGTGTACAACTTTACCTGTAAATGAACACGACACATTTTTATTTACTAGGACTTGAAATTGTTCTTGCATACTTGTTACAAGTTGTACACTTCAACATGATGTCCGGTATGGATGTGTTGACATGTTTGTCACTGTTTCTCCCAGTAAAGTTCATTTGTCAGTTAAAGTTGTTGTGGGACACCCAGACTGTTGCGTGATGTTCTCCCAGTGTGCAGGGATAAAAGTATTCCGGCACTAGGGATGCAACGGTTTTCGGTATTTTAGCGAACCGTTCGGTTCGCCCTGTTCGGTTCGGTTGACCCAGGTGAACCGCGATATTACGGTATGGGTGACATTAAACTTTTAATTTAATATGTGGCTATAATGAATGCACGCATGTATTGGGCGATAGCATGACTGCTTGGGACCCAGGGGATGAGTTCTGCGCTCCACAACCATGCAACAACCAATCAGAATTGTACCGACTTTCCCAATAGCCAATCAGCGCTCTGAATGCAGACGCTGGAGATCCATGTGAGAAGAAACAAAACTATCCCTGTTGCAGCACGATCATGCTGAGTCAACAAGAAACGGAGAAAAGAAAATTTGAAGAGGCACCGTCATCTTACAAATCAGCTGTATGGGAACATTTTTGGTTCAGTGTGGAGTATGATGACAAAGGGAAAAAGATCGTCAGCAAGCAAAGCACGGTGTGCAAGCATTGCTTTCCTACGATCGCCTACTCCACAGGTACATCCAACATGTTGAGCCACTTGCCCCGTCATCACCCGGCTGTAACTCTAAGTGGAGCAGCACGGTTTGTCGCCGAAAACACAACCATCCATTGCTGCAGCATTTCAGCAACAATATGCTTATAATTCCGAAAAACACAAGGCAATAACCAACTCAATGGACGTCTTCAAAGGGAAAGACATGCAGCCCTATTCAGTAGTTTTAGGCACGGGATTCCGTCACATGATAAAGACCATTGACATTGATCCTCGTTTTAATATCCCCTCCCGCACGCATTTCAGCAGCAAAATAATTCCAGAACTGTACGAAGTGACTAGGAGAGAGAAGGTTTGTTCTGTTGTTCTTTAGGGGTGTATTTATAACAGTTAAGTATTTTCTAGGGTTTAAGTGTGTGAATGACAATGTTTGTTGTTTGAGTTTATTGAATAATGTCAATGTTTACATTTCACATTACTTTACAGTATACTGCACTTTACTATATTTAATATTGCCTGTTTTTGACAGAAGGCCAGAATAGTGTTCCTTGTTTAAAATACATTTTGTGATTTTACTTAATATGTGCCCTTTTTACATTTAATTGCATCTTGCATTGTCTCTGCAAGTGTGAGTAGAAGCACCTTGTTGACTTGAAATAGAAAAGACAAATATAACCTAATGCGTGTTAGCGGCAGGATAATATTGATATATCGAAACCGAACCGTAACCGTGGCCCAAAAACCGTGATACAAACCGAACCGTGGCCACACTGTACCGTTGCATCCCTATCCGGCACCATACCGGATTTCCGGCGTGCAGCGTTTGGCTGTGGAAAAATAAAATAAATAAAAACACATCTCGATATCATCACCATTACTTTCGAGTTTATGAGTGTGTCTGCCAATGATATGAAAGGAGCACAATTCCCACGCTCTCAAAATAACATTATTAGCCAATCAGAAGTAGATTGGGGCGGTAAAGCTCATTTGTCAGTTAAAGTTGTTGTGGGAGACCCAGACTGTTGCGTGATGTTCTCCAATCATTTCCCAGTGTGCAGGGATAAAAGTATTTTGGCACCATGCCGGATTTCCGGCGTGCAGTGGTTGGCTGTGGAAAAATAAAAATAAATAAAAACACATGTCTATATCATAACCATTACTTTCGAGTTTATGAGTTCGTCTGCCGGATCATCTTGGGAAATGTGCTTTCACCACCGACTTTTCTCTATCGCTCTGCCTATGCTATGATCTGCTTGTCATAACTGAGCTTAGCTCCCTGCCCCCCCCCCCCCCCCCCCCCCAGTGGTCATAGGGCTTATCGTCTTCTGCTGGCTTCTTTTCTCTTTTCTTCTGATGATCTGTAGCAGCTTTGTAATGAATACAAAATACATTAATAAAAGAAGCAAATAAAAACCAGCGCCATTGTCATTTTCTCTCAACACAGTGTCTGATAAAAAGGAGAATAAAAAAACACCCTATTAACACTGTGCTTTTGTACAAAGTCTGAGCACCTCTAAAACTAAATTTCATTTTAGTGTCTTTAGATTTAATTTGAATAAAAAACTTGTTTTACTACATTCCTTTTACTCTCATTACATTTTTGCTGAGGTGTTCTAGAATATAATCATGAATGCCACTTTGGCCTCATGGTTTTTAGTCATTAGTTGAAATATACAAAAATAAACTATAACTCCCTATCACCGGTCCACTCCATGTTTTACCCTTGACTCTGTGCTGCCTGCTTCCCTGCTGACTGAGAGGTTGCTCACACAGTTTCCTCTTCTGTGGCTGTGTCCCCACCACTCTATCTCTCTCTCTCTCTCTCTCTCTCTCTCTCTCTCTCTCTTTTTTTTAACTATAATATTATTAGTGTTTAGTTTTATAAATAACCACAGCAATGCAACAACTTCACACATAAGTTAAACTGCACATTAAATATTAAACACTACGTTTCCACACACAAGCCACATTGCCTAAACTAAATGCGCAAGTGTCAATGTTACACATTAAAACCAGTGAATGTAGTTTTAAATAGCAATGTAGAGCACATCAAACCATTACCAACACACAGCGGTTAACTACATTACCCAGCCTGCAATGCAAGCAACTATGCGAAACAGAAAGTAAACTCGTAACCATGACAGCGCTACAATTTAAACACTCGCTGAAATATAATCACGAGCCTATAACAATAACTTTAAACATTAGACCCCAAACAATGTTTGTCAGCGTGACTAAGGCAAGTCAAGTAACATACGAACCGTGCACATACACAGCGGCAACGCAAACAAACAAGTTTAACCCACAGTTTAATGAATGGAACTAGCAGTTTACCGGTGGCGTATCTCTCCTAACAAAACGACAGTTAGTTAACTTAGTGCTCGCTCCCGTTTATAGCTCGTGCTCGTAAAACAGTGGATTCTAACATGCATTTGGGATTATATTGGTTGACGTTTCAATCCGGGTAAATCAGGTACGTGAACTTCCCACTTATCCACCTGCATTTAATTGCTATGGCGCACCCGTGATGTAGTGAGCGCAACAGTAGGTCTATTTGATCAGAAGCTGATTGGATTAGTTTCACTACAAGTGCTGTAGAGTATGTGAGAGGGTGGGGCTCTGAATATTCCTTCAGAGCGTTAACAACTCACCTAACTATTTGTTCCTCCTGCACATTACCAAAGGTAAGACGCTCAAAATATTTACTGAACAAGATGTATCAATTACATAAACAAACATTACTGAACAAACATATTAGTTATTGTTTTGGAAGCAAAGTGATTACAAACTTAACTTGGATATGCCTCAGATGTATGCCAATGTGATTCATTGGGGACGTGCGTAGGATATGTAACGTTAAGACATTGTACTTGTGTTATTGAACCGGCTCGTGACCGAAACAGTAACATTTGGAGGCAGATGACAACGGTTTTCTACAAAAGTTACCCGTGTTTATTCAGTCAATACAATTAATAACTCAAAGATGACTTGTCTAGGGGTAATACGTCCGGTCCGGCGCTGCATGCCAGCTCGAGAGAGAAAGAGACGGGTGGCCAGCAGCCTTTTTTATCTCCCACCCCTCCCCAGGTGTGGATCATCAGGAAATAAACCCCTCGTTGGCGTAATACCCACTGTTGCCTGCAGGCCATGCATGGCCACTGCAATGTCTACAGGGTGTCGTTACACCTCGCTTTTTTTTAAAATGTATTATTATCAGTCATATAAATATCCAGTGAGGATTTCAAACTGGCATTTTCAGACTCCAACTTTATATTACATGTCTCTTTCCGGATTGACTACAAAGTCTTTATACTCACCTACACATGCATAAATGGGCATGGACCTCCCTACCTGCCAGAATAAATTAATTCTTATGGAACAGCCTCCCTGACCACCTAAGGGCAACGCAGACGCTGGACTCATTTAAAGCTGGACTTAAAAAAAAAAAAATATTCAGGAAGGCATGTCTGGCCTTTAATGTTAATGTTAAATCTAGCATCACTAAGTTTTCTATTAAGCTTATGTTAATTTTTACTAATGTTACATATTATTGTATTATCATAGTTAGTGTAACAGGAGCATAAGGGGGGAACCCCACAGCCCTGTGTAAGTAGCCAACTACGCCACCCTGGGATTTACACCCAGAGAATATCTAATCTAAATGTTCTTAGACACCTCAGCCCTCGAGAACAGGTTCGATACACACAGCACACCAGAGTCGTGAGTTCCAGAATATATTTATTTTAAAGAATAGCAATTACGATGTAGATGTGGGGAGATGGACCTAGACAAACTGAGAGGTTAGTCAGGGTAGAAAAGTATTTATTTAATCAGCAATAAAAAGGCTCAAACAGTCATGACTAGGGCTGGCAAACACACTAGGTAAGGAAACTATAACAGGCAGAGACTTACCTTAGAGGGGCGGCGGGCTAACTGGGAAGTGTGCTCAGGATTCACACCACCCTGGTGAAGGCAAACACGGCACAGCACAGCACACGGAAAGTGACCAAAGTGACACAGCAACCACACAGCAACCAATGATCACTCGTGAGCATGCAATAACGGGACTCCACCACCAGGTGACTAGCCCCCCCTCCAGGATAGCACAATGCCTGCTCAGACACAAAAAAGGGGATAAAAGAAACTATTAAGCACCAGTCGATCCCAGTCAAGACAACACATAAACACAAACACTAAAGGGCAGGATAGTCTCCCCTCTCACAGGATACCTGAACTACCCATAAACAATACACATGCAGACAATACAAAACAAAACACAAGAATAAACTATGCTTTGCGCCACTATGCCCATACACGGACATAAAACACGAAAATAACAAAACGAAAGCAACAGAATAACAAGTGAAGCACGCCAAAACAAAGCAATTAAACTAGGTGAGACGAGACAAAAGCAAGCACGTGAACAAATGACAGACACGCCATTTAGGTTACACGGCAGAGTATAGGGAAAGGCTGACGCCAAATCCCCAAACAAACTCGGGAAAACCAAATCAAAAGAAAGACAAGACAAGACAGCAGCTCGTGGCTCCAGCCCTCCACCAGGCTGGGTTGCGTCTGCAAAACACATATCGTAATTAAAAACCAACGGAGGTAAAATTAAGCCAATAGAGAGATATAAATAATACCCACGTTACTCGAGGACACTGGCTGCCGTGGAAACGTGCGTCCTCACTAAACAGACGACACTGACTATAAATATAATTATAAAAATACAAAGACCAGGTCTGCTAACACATTAAAGAACAGAGCATACCTGGAACTAGTGGGCCACCGTTCTCGAGGACAGCGAAGGAGGAGAGGATCACAACACCAGGCTACAATGAAGGACGGAGTTAGTCCACAGTGTGATTAAAATTAAATGCTTAGTGGCAATGAAAACCTACCACGGGAGAAATAGGACACCACTCTGCACAGGATGTAGCAATTCGCCATCTACAACTACTGCAAACTTCTAGGCTTTTATAGCCACACCCAAGCAATGGCCACTTATTGAACAGGTGTGCTAAATGAGTCCAGTGACGTGAGAGTGCAGGTGAATTCATCTCACTACAATCCATCCCTAGGCTTTGCATCGTCGCCCCGACGATGGACTAATAATACTGGGAGTCTATACTAACTCCAGGGTCTAAAAATGGCTGTAATAGCTTGAGAAGTAGGCCTGAGAGGGTCTACAGCACCCAATGCAGCCTCCCCCATCGATCTCGGAAGGTGGTGCAGGTTGGAGTGTTGCCCTGCCGAGGTCCTGGACGTTCTTCGTACCGCCACCCCACTGGTGCTGGGCTGCTCAGGTGACCGCAAAGGAGGAACAGTTAATGACGACCCTCTTGGGGGACTTGTACACACTAGGTAAGTCTCTGCCTGTTATAGTTTCCTCACCTGTTCAATAAGTGGCCATTGCTTGGGTGTGGCTATAAAAGCCTAGAAGTTTGCAGTAGTTGTAGATGGCGAATTGCTACATCCTGTGCAGAGTGGTGTCCTATTTCTCCCGTGGTAGGTTTTCATTGCCACTAAGCATTTAATTTTAATCACACTGTGGACTAACTCCGTCCTTCATTGTAGCCTGGTGTTGTGATCCTCTCCTCCTTCGCTGTCCTCGAGAACGGTGGCCCACTAGTTCCAGGTATGCTCTGTTCTAATGTGTTAGCAGACCTGGTCTTTGTATTTTTATAATTATATTTATAGTCAGTGTCGTCTGTTTAGTGAGGACGCACGTTCCCACGGCAGCCAGTGTCCTCGAGTAACGTGGGTATTATTTATATCTCTCTATTGGCTTAATTTTACCTCCGTTGGTTTTTAATTACGATATGTGTTTTGCAGACGCAACCCAGCCTGGTGGAGGGCTGGAGCCACGAGCTGCTGTCTTGTCTTGTCTTTCTTTTGATTTGGTTTTCCCGAGTTTGTTTGGGGATTTGGCGTCAGCCTTTCCCTATACTCTGCCGTGTAACCTAAACGGCGTGTCTGTCATTTGTTCACGTGCTTGCTTTTGTCTCGTCTCACCTAGTTTAATTGCTTTGTTTTGGCTTGCTTCACTTGTTATTCTGTTGCTTTCGTTTTGTTATTTTCGTGTTTTATGTCCGTGTATGGGCATAGTGGCGTAAAGCATAGTTTATTCTTGTGTTTTGTTTTGTATTGTCTGCATGTGTATTGTTTATGGGTAGTTCAGGTATCCTGTGAGAGGGGAGACTATCCTGCCCTTTAGTGTTTGTGTTTATGTGTTGTCTTGACTGGGATCGACTGGTGCTTAATAGTTTCTTTTATCCCCTTTTTTGTGTCTGAGCAGGCATTGTGCTATCCTGGAGGGGGGGCTAGTCACCTGGTGGTGGAGTCCCGTTATTGCATGCTCACGAGTGATCATTGGTTGCTGTGTGGTTGCTGTGTCACTTTGGTCACTTTCCGTGTGCTGTGCTGTGCCGTGTTTGCCTTCACCAGGGTGGTGTGAATCCTGAGCACACTTCCCAGTTAGCCCGCCGCCCCTCTAAGGTAAGTCTCTGCCTGTTATAGTTTCCTTACCTAGTGTGTTTGCCAGCCCTAGTCATGACTGTTTGAGCCTTTTTATTGCTGATTAAATAAATACTTTTCTACCCTGACTAACCTCTCAGTTTGCCTAGGTCCATCTCCCCACATCTACATCGTAATTGCTATTCTTTAAAATAAATATATTCTGGAACTCACGACTCTGGTGTGCTGTGTGTATCGAACCTGTTCTCGAGGGCTGAGGTGTCTAAGAACATTTAGATTAGATATTCTCTGGGTGTAATTCCCAGGGTGGCGTAGTTGGCTACTTCCACAGGGCTGTGGGGTTCCCCCCTTATGCTCCTGTTACAATCGTTTCTAATATGTAGGCACGCTCAGATTATTTTGAATGGAAAGTGCGTTATAAATAAAATGAATTATTATTATTATTATTATTATTATTATTATTATTATTTTCACTAAGAGTGTCCAAATGACTGCTAATAGAAACAACAAACTTATCCCTTTGGTTCAGCTCCTCGGTATGGCTTTGACACTCCTTAGTAATGATTATGTGTGTGGCCTTTTTTCCTTCAAGGAAAGAACCGTGAGCATTCTCCTCTGAGAGTCTCTGATTCACTCTTAAGTCACATAGTCCTTCTGTTGTCGAAGCTCAGACTGCAGTGAGGAGCATTCTTCTGCTTGCTGCCGGAGCATGGTGTCCTTCTCCATCAGTCCTGCTTTCAAGGCAGTACCCTGCTCCTGAAGAAGAGACAGAGTCTCTTTCAACTGAACCACATCGGTTTGTTGAGCCTCCAATTGCATTTTGTCTCCTTCCTGTAAGCTGATGTTCAGGCAGTCAACCTGAGAAATAAAGTTCCTAACTTGCACTTTTACATTTTTTCCTTTTCCAACCCAACTTGACTTTTTACAGAAAAAAAAATGTGATGTCTTTACATCAGGTGAATTCTTAGGAACCATAGGTAGAGACACAGTGTTAGGCCCTGTCACTCTAGGCCTCAACCTTCCCTTGACTGGAGGTCTATACACACGCTGGTGACCACAATCTCTGTTTTCTTGTATGCCTCGTGGGTCAAAACAAACTCGTCTGCTAATACTGATGCCTGAGCAAGTTTTATTACCCTCTGCTCATTCAGATAAGTAGCCACTGCATGAGGAATACTGAGAGGCACACCGGTGACCAAACAGATATTTTTTCTCATATGCAAACTCAGCGTACGAATGCCGGCCTGTCTTCTTACAATAACGGAAGCGCTGGCGATACGCTTCAGGCACCAACTCATATCTGCGAAGTATTGCACTCTCCGCAGCGTCATAACACAGAGATTGCTCAATGGGCAACGAAGCATAAGCATCCTGAGCCCTACCTACCAAAACACTTTGCAAAAGAAGTGTCCAGGTCTAATAAGGCCACTTCAGAGTGGTAGCCACTCTCTCATAGTAGAAAAAGCGAATGAGGGGGCAATAGATGGTGACTGAGTGCGTTTAGCAGCTAACTCAAATTTTAATTGCTGTTCGTGTTCACGCTTGACTTGTTCCCTCTGAAATACCAACTTCCTCATTTGTAGTTCTAGGTCCTTTTTTATTCCCAGCAAGTGCACATAATAGGAGAAAACTTTAAATATACTTATCAATTATCACTTAGCATTAGCACCAACTGTACACAAAGATGCAAACCACTGTCTACACCTTACTGTTGTCAGACTCACTGGCCTAAAACACAGATCAGACAGAAAAGAAACGTGGAAAATCACTCCTCCAAATACAAGATACTAATATCCAGCAGCAACTAATTAGGTTGTAATACCTTGAGATAAGATAGTGTGGTTATTTACCCCCTTGCATTGTTATGTACCTTCCGTGAAGTATAACCTAAAACCTCAGATAATTTACTTGGTGTATATAATTTATTTGGTGTATATAATTTACTTTGTGTATATAATATACCAATGGCATGAACAAGGACATTTTGCGGGCATAACTTCAAAAGAAGTGAACTGGAGTCTAGCTGAGCCTACAGAAATGTCACATAGCTTGACCCCGGTCCATGAAATCGCACTCTTCTTAAGCCGCTTTTAGCAGAAGTTCAAGTTAGATTATTTTCAAAGTTTTTGAACAAAATTCTTTAAAATGACAAACACAGGAATTGATATGCTTTGTAGTTCTACATAAAGATTGTTTAAGTTCACGTCAAGTTTATTTATATAACACATTTCATATGTTACACATTGACACAATGTGCTTCAGGGCCAGGGGTGGACTGGGACAAAAAAAATCGGCCCGGGCATTTTGAACCAGACCGGCCCACTAAATTCGATAACACACCTTTTCAGTCTTTTTGGTCTCTCGAATGTCTACACCAACCAGGCTTATAGCTAGCAGGGCGTCTGCCCTATAGTCTACTAAAAAATAATAAGAAAAGGGACGCCCTACTTTTAGGCAGGACGGCCTAAAGACGCCCTATTTTTCTCCCGTTTTACCTGTTAACTTCGCTGAATGTGATCAAAATTCACCGTTTCAGTCGCTTCAGTGCTTAGCGAAGTCTAGAATCATACATATGACTTGCCAATTAGAAAATAGCATTGCTGTGTATTCCCGCTACAACAACGTTACATCATGATTCCAACGAAACATTGATTCACGGGCTCGCAGAAGCTCCAGAAGACAGCTGTCTCACCGCACGTCACTGAACCTACTACTTTATGAGTTCAACAAGAGTTTGTGTGTTGAGGTGGTGGTCTTAATTAATCTAAATGCTATACAATATACATCATACACTTTAAAGCTTTGTTCAGAATACGGAGGTATAAGATCGGTCGATATTTTCCATGAAAATAGCGGCTGAAGAACCCCCTGTTCTCGTCTCCGAGAGGACAGGCTGTATTGCTCCCTTTTCTAGAAGGGAGTCTATTTCCTCCTGTAGGAAACGCGCTTGATGAGGTGGCATTAACGTTTGAACTACGCCCCTGAAACTGGAGCGTATAACGGGCTATCATAATTCGGATCTGGACAAATTGGCATATTTTCGGAATACCAGGGTTTGGGAATACTGGGCTTTCGGAACAATTGACATGGCACCGTGCACCACTCAAACACACAACATAGAGTGTAGGCTAACGGCTGGCTGTTTCAGAGTACAGTAGGCTGAGGTCTAGCAACAGCTACAGACTTGTCTTGTATTTACAATGCAAACGAACTTGGCCATAGAACATAGTCAAACATATTTTAGAGACGTTTTAATTCATGATCAGTAAGCTTACCGTAGGTCGTTGTATCGTATCTCCCTGGCAGTGGCTGTAGTCACCAGCACTGTCATCCACGGGAGCTGCCGTGGCAAACATTTAGCTAAAGGTAGAAGGTGTTTGCTGATATGATTGGACGAGCCCCTAGTCACTCAAGAAGACAGCCAATGGGCCGCAGACTAGCGTGCGCGTGTCAAGCATTTCAAGGCCATGGGCCACGCTGAGGTTTTTACCGTCCTAATGCATTATAGGCAGGTCCAAATCGAAAGGGGTTTGTGTTGGGTCAGCCCAGGGGATGTGATTGGGCCAGCCCAGTGTCAGTAGGGCCGCTGATGAACTACTTTCGTGGGCCAGCCGGTCAGGAAAAAAAATACAAAATAAAAATTCGGGACTATCGGCCCATATTGCACCTCAGCCCAGCGGGCAAACGCCCGGTATGCCCGACGGCCAGTCCGTCCCTGTTCAGGGCCAAACCAAAAACAAAGCATTTCTCATTTAATCAGAGGGCTGCACTTCACAGGGAGTTTAACCCACTCAGATTTAACTCAGGCTTATCAAGGGAGGTCAGGGTTAAAAAAAATGGGGTTCCCTAAATGTGTGTGAAACTGCAACAGTCATTACATTGACTTTTATTAGTCTGTTAATGGTGCATTTTTGATTGTATAATAAACGGGTCCAAATCTGGCTGTGATAGTCCACTGGAAGCAGACACTCTTTGTTTTTTGTCTAGCAATTTAAACTTGGATAATGTTTGTACTGTGAAAAATGTACCCATGGCAAATTAAGTAGTTCTTCAAGTTCACCACTAGAGGGCCTGCTCTGATCATGTTAAGTTAAACCAGTACATCACATTAACACATGGAGCTCTCCCTTTTCTTCTCTTAGAGGAATGCTATATTCATAGCAGTTCGTAGTATAGACATGGTAGCTCATGCTGCTGTTACCTAGAGAATATGCCTAGTCTACATTTGTGTTATTTACCACATATTGCTATTTTGTTCATCAAACTTCCAGAAGGGTAAAATGTTAGTATTACCCTCTCTAACCCTCCTGTTCACCAGATTAGTTAATCTACATCTCTAGAGAGTGGACACAGACAACCACAACACACAATAACTAATCTATGGTGCCTGAAAAGGTCTTACATCTCAAGCCATCTCAAACAAAGGCTCTTACATCTCAAACAAAGGCTGCCTTACTGATAGTTAATGCTACAATTGATTGGATATGATAGATAGATAGATCTGCTTCTTCTAAATTGCTGAATTAACCCACCAAAGGACATGCAATTCAATTTGTAATGGGATACACATGCAGATAATTCACACCATCCATTCATTCACTAAAGTAAAGGGTTATTAATGAAATGAAATACAATTTAATTTATATAGCACCATAACAATACAACTGTCTCAAGGGCACTAAACAGTGCCCAGTGCCTGAACCCCCCTTAGATGAAGCACAATGGTAAGAAGGTTAAGGAAAAAGTCACTGTCAATCAGGAAGAAAACTGAAGCAACAGAGCCGCAGCACTCTGCTTGAGGCTGTCCGGGTAGAGATAGAAGCTGTCTACCAGTGGTGTTGGCTTTAGGACCCCGGGTGTCTATACATAAGCCTGTGGGTAATATGTCAGGTAGCCTAATCAATGGCATCCCATTCCCCATTTAGTGACGTAGTGCTGTGTGACAGAAAGAGAGAGACAGAGAGAGACTATCTTTGCAACTGGAGGGGGGGAAGGAGTAGGCACCAACCTATTAATACTTGCCCACTTGCTACATGTGTAACACAATTTTAATTTTAATTAAATTCCTGGCTCCAGTTCAAAAATCTGAACATGTGAACTGGAAAGAAGAACTGGAAGCACAGGAGCACTTAAACCTCTGTCAAGTCCATCTCTGGTTTGAATTTCGAAGTACACTCGGTAGTAAACATAGGTCTCCAATCTGCTTGGCACAGACCACTCCAGATGTGGTGATTTACTCTCAACCTATGTTTGTTCACTGAGGCCAGCAATCATCTGGACTCAACGCTATTAGTTTCCAATCAATGACTGGCATCTATCTTCCTCTCATCACACAATACATCATATCTCACATATACATCACAGTTTTCCAAATGTTTTATTGATGTCTGCGTAAAGCTTTTATGTTTAAATATAAGCATTACTTGAACTCAACAGTTTCATTATTTTAAGTGATGCTTTTCAACTTGTATGAATATTTAGTTTTAAATTATACGTTTTCATCACTTTGGCATTTATTTCCCTTTTCTTAAAATAATACTACTTTTACTTGTGTCTTTTTGGTATCTGCCAGCTTTTGCCACTCATTAATAAATGCCATGTAAAGCATAGCAAGTCCTCACTTTAGATGGGCTCACACCATGCAGTCAACTAATCAGTAGTTACTCATGAGTTAATCGTGAATTGAAGTGTTGTTAACTGCTTGTTAAAGATGCAGTACCACTAACTATCCGTAGGCATATTTCTGAAGGCATGTCCAAATAGAATAATACATGTTTGTGTCCAGGTGATGTTTGCAACAAATCTAAATGCTTTGTAAAGCATAGAAAGTGCTTACTTTAGATGGGCTCACATAATGTACTTTACTGACCAGCAGTAACTCCTGAATTTATCATGGATAACCTAATTGGTAAGTATTTGTAACATATTTATTAACACCCCAGCTATTAGTTGAGGCCTATTTATAAATCATAGCATTTTATTTAAGGCATGAACAAATGTAGGTCTAGATAGTCTGTTAATCATCAACTTCCGTGTTTTAACCGGCCTTATACATTCCTAAGTGCCTAGATAATACTGGTAAAATAAATTAAGTAATTTTGGACAGCATTACTTACTATTAACAAGCCATTAATGAGTGTTTGTACAAATGCTTTAATGATGAGAATTAACATAGGAGCTATGCTTTACAAATTATGAATAAAACATTTAGTAATAGTTAACAACTGGTTTATAATGGGAACATGATTTAATTTATAAATGGTTGTTTTGGTATTAATTAAGTTTAATTTATGTATTTACAAACATTGTTTTTTAAAAAGGCTTATTTACTATGAACAAACCATTTATAACTGTGTGAAGAAATGCTTTACTAATGATACGTTATGTATGAATAATAAATAACTAATGGAGAACAAATCATTATCTAATAGTTTTTAAGAAGGCTTATTTACTATGAACAAACCATTTATAATTGTGTGAAGAAATGCTTTACTAATGATACGTCATGTATGAACAATAAATAACTAATGGTGAACCAACCATTATCTAACTGGTAACAAATGCTTAATAAATGATGAATTGTGTGTAGTTATTATAAAGTGTTACCGTGATGACCTCTTGGTAATAATTGGCAAACTCTTAAATTTTATTGTCATTACCACTCATTTGACCTGCTTTCTCATCTGCTGTGCTCTCCAGAATGAAGATGATGATGATGGCAGTCCAGTGCTGCCGCTATTGGCCCTTGGTCTGCGCCGTGGCCTTCATCATCTACTGGGTCGCCACACTGGACTTCAAAGACTCTTCTCTCCGCCAGCCCTCACGGTGGGTGTGGTCAATTCACAGTGACACTGCCCCACTGAAATCAACCCCTGCCCCTTTCCAGGAAAACTTTACATGCTCAACCGATGACAGCATGGTCATTCCTCCACACCTTCCCCAGTCACATCAGGAATTCCTACGCTACAGGCATTGCCGGGCATTCCCAACCCTACTAACCCCTTCACCTTGCGAGGATGACCTCTATCTCCTGTTGGTCATCAAGTCCACAGCCGCTCAGGTAGAGCGCCGCGCCTCACTGCGGGGCACCTGGGGTCGCGCAGGTCGTGTCCAGGGTCGGCGGGTGAAGCTAGTCTTCCTAATGGGCCGCTCACCTGACCAGGTGCGGAGCTACAACCTCCAGCCACTGTTGGAGTGGGAGAGCCGTCACTACAGGGACATATTGCAGTGGGACTTTGTGGACAGGTTCTATAACCTGACCCTGAAGGAAGTCGGATGGCTCAGCTGGTTCTCACACACGTGCAGTCGCGCCCAGTTTGTATTCAAGGGCGATGACGATGTGTTTGTGCACACGAGGAATCTGATCGAGTTCCTGAGGCAACACAAACCAGAGAATCACCTGTTTACTGGATACCTTCACCCTCGCGACCTCCCCCTTCGATACAAGGAAACAAAGTACTTTATACCTGTTGAGATGTACCCGGACGGGAAGCCATATCCGCCCTTTCTAAGCGGCGGTGGGTATCTGATGTCACGACAGACCGCCCTGGGTCTGGATGCAGCTGCCCAGCAGCTGGAGCTGTTTCCACTCGATGACGTGTTTGTGGGCATGTGCCTACAGCAGATGGGTGTCAGTCCCACACACCACGCTGGTTTCCTGACATTCGGCTTTAAAAATGGCCTAAAGCACTTTGACCCCTGTGTTTATCGTGACATCATGCTGGTGCACAAACTGAGCCCTGTAGAAATGTGGGTCATGTGGGCACTGATGCAAGACGACAGTCAGATCTGTTGAAGGGACATACAAAGACTGTAAAATAAACCTACCACCATCATGGCGCAGGTATCTGTTTCCATCGCTTCTGGACTTTACTTAGTAACTATTCGGATTCTGGTGCATTCAACTTAGTTCTCTTTATTTGTATATTTTCATTTTGCATTAATATATCACCTTTGATGTCCTAACATTTTTTATAATGATTAATGAAATATTAGATAGATCATGCTTCGAGAAGATGATTTTTGTAATACATGTGAAACTAATACAAAACTTTAGTAGACCTACTTCTATGATGTAATAACAAAGGCTAACCTTTAGCCTTTTTTATGTGAATGTTTCTACATGTGGGTACATGAATGTGTGTGTATTTACAGTATGTAGGCCTATCTATCTGTGAAGATGTATGGAGGGATACACTATATTTAGGAATATATATAAACTGGTACTTCTTCTGCTGTCTATGCAGTTCTTGGTATGGTTGAGAGATAACAAAATGGTCAAAATTTGTGACAAGATGTTTTAAATAACAGTAAATATATATATGATATCAACTGACATCATAAAGTTTAAACAAATGTGGCAAAGGACCCTGCTTTAAAGGGGAAACTAAATGCCAACCCATCATTAAGTGACAAACTTTTTAAGCATGGCAGGTGCCAGGGGCGTCGTGAGGCCTGTTTTAGGGGGGCTGAAGCCAGTCAAAAAAAACACCCTAGTCCTCAATGGACGAGACTTAGAAGTTAATTAGGGTGCAAACAAAATATATAAATATACCATTCAATTAAGATCAGAACTTAGATTTAACAGTGTGTTTTGACATTGACATGAACTGACAATGCTACTGTTTGAAGTTTGTGGGTAGGTTATATTCATTTTGGAACATCAGTAAAACTGTCTGGATCCTAATTTGTTTTCAGAATATGTCCTCTATCCCTTTCTAGTCACTCTTATTTGGGCAAGCTAACTCTAACATAGCTAACAGACTGGCCTTACAAACACGAACAACAGCTCAGTTGGCTCTGATAAAATGAATTGTTGGTAAAACATTTTCCAATATCATTCTATAAAGGTTATTCTTATACTTCGGATTGGAGACGGCAGGACTGCTGATCCAGAGCACCAGAGTTTACAGCAAAGCGTCTAGGCACCTAGAATGATTGACAGGTGGGTTAATCATTTTTAGTTCAACCAGAACATAACTTGACCACAGGGAGCTCCTCCCTTTTCTTTTCCTAGAGGATTGATACATTCATAAGTAGTTCTACACGTACGCCACTAGAGAGCCTGTTCTGATCATGTTTAGTTAAACCATTACATCACATGGGTGCCAAGCAGCTTGTCTTCTCTTTCTCAGTGGAGCCTAGACCACAAGCCACAAGTCACTGGCCATGTACATAATCCACACAGACTTGTGTGAGCACAGATGACTAAGAAGTCCTTCAACTATAAAGTGCATGGTAAACACTGTTCTCTATAACAGTTAATAAAATGACATATTTATATTTATTTGTTCAGTACATTTACACGTTACACATTCAAAATGTGCTTCCCATTTAAGTTAAATATCCTTCAGCACTGTATGCCGAATTCATACTCAATAAATTGTTTGTACTCGGAAGAGCTGTCCAACATTCGTCCTATCTTTTAGCGTCTTAAGTTTATAGCACACTTAACTTGGATAAGCAATGGAAATGTACTTTATACCCATGGAAAAGTCACAAGCCAAAGCTCGAGGTCCATCACACTCCTGCCTGGGCTAGTATGAGGAGTTAATAATTAACCACAAACTCAATACCGTACTTCTCCCACATACCATCTTTGTGTACAACCATATTATTTAACATTCAACTTATGCCTAGATATAGACACTGTTCTTTTTTAAAGACAAACAAAACTATATTTTACACAGAGTAACCTGAAGTCGAGAATCTACCTGACAACAGAGTCAGATTGGCTGAATATTTGGATGGCGAAGGCTGCAATCATCGTAGGTCTATTTGATCAGAAGCTGATTGGATGAATTTTACTACAGGTGCTGTAGAGAGAATGTAAGGGGGTGGGGCTCTGAATATTCCTTCAGAGCGTTAACAACTCACCTGACTATTTGTTCCTCCTGCACATTACCAAAGGTAAGACGCTCAAAATATTTACTGAACAAGATGTAGCAATTACATAAACAAACATTACTCAACATATTAGTTATTGTTTTGGAAGCAAAGTGATTACAAACTTAACTTGGATATGCCTCAGATGTATGCCAATGTGATTCATTGGGGACCTGCATAGGTTGTGTAACGTTAAGACATTGTACTTGTGTTATTGAACCGGCTCGTGACCGAAACAGTAACATTTGGAGGCAGATGACAACGGTTTTCTACAAAAGTTACGCGTGTTTATTCAGTCAAAACAATGAATTACTCAAAGGCAACGTGTCTAGGGGGTAATACGTCCGGCGCTGCATGCCAGCTCGAGAGAGAAAGAGACAGGTGGTCAGCAGCCATTTTATCTCCCACGCCTCCCTACGTGTGGATCATCACAAAATAAACCCCTTGTTGGCGTAATACCCACTGTTGCCTGCAGGCCATGCATGGCCACTGCAATGTCTGCAGGGTGTCGTTACACCTCGCTATTTTTTTTAAATGTATTATTATCAGTCATATAAATATCCAGTGAGGATTTCAAACTGGCATTTTCAGACTCCAACTTTACTTTACATGTCTCTTTCCGGATTGACTACAAAGTCTTTATACTCACCTATACAGTACATGCATAAATGGGCATGGACCTCCCTACCTGCCAGAATAAATTAATCCTTATGGAACAGCCTCCCTGACCACCTAAGGGCAACGCAGACGCTGGACTCATTTAAATCTGGACTTAAAAAAAAAAAATATTCAGGAAGGCATGTCTGACTAAGTTTTCTATTAAGCTTATGTTAATTTTTACTAATGTTACATATTATTGTATTATCATAGTTAGTTTCTAATATGTAGGCACGCTCAGATTATTTTGAATGGAAAGTGCGTTATAAATAAAATTAATTATTATTATTATTATTATTATTATTATTTTCACTAAGAGTGTCCAAATGACTGCTAATAGAAACAACAAACTTATCCCTTTGGTTCAGCTCCTCGGTATGGCTTTGACACTCCTTAGTAATGATTATGTGTGTGGCCTTTTTTCCTTCAAGGTCCTGATAGAACCGTGAGCATTCTCCTCTGAGAGTCTCTGATTCACTCTTAAGTCACATAGTCCTTCTGTTGTCGAAGCTCAGACTGCAGTGAGGAGCATTCTTCTGCTTGCTGCCGGAGCATGGTGTCCTTCTCCATCAGTCCTGCTTTCAAGGCAGTACCCTGCTCCTGAAGAAGAGACAGAGTCTCTTCCAACTGAACCACCTCGGTTTGTTGAGCCTCCACTTGCATTTTGTCTCCTTCCTGTAAGCTGATGTTCAGGCAGTCAACCTGAGAAATAAAGTTCCTAACTTGCACTTTTAAATTTTTTCCTTTTCCATCCCAACTTGACTTTTTACAGAAAAAATAAAATGTGATGTCTTTACATCAGGTGAATTCTTAGGAACCATAGGTAGAGACAGAGTGTTAAGCCCTGTCACTCTAGGCCTCAACCTTCCCTTGACTGGAGGTCTGTACACATGCTGGTGACCACAATCTCTGTTTTCTTGTATGCCTCGGTGGGTCAAAACAAACTCATCTGCTAATACTGATGCCTGAGCCAGTTTTGTTACCCTCTGCTCATTCAGATAAGTAGCCACTGCATGAGGAATACTGAGAGGCACACCGGCGACCAAACAGATATTTTTTCTCATATGCAAACTCAGCGTACGAATGCCGGCCTGTCTTCTTACAATAACGGAAGCGCTGGCGATACGCTTCAGGCACCAACTCATATCTGCGAAGTATTGCACTCTTCGCAACGTCATAACACAGAGATTGCTCAATGGGCAACGAAGCATAAGCATCCTGAGCCCTACCTACCAAAACACTTTGCAAAAGAAGTGTCCAGGTCTAATAAGGCCACTTCAGAGTGGTAGCCACTCTCTCATAGTAGAAAGAAGCGAATGAGGGGGCAATAGATGGTGACTGAGTGCGTTTAGCAGCTAACTCAAATTTGAATTGCTGTTCGTGTTCACGCTTGACTTGTTCCCTCTGGAATACCAACTTCCTCATTTGTAGTTCTAGGTCCTTTTTTATTCCCAGCAAGTGCACACTATAGGAGAAAACTTTAAATATACTTATCAATTATCACTTGAGCATTAGCACCAACTGTACACAAAGATGCAAACCACTGTCTACACCTTACTGTTGTCAGACTCACTGGCCTAAAACACAGATCAGACAGAAAAGAAACGTGGAAAATCACTCCTCCAAATACAAGATACTAATATCCAGCAGCAACTAAAAGCTCTAGGTAATCTCGGTTTTCCAAGGCTTGCCACACTCTTTTAAGTAAACCCCAATAGCCCAGTCTCACACCACTACTGGATGAATTGAGCTTCACTCACAAGCCTTTGTAAATTACGTGCACCAAGCACAACAGTTATATGTCCAACTATCAAAAATGGATGCTCTATCTCAACGAAATAAAAACACAACAAACCTGCTGAGTTAAACCCTGCTGTGCGTCACTAGTGAACAATCCTTTTTGTTTTGGCTAGAGCTACTCCCCTCCTTATAGTTAACCATGAACTTACTAATTAACCTAGCTAGTCTTCCATAGAATACCAGGCTTGAGGCAACTTTAAACACTGAACTCGTGGGTAGGAAGCAGACCATTGACACAGTCAACCTCAAAACCCCGAAACGTACCCCCACCTGGGATTACCGCTAAAAATAACAAACACAAACTAGAATGCGTTTCGTGAACGAACTGCGAGAGTGTGCTTGCTCTGCAGTGCAGTGGCCTAGTGCGCATATGTTGTTGAGGGGCCTCACAGACTGATATCTGAGAACAAAATCTGTATAGTACTGTGTTTTCTGTGTTCAGTACAACGTTGAATGCAGGTTGTAGGATGAATCTGCCAGCCTTCCAGTGTAACTCTGCAGTGACACTGAATACACCTTTTTGTTTTCAACCAATATATTTTAGCAAGCAACCAAGCTCAACCATTATATTTTGGCTCCACTGACGTTTAGACATATGAGGGTATATTTGTTGTTCTGTTTTTGTTTGTTTGTTTGCTTGTTTATTGTGAAAGGGTCTAGTCTGTGCTTCAAATGTAAATATATTTATTGTCTCTCTGTATTATGAAACTTGCATATTTACTAAGCACAAACATTTCAGGTGTCATGGTCATAATAGTTCCAGAGTTTCGTTATACTGACTTACTGTTACTAGTTATGCTAGCTCTGGCTATCCAGACAAAGGAGCCTTGTTTTTGGACACGTATCACTTGACGAGCGGGGGCAATACAGTCATCTGGAAAGTTTAAAATTATACTAAACGAAGGGAAATCTACTGTATGGAGATATTTCTGCTCAGTAGACAATGCAGATTCTAATTAGGCTGGTGGATATGTCCAATGTAAGAAGTGTGAAGTTTTAATGAAATATGATTGATGCAACTCTCGTTCTCCACAACGACATGGATTAACCTGGATGGCTGTATGTAGTTTCAGAACGAACGTCAAAGATCTTCAATGGTAATACTTGTCGGTTGTGCCTCTGTTGGTGTCTCGTAAAACGTGAGTTTTATTAAAGCATAGCGTGTGTATTGTGTAGCTATTTCATTCCGAGATGGCATGGGAGTAAAATGCTCCGCTTTGCTGCTGGTATACAGACAGCCGGAAAGGTTAACAAACGGAATGAAATAGCTACACATTACACACGCTATGCCTTAATAAAACCCACGTTACTCACATACTGGTTAACACTGTTAGAGCGGGTGTATAAACTGTACCTGAAACTGTTGCCACTACATTCGTTTTAATATTTTGCACTCTCTATCTAACCACTCGTTCAGGTGTTTTCTTGAGTTGGTAAAGCCAACTACTGCACACGTAGTTCCCGAACCACTTTTCCTAGTTAAGTTTTCCATCCTTTTTCACACTGTGTCTCTGCGTCGATATCGGAGATACCTAGCAAAATAAACCTGAGCCTGGGTGAAGGCTAAATAGCTCGCTAGCTATCATCACTCTATTCACGATTGTATCAATAGTATATCTAGGTTTTCTTTGGTGACTGTTGTCGGGCCTTTTGAACTCTCTGTGGGTTGTGAACGTAAACAACTCGCTAGCTATTACTACTACTGTATCATGATATAAAGCTTAATGGTGGTTTTCGATTTACATGATTTTTATGGCATTTAAGAGGTATAAACCTTTATGGTGGTTTTCGATTAGCATGATTTTTATGGCATTAAAGAGAGCTTCGCCTTCTCCTATCTCAGAGTGGGTGACGTCACAATGGCTCAACCTTCCACCATGTTAGTCAATGAGAGAAAAAGGTGATGAAAAAGAGGAATAAAAAAGGAGTGGCAAGGAGTACCGCCACGAAAAGTCATAGCAGGTTGCACCGGATCGGGCCGGACGTTTTGGTGTGTGAATGGCGTCTCTATCTCAATCGGGCGAGGAGTAGATAGCTGCAAGAAAAACGGGGAGAATAAATAAATAAAGAAAACTTAACGATAACAATACTGTGCTTCCCTTCGGGCAAGCACACTAATAACTAGAATGCGTTTCGTGAACGAACTGCGAGAGTGTGCTTGCTCTGCAGTGCAGTGGCCGAGTGCGCATATGTTGTTAAGGGGCCTCACAGACTGATATCTGAGAACAAAATCTGTATAGTACTGTGTTTTCTGTGGTCATAGTCATAATAGTTCCAGAGTTTCGTTATACTGACTTACTGAGCTAAGTGAATTATTGAAATTGTTATCTTGGTAAAAGGAAACATCTCTGCAACAATATTGGAATGAATGCGGTTACATAGTCAGCTTTACTTAAAGTGTATTGTAAGATATAGCTTGTTAGACTTAATGCACTAAGAGTTAGACTGTAGGTCTAGTATCTAACGTAAGCAACACTTTTACTGTATAGATAGAGAGCACGTGTATCACATTGGTTTATAGTCTGTCAAATTAGTTGTAGTTATTGGTGTTCGTTGGCATAAAAAGTTAGTCTTCTCTTATAAGCCTATAGTACATCTGATTAGAGCTAGCAACCATGAAAAACCTCTTCTGAAACTAAGAAGGATAACTATGACTAAATGTGACTAAAACTAATATGCATTTTTGTCTTAAGACTGAATCTAAAATAGCTGCCAAAATTAATACATCTCAGTGTTCATTTTGGCAGCTATTTTAGATTCAGCAGCTATTTTAGATTCAGTGCATATTAGTTTTAGTCACATTTAGTCATAGTTATCCTTCTTAGTTTCAGTCTAGTTTTCGAAAACTGAGCACACTACAACAGCTACGATGTGTCCAGGTACATCTTCAAACGTTTTTTAGTTAACCTAATGATTCAAGGTCTCTCATGAATCATTACTCCCAGGACACGGGTTAATGTTAACTCACGCTATCGGCCACAAGTTAACCATTCTTTCAGTATAAGCAACTTTTGCATAGCCCCGCACAGCTAGGATAGCTCACGTTACCGTAGTAGGAATACAAGCATTAGCTCACTATATCCACACAACTAAATTCATGAATTACTTCACAGGTTTACTTAACAACTTGAATTAAGGAAAATTATCCCCCGTTACGGCTAGCTGAAACTGCCAGTGGATACTCCCGTTACGTAGTGTTAGTTAGCCTTTAGCCCCGTACTCAGATGTTACAGCTGCTTAACACAGCTAGGATAGCTCTGTTTAACACAGCTAACGTTACCGTAGTGGGAATACAAGCTTTAGCTCACTATATCCACACAACTAAATTCATGAATTACTTCAAAGGTTTACTTCACAACTTGAATTACTGAAAATGTCGTCTCCAACGTTAACGTAACGTTAATTTATATGTTAGCTGCTACGGCTAACTATCAGTTTCCATTAAAATTTCAGTCAGTACACTGAAAATGCTGCCATTCAACTCACCTTAAAGAAGTGGAAATACGGTAGCTAGGTTAGAAACTGTAGGTCCTCTTATTCTTTCTCAAAGTTGAATTGAGAGGGACAGAGAAATACGGTTCCTCTTATTCTTTTTCAAAGTTGAATTGAGAGGGACAGAGAAAATGCGGTTCCTCCGATTTGGCGGAGGTGTCAGTGAGAAGCACAGCTGCAAGCCAGTTTAATGACCCTATTATGATGTCATAATGGCAGAGACCTCTGCCATGCAAGTCTATGGGGAAAAAGGGGATGAAAAAGAGGGATAAAAAAGGAGTGGCATGGGGTACCACCACGAAAAGTCATAGCAGCTTGCACCGGATCGGGCCGGACGTTTTGGTGTTTGAATAGCGTCTCTAGCTCAATCGGGCGAGGAGGAGTTAGCTGCAAGAAAAACGTACGGAATAAAGAAAACTTGACGATAACAATACTGTGCTTCCCTTCGGGCAAGCACACTAACTAGAATGCGTTTCGTGAACGAACTGCGAGAGTGTGCTTGCTCTGTGACAGAGAGAACAAGTGCCTATGAATTAACATGTATTTACATCTACTCAATCAGTGTAGTGGGGCCTTCTTCCAATATATATTAGCAAGCAACCAAGCTCAACCATTATATTTTGGCTCCACTGACGTTTAGACATATGAGGGTATCTCAGAGTTTCGTTATACTGACTTACTGAGCTAAGTGAATTGTTGAAATTGCTATCTTGGTAAAAGGAAACATCTCTGCAACAATATTGGAATGAATGCGGTTACATAGCCAGCTTTACTTAAAGTTTATTGTAAGATAGGCCTATATGTTAGACTTAATGCAGTTAGAGTTAGACTGTAGGTCTAGTATCAAACGTAAGCAACACTTTTACTGTATAGCTAGAGAGCACGTGTATCACATTGGTTTATAGTCTGTCAAATTAGTTCTAGTTATTGGTGTTCGTTGGCATAAAAAGTTAGTCTTCTCTTATAAGCCTATAGTACATCTGATTAGAGCTAGCAACCATGAAAAACCTCTTCTGAAACTAAGAAGGATAACTATGACTAAAAGTGACTAAAACTAATATGCATTTTTGTCTTAAGACTGAATCTAAAATAGCTGCCAAAATTAATACATCTCAGTGTTCATTTTGGCAGCTATTTTAGATTCAGCAGCTATTTTAGATTCAGTGCATATTAGTTTTAGTCACATTTAGTCATAGTTATCCTTCTTAGTTTCAGTCTAGTTTTCGAAAACTGAGCACACTACAACAGCTACATCCTCAAACGTTTTTCAGTTAACCTAATGATTCAAGGTCTCTCATGAATCATTACTCCCAGGACACGGGTTAATGTTAACTCACGCTATCGGCCACAACAAGTTAACCATTCTTTCAGTATAAGCAACCTTTGCATAGCCCCGCACAGCTAGGATAGCTCACGTTACCGTAGTAGGAATACACACTTTAGCTCACTTGACCACACAACTAAATTCATGAATTACTTCACAGGTTTACTTAACAACTTGAATTAAGGAAAATGATCCCCCGTTACGGCTAGCTGAAACTGCCAGTGGATACTCCCGTTACGTAGTGTTAGTAAGCCTTTAGCCCCGTACTCAGATGTTACAGCTGCTTAACACAGCTAGGATAGCTCTGCTTAACACAGCTAACGTTACCGTAGTGGGAATACAAGCCTTAGTTCACTATATCCACACAACTAAATTCATGAATTACTTCAAAGGTTTACTTCACAACTTGAATTACTGAAAATGTCGTCTCCAACGTTAACGTAACGTTAATTTATATGTTAGCTGCTACGGCTAATTATCAGTTTCCATTAAAATTTCAGTCAGTACACTGAAAATGCTGCCATTCAACTCACCTTAACGAAGTGGAAATACGGTAGCTAGGTTAGAAACTGTAGTTAGTGTGCTTGCCCGAAGGGAAGCACAGTATTGTTATCGTCAAGTTTTCTTTATTTCTTTATTTATTTATTTATTCCGTACGTTTTTCTTGCAGCTAACTACTCCTCGCCCGATTGAGCTAGAGACGCCATTCAAACACCAAAACGTCCGGCCCGATCCGGTGCAAGCTGCTATGACTTTTCGTGGCGGTACTCCTTGTCACTCCTTTTTTATTCCATTTTTTCATCCCCTTTTTCTCTCATTGACTAACCCGGGGAAGGTTGAGCCATTGTGACGTCACCCGCTCTATCAGTCGTTCTCCATTCAACTGTAGGAATATTAAGAGACACCTTCCAGGGCTCTACAGTGCGAGTATTTCACTCGCATAAATAGGTACGTGCAAACTTGAAAAATAATTTACAAGCACAGTGTGCGAGTGACAGACAGTTGTCAATACGGCGCCAAAAAGTGAAGCATTCCATTGATTTCACATGGAAACAACTGACAGGGTCGCGACTCCAGGGTTTTCGACGGGACCTGCGACGGGACCAACAGCAGCAGCAGCATAATCATCATCTGGATTTACTGACATTTTCGGTATATATAAACACATAATATCAATTGGTAACTGGTGTGTTGTATCCTGTTTATGTCTGATACTTTATAAACATTTATGTTTTACGTTAACTTATTACACTAGGCAGCAGTATTGTGAAGTAGAGCTAGAAATGGCTTTGCTAGCTCCCATATTGTAGCTCACATCAGCAACTGCTCAATTTAGGACAGAAAGGAGTTTGGTAAATTAGCTTGTAACTGTCAATGATAACTAGTTATTAGAATATATTAGCCAACGTTAAGTTGACTTCAAAGGGGCAGTCGAGTGTTTAGGTTGTGTCAGCTAGCTTGGAAAGCTAGCTAATAATTTTTGATTGAAGCTTCACGTTAGCCTCTGTAAACGTTTAGCTAGCTAACGTTAGCTAACTATGAGGTAGCATATCCCAAGTAACTTGTTGTGACCGATAGCGTGAGTTAACATTAACCCGTGTCCTGGGAGTAATGATTCATGAGAGACCTTGAATCATTAGGTTAACTGAAAAACGTTTGAGGATGTACACACAGCGTAGCTGTTGTAGTGTGCTCAGTTTTCGAAAACTAGACTGAAACTAAGAAGGATAACTATGACTAAATGTGACTAAAACTAATATGCACTGAATCTAAAATAGCTGCTGAATCTAAAATAGCTGCCAAAATGAACACTGAGATGTATTAATTTTGGCAGCTATTTTAGATTCAGTCTTAAGACAAAAATGCATATTAGTTTTAGTCACATTTAGTCATAGTTATCCTTCTTAGTTTCAGAAGAGGTTTTTCATGGTTGCTAGCTCTAATCAGATGTACTATAGGCTTATAAGAGAAGACTAACTTTTTATGCCAACGAACACCAATAACTAGAACTAATTTGACAGACTATAAACCAATGTGATACACGTGCTCTCTAGCTATACAGTAAAAGTGTTGCTTACGTTTGATACTAGACCTACAGTCTAACTCTAACTGCATTAAGTCTAACATATAGGCCTATCTTACAATAAACTTTAAGTAAAGCTGGCTATGTAACCGCATTCATTCCAATATTGTTACAGAGATGTTTCCTTTTACCAAGATAGCAATTTCAACAATTCACTTAGCTCAGTAAGTCAGTATAACGAAACTCTGAGATACCCTCATATGTCTAAACGTCAGTGGAGCCAAAATATAATGGTTGAGCTTGGTGGCTTGCTAAAATATATTGGAAGAAGGCCCCACTACACTGATTGAGTAGATGTAAATACATGTTAATTCATAGGCACTTGTTCTCTCTGTCACAGAGCAAGCACACTCTCGCAGTTCGTTCACGAAACGCATTCTAGTTACTCTTATTCTTTCTCAAAGTTGAATTGAGAGGGACAGAGAAATACGGTTCCTCTTATTCTTTTTCAAAGTTGAATTGAGAGGGACAGAGAAAATGCGGTTCCTTAGATTTGGCGGAGGTGTCAGTGAGAAGCACAGCTGCAAGCCAGTTTAATGACCCTATTATGATGTCATAATGGCAGAGACCTCTGCCATGCAAGTCTATGGAGAAAAAAGGGGATGAAAAAGAGGGATAAAAAAGGAGTGGCATGGGGTACCGCCACGAAAAGTCATAGCAGCTTGCACCGGATCGGGCCGGACGTTTTGGTGTTTGAATGGCGTCTCTAGCTCAATCGGGCGAGGAGTAGTTAGCTGCAAGAAAAACGTACGGAATAAATAAATAAAGAAAGAAAACTTGACGATAACAATACTGTGCTTCCCTTCGGGCAAGCACACTAATAAAGAAAACTTGACGATAACAATACTGTGCTTCCCTTCGGGCAAGCACACTAATAACAACAGGTTAAGGGGTCCCAGCACCACCTGAGCATTTACTCATGAGTTTTTGGCCATTGACAATGTCTTTGGCGTTAGGTCTGACATATCTTTCATACGCTGAAGATGACCAGCGGCCCATTTCTTTAAGGGTGGCAGCCATTACTTTAGGCGCAGCAGTTGTGGCAGCTCCGATCCTGAAGGAATGAGGCGTGTACGCTTTAGGATCCAGGCCGCAGAGCTGGCAAATGTACTTCAGTTTTTCTGAGAACCAGGCTCTGGTCATGGGCTTGCCGTCCGGTGTGAGGAACAGGGGCTCATCGGGGGCAGCAGAACGGCGGGAGGCGAGATAGCGAGATATGGAAGATAGGGGACAGAAATCGTTGTTAGAGGCAGAAATAATGATAGGCACACCCTTGCAAAATGTATCAGTTTTTGAGTGTTTTAAAATTAGAGTGAAGTGGTCGTGATCTAATATGAGATCGGACATGGTAAGGTCCGAAGTGGGGTTGAAAACACACGTTTTTGTCGTGAATTCACCAGCCCTTAGAAACCCATAAAAAGCAGTTAAATACACTGACTCAAGCAGGGTATCTGTGTAGGAATCGAAAACACCCAGCCGCAACCTGTGCACTAATTTGTGAAGAAGACACAAGGTGAGAGGAAGGCGTTTATCTTTGCCTGCTGGACTTTCCTTCTGGAGGCCATTCATCAGGAGACAGATGGAAGGATGACTTAATAAACTAATAACAGAAGGATCCTTGCAGCGAAGGTGAAATTGAATACCTGCTAGTGTAGATTTAATAGTAGAGGGACATTAAAACAATGCACAATGAAGGAGCTTATAATCGGAATGTTTACTGGCAAAACAGGCATGAAAAAGCAGCACAGAAGGAAGTGAAGTGAGACCAAGCAGTGTCATAAGAATTTAGTGTTGATTTGGCCATCCCCAACCTCATATAATGCGCAGCTGCAGACAGATAGTTCGACAACGTATTTAATCTAGGATCAAATCCTTGAATGGAGGGCATTCCAGGCTGGACACGTCCACGTCTGGACATAACCTGCGGAATCTCTGGAATTCAAAGCGAGATAATGCGTCAGCGAGGCCGGGAATGTAGGTAGCCGTAATGATAAAATTCTTAATAATGCATGTCCAACTTAGACGCCTGATAATTCTATTAATGAAAGGAATAGATGAACGGCCTTTACTAATTATATGGACGGCTGCCATGTTGTCGCAAAGAACGGAAATCCTTTTAGACCGCCACCCATCGCCCCACAAAATGCAAGCCACAGCTACAGGGTAAATTTCGAAAAGCGTTGACGACTTAACGAAATCAGGTAGGGATGTGATTTCCTGAGGCCAAGGGGCAGCGAACCACTGATTACCTAGAATGCCCCCGAAGCCGAGAGACGGAGCGGCATCCGTGGAGAAGGAAAGCTCATGCGAGGATTCGACAACATCATTATAGAAAAAAGATATCCCATTCCAATAGTTTAAAAGTTTACACCAAAACTGGAGATCTGATCGGCACCCTTCATCCAAGATCACCTCATCATATAAATTTGGAACGGATTTCGCCAGTTCTAGTAATCTTGAAATAAAAGAACGACCTTGTGGGATGATACGCATAGCGTAATTGAGATGGCCTAAGAGGGACAGTAGGTCTCTTTTCGATAGGGAAACAGCGGACTGAAAATACTGAATCATTCCCCTTATACAAACTAATTTGTCCTTGGGAAGGGAAGCCTGCATAGAAAAGCTATCCAACGAAATCCCTAGGAACTCTAGCGAAGTGCAGGGGCCTGAAGTCTTTTCTGCGGAGAGCGGTACACCAAGAGCGAAGACTCTTTTTAAGGTAGAAATAGACCTAGCTGGAGGGGGTGTGGAAAATCCACCACTAAGAAATCGTCCAACAAATGAAGAACAAAAGGAAGCCTATAATTGTTAAGAAGAATCCAACATAAAGCCTCCGACAATGAATCGAAAATTTTCGGGCTGCTGCGACATCCGAAAGTTAACCGTAAGGCGAAATATATTTTGGATCTCCATCTGACCCCGAAAAGATGCCATTGGGAGGGGTGTAGGCATAATTTTAAATGCGTCTGTAATGTCGGCTTTCCCCAGCCATGCCCCTTTGCCTGCGGTTTTGATAAACTGAATGGCGTTGTCTACTGAAGCGTAACATAGAGAAAACATCTCAGGGGGAATCAGACTGTTTATGCTTGGAACATTTTCATTATTGTGGGGTGCGGATAGATCGATAATAACCCTTTTCTTGCCCGAGTATTTGCGTGTGGCGACTCCAATTGGATCAATGCGGAAAATCTTGAAAGGTGACTTGCGAAATGGACCGATCAAATACCCCTTATCGACTTCTCTCTTGATAAGGCCGTCCACAGTGTCAGGCTCTCTCATGGCAGACTGTAGGTTCTTGCACACATACGATGTATTAGGAAACAGATTTAGACCAGCTAAAAACCCCTGAATTAAACCAGTAATAAGATAGTTGACAAAACATCTGTTGGGGTGTAAGGCGAGATGATCAGACAGCTCTGGCACGTTGATTGGGGTTGAAGGATGTTTAATCATGTTCGTTTGATGTTTGATGGACCCGCTTTCTTCCTGCGGGGACAAACAGCTCTGGGATGACTATCACCACAAGTACTACAACAGTGTAGAAATTTGCATTTTACATAAGGACAGACCGATTCATTGAAATGAATACACACCGGTTGGTCGGCTTTGAATAGCTCTTCCTTGGTTGGGGAAGGGAGCGCTGATGGGCTTAAACCCAGAGAACGACGCGTTGGACTGGACGGATCTGTTGCAAAGATTAGCCTGGTGATCGAAGGAACCGCAGATGGAACAGGAGAGCTGTCGGTGACCAGTGAAATGTCTACTAAAGAGTTCCAAATCCAGAGACGACCAAGCCATACGCTGATTGAACTTTTGGATGTGCATGGCAGCTTTGCAGGAGAACGACTTGGTATTCGGAGAATAAGGACCCCACATAATTAAGCGCAAGGTCGGAAATGATCGCTAAATAGTTGTCCAATTCCTGGCGCCTCTCGGGAAACTCTTCGCAGATGATGTCTCTGTAAACTCCGAAAGCTACGCAGAATTCGGCCAGTGTAAGGCTTTTGGAGAGCCTGGCGTCGCGCTCTTTAAGTATAACAGAAACATCCCCGCACTCCACTAGGCGAGCACTAGGTATATCATTACGGCACAACAAAACCTTAACGAGATTGACATCGTTACCTGCAATTATCTGACTGCAAAGCGCTTGTGAAACGGCTGCTGCAGAGGGAATGAAGGGTACTCCTGAGGCGGCCATTGGCACGGCTGACGCATAGGTCCTGCAAGGCTGAATATCAACAGAAGGCCCGCTGGTACCCGGAAGCGGCACTAGAACGCTTGAAGCTGCTGCGGCCGTGGGAACAAAAGCGCTTTCCAGTGTGGAGATGCGGCTGTTAAGCGACACAAGGGATTCCTTCGTGTCCAATACGGCTTGAAGGACTAGATCCACCGGTTCTTCCGCTCTGCGTCTCTTCGCGGGTCCAGGCTTCGCTGCTGGGGTAGAGTGCTTCTTTTTCGCCTTGGCCTTCCTCGGCGTTGGTTGTGGAGAGGAGGGGGAGACAGGATCAGAGGAGGACATGAAAAAGCGGAACAGCTCCTCATGGGACATCGCTTGGGGGGGGGAAATCCAACGATGGAAGAGGTCCTCCAGGATCTTATGCACGGGCCATTCGGTGATCGTCGGTTGTTTGAGGGCAAGCCGCTGGCTGCGGCGAGCCCGTGCCGGGAACTCTTCCGGATTAGGCGATGAGCCTGCGATCAGAAGTGGCGACATCTCGATGTCTTCTGACTCCCCGGGGGAGGCGGAATCGTCGGTCTCCCGGATCACCGACATAGGTAACACAATAACTACTACTATACTTACAAAGAGCGAAAAGCAAATAAGCTGCGTCATACTCAAGAGCTGAGTGAGCCTGGAGACCGGAGATTTAAACTAGCGCGGGCGTATGAGAGCGAAGGTGATTGGATAGGTTGTGTTGTAACTAATTAGGGGCGTCTCTCCCGTTTCCTGTATGAACTTGGTCATTTGTAATGGGATACACATGCAGATAATGCACACCATCCATTTATTCACTAAAGTAGACGGTTATAAATTAAATTTAACTCATATAGCACCATAGCAATACAACTGTCTCAAGGGCACTAAGCAGAACCGCCTCACTCTGCTTTAGGCTGTCCGGGTAGAGATAGAAGCTGTCTACCAGTGGTGTTGGCTTTAGGACCCCGAGTGCCTATACGTAAGCCTGTGGGTAATATGTCAGGTAGCCTAATCAATCGCATCCCATTCCCCAATTAGTGACGTAGTGCTGTGTGACAGAAAGAGAGAGACAGACAGAGACTAACTTTGAATCTAGAGAGGGAGAAGGAGTAGGCACCAACCTATTACTACTTGCCCACTTGCTACTTGTGGAACACAATTTTAATTGTAATTAGTTCTGTGGAACACAATTTTAATTTAATTTAATTCCTGGCTCCAGTTCAAAACTCTGAACATGTGCAGAGGAACTGGAAGCACAGGAGCACTTAACCATTCGAAATGGTTCGAAAATAAAATATAAATAAGTACTTTGTAAGAAGAATATAGCTGAGCTGATGCACTTTTCAGTCTGTCAGTGAGTTTTCTGCTCCTAAGGACCCACCCATTAGCAAATGACAGCCATTCATATGATAAGTAATGGTGATTCAGTGATCTCCATTGGGCCATGGTGTGGCGTGAAAACCTTTGGGGGAAGTGAGCCACAAAGACATTCCAGGGCCATTATGCAATGGCCATTGTCTTTGTCTGAGGTCTGCCAGGTAACTAATCAATATGCATTTGTAGGGAGACACATTTGGGAGAGAAACAGGTTACTCTGCTATTATAAATATGTAGTAGTAAAACCACACAGAGTTTCTGAATGCTAAACTCACATATGTATAGCCAACACCTATGTTTACAAGTTTCAGAGTTCAAAGGTCTTAGCTCGAAATCTTTACAATGTTTGTTTGTACAAATTCTGAGCACCTCTGAATAAAGGTATTTGTAAGGGTGATTTAACATTTGATTTAAATACAATTTGATTGTACTACATTCCTTTTTACTCTAATGTTGTTATTGCTGATGTCCTCTATAACATAATCATATAAGCCACTTGTGCATCAATACTTATAGCTAGGGGAAATATACAAAAACATCAAGGCATGTTAGACTTCCTAAAAAAGTCAAACAGGCCTCTGTCCCTGAAGGGTTAAACCTCTGTCTAGTCCATTTCTGGTTTGTTGTTTTGGGGAGAACACTGTGTAGTAAACATAGGTCTCCTATCTCCCTGGCACAGACCACTCCAGATGTGGTAATTAACTCTCACCCTATGTTTGTTCACTGAGGCCAGGAACCAGAGGAGTTAGCAATCATCTGGACTCAACGTTATTAGTTTCCAATCAATGACTGGCATCTTTCTTCCTGTCATCACACAATACTTCATATCTCACATATACATCACAGTTCTTTTTAAACCAACACACAGTACACATATAACCAACTCATTTAATGTTTGCACAGTAATGTTAGCTAAATTACATAGTAGTACAGGTGTGAATATGCTAAACATGGATTCACTGATCATTGGTGTACAGAGACTTTAGTAGCATATATTACCAACCATACTGTATTCTCTCACCCATACATCATTTCTTTTTAGAGTTGGTGAAGTTGCACATGAAAAGTAGTGAGGTTTTATGTCATGTATAATCATATACATGTATAATCATATAAATGTATAAGATCCTAAGGACTACAGCCTATAGAGAGCAAGTATACTTTTTTTTAGGTACCCCCCTGAGCCTCTCTCTGTCTCCAATCCCAGGCCACTGGTGTTGACGCCAGTTTAAACTGAGATAGGAGGGGTCTGTCACATGCTCCTCCTTTTGTTAGTTAATGTATTCTTTTATATGCTGTATTTAGATTGTTGTAAAACATGAAGTCTATGTTTCTTTAACACTTTAATTTGAATCGTCATCTTCAGAGGATAAAGAATGTTTGGCGATTGAAATATATTCTGACATCCTATCATAGATTAACCCTCTGGGCGCCACAGTCGACTTTTGTCGACAAGATGCCGCACTGAATAAAACGGTCGTTTTTTTTCAAATAGGGTGTCAAACTCCGTTTCTACTCCCATCCACTAGTGGCAGAACATGTTGTACTTCAGTCTACACCAGGAATTACGTCATATTTATATATAAAACTGAGGCGAAGAAGCGGGGTGAATCAGTGCGAAGGTAGTGCAGCCGGGGAAAGTGCGAGTGTCCACCAAGCACAACAAACAACTTCTTGCCATGTTCCCCATACAGTAGATAGTGGTGTATCCAATGTCAGTGGGGGTGGCGATGTTTCACGGGGTCGGGGTGTTAGTGTGGAAGGTGTCGGTGAAGGTAATGAGCCTGGGGCAGCTGTTGAGGTCCGGTCATTTTACCGCGTTAGCCACCTAGCTCCCCGGTCTTCTGACCATGATAACCATGTTGCTACCTTTACTTCAGGTCGCGTTCCTCTCCGTAATGTTGGGGACACAAATGTGGTTCAGTCTTTGCCTGTCACTGGTGGTGTTGTTAGACGGGGGAGAAGTGTGCAGAGGAGAGGAAATGGGCAACGTAGGCACAGGGTGGGGATGGAAAATGACGGTAGTCCGAGTCATCTCTTCATCTCAATTACAACCAATATGAACAGCAAATATGGTTAATATTGGCCCTTTAGCTTTGTTATATCACATTTATGAATTTAAGTGCTACCCGTTTTTTTTGTTTTTTTTACAAAAATCAAGAAAATCAATTATAATCAAGATATCAGTGGACAAAATTCAACAAATTTACAAATTAAGCAAGGGTTTTCATAACTATTTGATTTATGTGAATTTAATTTGAAAACAGGTCAGTTCGTAAACATAGCTCAATATGGGTGGTTGGGGCACCATCATCGTCCTCCTGAATCCTCCTGATGGTGGCTTCAGAGGCTGACATTCTTGGAACATGTTGTCTTCTCAGGGTTTAAAGGTTTCCCTACTGTCTTTCCCAGTTCCTTGAGAAAATGGCTTATCCTCTGGAGCTTCCCTCTCTTCCAATCCGGGTTCAGTGCCATCCAGGTGACAAAGGCGTTGTACGCCAAGATGTCCAATATGTAAAATAAAATCGGCAGTGGCCAGTGTAGGGTCCTCCTTTTGCAGCTGTAGGCAGACACAAGCTTGTCCATGTTGTCCACCCCACCTTTTGTGGCATTATAATCCATGATGATCTCTGGTTTTTGATGCTCCAGGCCAGAGATGCTCCCATCCGTGTGCAGTGTACTCATGAATACAACATTCTTGCGTTTCTTTGGCACATAGGATACCAGGGACGCGTCAGCCGTGTACATACATTTAGAAGAGTTGCCAGGCCTGTTCTTTGTAGGCAGCAGTTGGGGTGGGAGCTCAGATCTGTTTTTCCTTATTGTTCCCACCATGGTCAGCTCCTGTCCCAGCTTGTAGAATTAAAAAAAAATTAGCATATGATGATGTGTCCACTGAGTCCCTGAGCCACGTCCAGGACACCTCTCATTCCTTGATTTTTCTCAGGGTGTCCTCATCAGGTTACCCTATATAGATTTGTAAGTTCAAGCATATGAGGAAGTCGCATCACAGAGGCAGCCCAGATCTTTATACCATATTTTGCAAGTTTAGATGGTATATAATGTCTAAAGGGGCAGGGGCCCCTAAATGGCATCAGCGGCTGAAACACAAAACTCTTACTCTAACTTACTAACATACTCACTCAATCACACACTTAGCCTACATGCAAACAAGGTCCACATACACACAAACACACACAATCGGCGTGCACACCAGGCACGGCGCCAGAAATTCAGCTTCGGGTGGGCCATAAGATTTTTGGGTGGCACTTCATAAACATAAAGTCGTCAAAAACATGTTGACCCAATAAGGGCTCAAATACACATACGCGTCTTTTTTCAGGCAGAAATGCTTCAGTAACGCCTTGGCAAAGTGCTGCGGCCAAAACAGAAGCGGTGCGCTTCCCTGCCTTGCGCTGGAAAGTTGAGAATAGTTCAACTTTTAAGCGCACCTAAAAAAACGCTTCAAAGACGCAACGCGTGGTGGAGAAGGGGAGCGCACGCTAAACGCGCCGTACCATAGGAATCAATGCATTTGCTCGCGTCCCGTTTTAAAAAAAAACGCGTATGTGTATTTGAGCCCTAACGTGTCTGATTCTAGGTGGCACTGCGGCCCGAATCTATTTTCAAGCATCACGCGACTGTTCCATCACTTTGAAGACTTCTACAATGTTTCAAAACAAAACCATATGAGCCCAAGTAAATGTGCCACAGCAGTGGGCAAAATGAATAACCAAACGTCCTACCTTAAAACGTTGTCTTGATAGCAGGACTTTTTATTCCATTTTAATCCAGACACGGTTTAACACAACCAGCACTGCTAGCGAGCCATGTGGATGATGTGCTAACATTTCACTGCTACTTCACATCTGTTTTCTTCCGTTTCTTCAGACATTAGCCTACCCACATCCAAAATGTGTCACATACAACATGCATGTATGCTAATTATATTATTTAAACTATAAGGTGTGACAAATCAATATCATCATATCAAATCCCACTACTACACACGTACTGAAAACACAACTGTTGGTTTACAGTACAGATCTCACGGGAGTAAACTGGAACTTGGTAACGTAACGTACCCCAGGCTAATTCTACGAGGTGCCTTACGGGACATAAATGTTGCAGCTTCTCACAATAAGCAATAAGAGCAAGTTGATAATTATTGATAATTATTATCCAGAAAATCAAAGATGACACAGATACAGTTTGTTGAAATGAATTGGTTTTCTTTTTCATTCAGAATATTCCAAATACAATAAAAATTTAGACAAGAAGGCTAAAAGACTTATTCACATTTAAACATTGCTAGCAGCAGCTGGTCCTGATGATCCGGATGGACCCTGGGTTGTGACAGTGACTTCACTGACTTTTGGCTCATTTTGTGGTTTGAGCGTTTAAAAGTATCGCAATAAAGTAGCCATAGGGCCTACTTGTTTGGCACTGAAATCAAAATACACCGAACCGAACTAAATCTGCACACAGGAGAAATACCAACTTCCGAAATCTCGACTGCTGCTCTGAGGTAGAACACGGCCAAACATTCAACTGACGCTAATGACAAGACTTGGTCCACGTCGCAACCGTCATAAGCATCACTTTTTTTTAATACAAATTATATCCACACAATTCGTACATGCTTACAATTTCTTTGATCGTAGACTTGGAAAATATAATACATTGTATAATCTTGTATATATTTGTTTTCCTTCTTTGAAAGATTCGGGTGGGCCTGGTCAGAAATGGGCGGGCCCAGGCCCACCCAGGCCCACCCATGGCGCCGTGCCTGGTGCAAACAAACACACACACACACACACACACACACACACACACACACACACACACACACACTTGCAGGCACACTCACATACACACGCAGGGCAAACACATACACACAAACACACACACACACACACACACACACACACACACACACACACACACACACACACACACACACACACACACTTACAGCAGACCCAGACAGGAGGAAAACTGACTTTAGGTACACAGGACCTACAATTTCCACACTTTTATTTGCCCCGGGTCCAGTGGACCCGAATACCCTCTATGTTACACAAATGTGTAGGGGGGGGGTTAGGGTGTGCGCTCAATGAAAATGTAGACTGATATCCGTTCTTCGCATAAAATGAGCCAAAGCCAATGAGTTTCAGTTTAAAAAAATGATTAGAAGTATTATTTTTGTTTTCATCAAAAGTGAAAATGGGTCCCACAGACCCGAATACCATACAAGGGTTGAATAATCTTTATTATTTAGATAGATATGTTTGCTATTTACTATTTACCAGAGTATTCAGTATTTTGCTTTATAACATGTACAAGGTGAGGGCCATTTTGGAAGTGGAAACTAATACATTTTACAATTCCAATATGTGTCATTTCGTGAAAATTCTATAATCCAAGATGGCCTCCACCCTATGCCGTCATAATATGCAAATTAGATGGGTAAATCTAGTCTCCACATAAACTTTAGGTCATACTAAACATTTCTCTGATTTACAGAAAGTCTCTATCTATTATAATTTCTAAGTTATGGCCTTTTGAAATTAAGATGTCAAATCGGAACATTTCAGAGAAAAACCTCTGGCGCCCAAAGAGTTAAACCCTTTCCCTTCAGTAGAAGACCAGTCCCTGTGATGTGGTGATGGTGATGACCTCTTGGTAATAATTTGCAAACTCTTGCATTTTATTGTCATTTCCACTTATTTGACCTGTGAAGGGACCGGTTATTTATTATTCATAGTTAATAATGATATGCCATAGTCAATAATTCCATCTTATTTATACCTAGTATAAATACGATTTTATTTGTACTTTTCTAGAATGCCAGCATTTTTTGGGTGAATTTGCTTGGGCTTGACCTGGGGGGAAGGTGTGAGACTGCTCTCACCCTCCCCCTCCAGGTAGAGACAAAGGGGCCTTCTCCCAATGGCCTATTTTGAAAAGATGGTAACACCCATTAATATTAGGGTATAAAGCTCACTTTCTCACAGGGGATGATCAGATAAGCTAAGCTGAAGCGCTGTGAGTGAGTGTGTGACTTCAAGCCTCTGTCTCCAATGGTAACCACCATTGTTTCAAGAATAAACCTGGATCATGACTGACAAATCCACAAACTGAGTCTTCCAATATATGGTAGTAAATTAAATACCATCACCTGCTGTGCTCCCCAGAATGAAGATGAGGATGATGATGGCAGTCCAGTGCTGCCGGTATTGGCCCTTGGTCTGCGCCGTGGCCTTCATCCTCTACTGGGTCGCCACACTGGACTTCAAAGACTCTTCTCTCCGCCAGCCCTCCCGGTGGGTGTGGTCAATTCACAGTGACACTGCCCCACTGAAATCAGCCCCTGCCCCTTTCCAGGAAAACTTTACATGCTCAACCGATGACAGCATGGTCATTCCTCCACACCTTCCTGAGTCACATCAGGAATTCCTACGCTACAGGCATTGCCGAGCATTCCCAACTCTGCTTACCCCTTCACCTTGCGAGGATGACCTCTATCTCCTGTTGGTCATCAAGTCCACAGCCGCTCAGGTAGAGCGCTGCGCCTCACTGCGGGGCACCTGGGGTCGCGCAGGTCTTGTCCAGGGTCGGCGGGTGAAGCTAGTCTTCCTAATGGGCCGCTCACCTGACCAGGTGCGGAGCTACAACCTCCAGCCGCTGCTGGAGTGGGAGAGCCGTCACTACAGGGACATATTGCAGTGGGACTTTGTGGACAGATTCTATAACCTGACCCTGAAGGAGGTCCGATTCCTCAGCTGGTTCTCACACTCGTGCAGCAGCGTGCAGTTTGTATTCAAGGGCGATGACGATGTGTTCGTGAACACGAGGAATTTGATCGAGTTCCTGAGGCAACACAAACCAGAGAATCACCTGTTTACTGGACACATCCACTCCCACTCCTTCCCCTTTCGATACAAGGAAACAAAGTACTTTATCCCTGTTGAGATGTACCCGGATGGAAAGCCCTATCCGCACTTTGCAAGCGGCGGTGGGTATCTGATGTCACGACAGACCGTGCTGGCTCTGGATGCAGTGGCCCAGCAGATGGAGCTGTTTCCACTTGATGACGTGTTTGTGGGCATGTGCCTACAGCAGATGGGTGTGAGCCCCACACACCACGCTGGTTTTCTGACATTCGGCTTTAGTCTTGGCCTAAAGCACTTTGACCCCTGTGTTTATCGTGACATCATGCTGGTGCACAAACTGAGCCCTGTAGAAATGTGGGTCATATGGGCACTGATGCAAGACGACAGTCAGATCTGTTGAAGGAGCATATAAAGACTGTAAAATAAACCTACCACCATTATGTTGCAGGTATCTGTTTCCATCGCATCTGGACTTTCCTGAGTAACTATTCGGATTCCAGTGCATTCAACTTAGTTCTCTTTTTTTCATTTTGCATTAATATATCACCTTTGATGTCCTAACATTTTATATAATGACTCATTAAATATTAGATTGATCATGCTTAGAGAAGATGATTTATGTAATACATGTGAAACTAATACAAAACTTTAGTAGACCTACTTCTATGATGAAATATCAAAGGCTAACCTTTAGCATTTTTTATGTGAATGCCTTACATGTGGGTAGATGAATGTGTGTGTATTTACAGTATGTAGGACTATCTATCTGTGAAGGTGTATGGAGGTATACACTATATTTAGGAATATATATAAACTGGTACTTCTTCTGCTGTCTATGCAGTTCTTGGTATGGTTGAGAGACAAAAACCGGTCAAAATTTGTGACAAGATGTTTTAAATAACAGTAAATATATCTAGGATATCAACTGACATAATAAACTATAAACAAATGTGGTAAAGGACCCTTTAAAGGGGAAACTAAATACCAACCCATCATTAAGTGACAAACTTTTTAAGCATGGCAGGTGCATTACTTGCAGTGTGTGTGTGTGTGTGTGTGTGTGTGTGTGTGTGTGTGTGTGTGTGTGTGTGTGAGTGTGTGTGAGTGAGATAAGGCCCTACACCCTCCCTTCTATGGGTATGGGTAAGTTTGATCAAAACACACTTAACTTGGATAAGAAATGTAAATGTACCGTAACCCATGTAAAGCTACGTCCCCTTCATCAGCCGCCTTCATCAGTGTCCTGCCTGGTCTAGTATGAGGAGTTAATAACCAACCAGAAACTCAATACCCACCTTTGTACAGTCATTTTGTTTTTGTACAGTCATTTTTTTAACATATAACCTATGCCAATATATATACAAATTGTCTTTAATCTTTTTAAACAAAAGCCTACAACACAAGATTATTGTAAACTGGCTATTATCTAAATTAAACACAGTGCGACCTGAAGTTGACAATCTCCCTGACAACAGAGGCAGATTGGCTGAATATTAGGCTGGTGAAGGCTGCATTCATTGTAGAACTATGGTATCAGAAGCTGATTGGATGAGATCATGTGAGGGGGTGGGGCTCTGAACATTCCTTAAGAGCGTTAACTACTCGCCTGTCTATCTGTTCCTCCTGCACACTACCAAAGGTAAGACGCTCAAAATATCTTCAAAACACAATCACATAAACAAACAATTACTGATAAATACAGTTAGTAATGGTTTTGGAAGCAGAGTGATTACATACTCAACTTGGTTTTGCCTCAGATGTATGCTACTGTGATTCATTGGGGACAGGGGTAGGATGTGTAACGTTAAGACAATGCGCTTAAGAGAAGAGTAGTAGTGTTGTTCTTTACCCTCTCACATTGTTATTAACTCATGTGAAACATAACAACCAACCTAAGACAATTGAATTGGTGTATATAATATGGCAACCTTATTCCTTTAGAGCGTTTACTACTCGCCTGACAAGTTATTCCTACTACACACTACCACAGTACTACATGCAGGGTCATGTGACTTTGGTGGAATCTTGTCTGACAAGGATGAGGATGGAAAATAAGCTCTTATTTCGTCATCTGAAAAAAGGGAGGAGAGAACTTGCACTTGAAATAGGAGACCAACCAAAATATAAGTACAGTGGTTAAGTCCTAAAGGGGAGGTGATCACATACAACAGAGTGGGGAAATACATTTTTCATTATCACATAGTCAATAGACAGTGTAACCAGAAGTGCGAGAGTGTACCAGACATCAGAGTCAGATTTGGATGGTGAAGGCTGTATTCATTGTAGGACTATTTTTATCAAAAGCTGATTGGATGAATGCTGTATTCATTGTAGGACTATTTTATCAAAAGCTGATTGAATGAATATTACTACAGGTGCTATAGAGAGAATGTGAGAGGGTGGGGCTCTGAACATTCCTTCAGAGCGTTAACTACCTGCATGACCACCAAAGGTAAGACACTCATAATAGCTACTCAACACAATTCAACAATTACATAAACAAACTATTACGCATAGACAAAGTTAGTCATTGTTTTAGAAGCAAAGCGATGAAATCAGGAGAAATCTTCTGTTCTGGACACACAATGTTGAGTACAACAGAAACACCCCAGTGTTGATGGACCAGAAAGACTAAAGGTATTGTGTATGAAATCCTTTGGTATTGTGGTTCTTCTGGGCCTCTATTTACTGTGTGCTACTATAGTGAAAGAGTTAACTTAATGATACTAAGTAAAACAGGTACAAATCCAGGTAAAGCTTAAAAAAAGGATAATGAATGTATTGGTGACATGTTTTGACATTATTCAGGACATGTTTCTGGAAGGGATCAGGCAATCAAATAGACGCTGTGTGCGTGTTCTGTGTAGAGCTAAAAAGAGACGCTGTGTGTCTTAAACCATAGCAGGTCATAACATGTTCTGAAGTGCTGTTTTCCAGTTTTGCTCATTAGTACCATGTGACTCTGTGGAATCTTGTCTGACAAGGTGGAGGATGGAAAATAAGCTCATATTTCCTCTTATGAAAAAAGGGAGGAGAGGACTTGCACTTGAAATAGGAGACCAGCCAAAATATGCACCAGTGCATTGATTTAGGACTACTGGGGAGGTGATCACAGAGTGAGTAAATACATTCAGGGAGTACGCTTATATACTGAGTATATGAGTGTGTATGTGTGTGTTTGTGTTTGTGTGTGTGTGTTTGTGTGTTTGTGTGTGTGTGTGTGTGTGTGTGTGTGTGTGTGTGTGTGTGTGTGTGTGTGTGTGTTTTTGTGCGTGTGTATGTGTGTGTGTTCAGTAGAGAAGCTGCGTGTCTTTAACCATAACAAGCTATTACAGGTTTTGAAGCGGTGTTTACCAGATTTGCTCATCAGTACAATGTGACTTTGTGGAAACAGAACAATACAAATAAATATAGTTAACAATAATAACAACAATAACAACACAGTTAAAAAAGATGTAACAAAACAGGATGGTAACTAAACACATGTTTTTGGCAACATAAGCACAAAGCATTACTCACTTAATCAGAGGGCTATTCTACGCTGGGAGTTTAACCCACTCAGATTTACCTCAGGGTTATCAAGGGAACTCAGGGTTCACGAACTGTGATTTCCTAATTTTGAGTGCGACTATAAAGGTGATAAAGTTGACACTGTGTTAATTATTACTGTGCACTTTGTGATTGTATAATAAAGTGTCTGCTGTATCCAAATCTGGCTGTACTAGTCTACTGTAAGGGAAGCAGCCTAAGACCCTCTTTGTTTTGTATCTAGCATGTTGAACATGGATAATAGCTGTACTGTGAAAAATATGCCAATGGCAAAATAAGTAGTTTTACAAATTTGCCACTAGAGGGCCCACTCTGATCATTCTTAGACCACAGGGAGCTCTCCTCTTCTTCTGTTAGAGAAATGCTACATTCATAGCAGTTTGTAGCAGAGGCATGGTAGAACATCCTGCAGTTATCTAAAGAAGATTCATTGTCTTCATTTGTAATATTTACCCCATATTTCAAGAAAAAGGGTACAATTTCAGTATTCCCCTCCCTAACCCTCCTGGTCAACCGATTGGCCCATGTCCATCTCTAGAGAATGGCCACATATGACCACACTGCACACTAACTAATTTATGGTGCCTGAAAAGGTCATACATCTCAAGCCAGTGCGTGCAGGCGTATGTGTGTTTGTGTGTATGTGGGCCTGCTCTAGGCTAAGTACAGTATGTATGTGTGTGTGTGTGAGTGAGTGAGTATGTGAGTGTGTGAGAGTGTGAGTGTAAGTAACACTAAAAATATTGCAAAATATTGTATAAAGACCTGGGCTGCCTGTGATGTGACTTCTTCATATGCTTGGAACTAACAAGTCTAAATAGAGAAACCTAATGAGGACGCCCTGAGAAAAAAATAAAGGAGTGAGAGTTGTCCTGGACATGGCTCAGGGACACAACATTACATGCGACAATTATTTTACGTCGTACAAGCTGGGACAGGAGCTGATGGTGGGAATGATAAGGAATTTCAGGTCTGAGCTCCCATCCCAACTGCTGCCTACAAAGAACAGGCCTGTAAACTCTTCCAAGCTTGTGTACACAGCTGACACGTCCCTGGTATCCTACGTGCCAAAGAATCATAAGAATGTGGAACTCATGAGTACACTGCACAGGGATGGGAGAATATGTGGCCTGAAGAATCAGAAACCAGAGATCATCATGGATTATTATGCCACAAAAAAAGTGGTGGACAATAAGGACAAGCTGGTGTCTGCCTACAGCTGCAAAAAGGAGGACCCTACGCTGGCCATTACCGATTTTCCTTAACATATTAGACATCTTGCCATACCACGCCTTTGTCACCTGGATGGCCCTGAACCCGTAGTGGAAGAGAGGGAAGCTCCAGAGGATACACCTTTTTATCTAGGAACTGGATGTTCCAAGAACCTCAGCCTCTGCAGCCACCGTTAGGAGGATTCAGGATAATGCTGGTGCCCCATCCACCCATGTTTTTCTATGTAAATTGAACTCATTTCAAATTAAATTCAAATAAACTAAATAGTTATGAAAAACCTTGCTTCATTTGTACATTTGTTGAATTTTGTCCACTCATATCTTGACAATAATTGATTTTCTTGAATTTATAAAAATAAAATAAAAACGGGTAGCATTTACATTCATAAATAACAAAGTTAAAGAGCAAATATTAACCATATTTTCTCTTTATATTGCTTCTAATTGGGATGCAGTTAACATCTGTTGAGTATTTTAACATAAAATAGTTTGATTGTGTTGAAATAAAAAAAACAAAATAGACCCACAACACCGGACCCACAACACCTGCTGTGTAGCAAAAAATGAACACCATACAAGGGTTAAACCTTTAAGGTTATTTAAAACTGTCCTTAGCTAGTTTAGAAGCATAGCAACCTGACAACTATAGCGACCAGAAAACATGTTTTGCTGCAAAGGTTAATTTTTCAAAATCTGCTCACCGAACAAAAGCATTATTAGGTTCAAAGTGATCACAACCACTTGAGGATAATGTTAACAATCCTTAATTGTTTTTATTTTACAACACCCCCCACCCCTGCAAGATCCTAAAGAGACTGATCATGTGTAGTATGATGTGTCATGTATAGTATGATGTGTCTTGTGTAGTATGATGTGTCATATGTAGCAAGATGTGTCATGTGCAGTATGATGCCTCCTTCTCTTCCAAATCACTGTTCCTCCTTTTTTATTTCAGGAGAAATGAAAACATGGAGGATGGAGGGGAACTTGATGTCCCCCATACAAGGTAAAGTTAATTACATATTAAAAGCTGTTTAGAAAGGTGCTTTTTTATAATAAAAAAATAAGACAAAATCCTGTTCAGTTAATTAATTAGTTTTTTACTTACTTGCACAGTTAGAATTACTGCATGACTACATTTAAAAGGTTTGAGTTGTTTACATGTGTTCTGATTTGTTTATCAGTCTTAACTTGACTGGGAAAAACACACTTTAAATGAAATATCACATTACATTCAGTAATGCCATATATTAGTGAAAAACACAATTATGATTGGCTGACACTTATTTTAGGCATGTCCATTGTTGTCCAATAGCCTGCATCGTTTTTGGTTGTGTTAGTGAGTTGCAGTAGCAGCTGTACTCCACAAAAGACTATTCTGCCATTCATTTGTCCCGTTCACTGTTGCATATTTCAGTTACTCTCCCCTGAGTTCTCCGATCACATCACTTAACTTTAGAATGAAGGCGGGCTCATGAAAAAGCTTAATTAATTTTATATTTTAAGTAGACAGATTCATAACTGGGTTTGCTTTAGCTGTCTGGAAAATGTGGGCATGGACATTCACATTAAACTTGTGAATGACATTAAAATACATGTGAAAAAAAAAAAAAAAACATTAACCAGACTTGGGAGAACTGTAATATAGTATAAGAAAGACACCAGTCATATTTTCACTTGGTTGGTTTTAAATTAGTTTTAAAGTTTTGTTGGGATGGCAGAGATCTATCTGGGTGTGTTTTCAAGAGCCTGGACAAAGTTTGATTTGGTCGATCCAGCATCCTTTACGTTGATATGTTGATCGTTACATTTAGCGATAACTTAGTTTGGACCTTGTGTGAAGTTATTTTATCCAAAGATTATTACAAATGGGACAACAGCTGCAGGTGTACTCACTGTGGTGTAGTTGCTGCATTTAACAGTCATTGATGTCCACTTTTAGGCCCAATCCCATTTCTCATCTCTACCCCTACCCTTACCCCTACCCCTTCGCCTTCGCTTTTTCAAACGGAGCGTTAGCGGAAGGGGTTGAAACGCTAGCCCTTCGAATTGGGATAGCACTTCAACAATTACGTACGTCATCAGTACGAAGCGTCAGCTGTTACGTTACCGGAGAGCGACAGCTGTCACTCACCAGATATAAACAAACATGGCGCCTGCAGCTGTTATTTACACAATGCAACATTTCATCAAACAAGTTTTAAAATCATGAATTACAAAGAAAATACTTTCATTTGTGTGATGCTTTCCCTGCTGTTTCCGACATTTTTAAATGGACTCGCGCGATGTTTGTTCTTTAATGATCACGGGTTCGCAATGCATTGAGGGAAATCAGTCTACCCCTCCGTTTGAAGTGTGCCCTCGGAAAATCTTCGTTTGGAGCGGTAGAAAGCGCTTCCCCTTCCCCTACCCCTCTGTCTTAACGTGAATTGGGACAGCCCTACCCCTCCACATGAACGCGCAAAACGGAGGGGAAGGGGAAAGACGAAGGGGTAGCGGGAGAAATGGGATTCAGCCTTAGACTTCAAAAGGCAGCTGGAGACACAATAAGAAGTCGAATGCCTTAAAATGGTGGAACTCTAATTGCCACCAACGGAAAATGGTCAAAGTTAGTTTCACATTTATGTCTGTGCGTAATAGGGACAAAGCTCAGCTATTCAGTCCATATCCACCTTAGCAACCATGTTGTTAGTCCCAGTGCCATTGTTGTTAGTGGGTTTTTAGGTCTAGAAATCCATGCTAAATGCACATGGGAAAAGTAAAAGTAAAACTAGACATAATTGTGTAAAGAAATTGTAACACAGAGCTGTGGTTCATTCATTCTCCTTTCAAGCCGTGAGGAACACTGGTTTCAGTGATTTGAGTGGACACTAATTCTTGATTTTTTTCTTTCAACTAAAGCTTTTTATTTGCATTAATAACATATAGATGGACAACAACAAAACATACACAGCCTTCAAACCCTTTTGATATGCTATTGCAAATGTCTTTTGTCTTGGCAGGACTGATAGTGATGTTGATGTTGATGATTCGCTTGTGTGTAGCGGGTACATCATGCCCAGAGACACCGATTTGTCTGACATGCATCTACACAAGTAAGATTACATATTTCATTCTTATATCATGAACATCTTCTGACAGTGACAGCTATCACATTTACATATGCTATTGCAGATTACTTTTTATACATGGTCACAACAACAAAACATAGATGACATCCTATTAATATTCTATTGCAAATTCCCTTAGTCTTGGCAGTATTGACCCTGGCTATGCGGATGTGTTGAGCGAGGACTCCATGCCCGGAGGCATCGATTCCTCAATCGCTCGACCACACAAGTAAGATCACATATTCCACTGCAACATGAATCTTTATTTTATGTTGTAATTTTCTTATACCCTTGCTGGCAAATCATGTATTTTCTGTCTCTGTGTGTTGTGACGTGCCCGGCTCACAGGCATGAAACATGAAGGGGAGACCACGCAGAATTTATAATAATAATAATAATAATAATAATAAAAGTTATTTATTAAGGGTTACAGTTATATATATATATATATATATATATATATATATAATAATTATATTTCTCAGAATAAATGCTACAGTGACCATTACATTTAGGGACAGCAACTGCAGGTGAACTCACTGTGGTTGCTGCATTTAACAGTCATTGATGGCCACTTTTAGACTTCTAAAGGCAGCTGGACACACAACAAGAAGACAAATGCCTTAAAATGGTGGAATGTTATGCCCACACGTTTCACATTCATGTATGTGCTTAATAAGGAGAAAGCTGAGCTATTAAGTCCATGTCCACCTGAGCAGCCATGTTGTTATTCCCAGTGACATTTTTGATATTGGGTCTTCCGGTCTACAAATCCATGCTAAATGCGCATGGTAAAAAGTAAAAGTAAAACTGGACATAATTGTATAAATTAATTGTAACACAGAGCTGTGGTGTGTGGACACTACCTCTGTAGATCTCAATGTTTTTATTCTCCTTTCAAGCCGTGATAAACACTGATTTCAGTGGACACTTCAGTGATGGAAAACTGATTTCAGAGTACACTAATCCTTGCTATTTCCTTTTAACAAAGAGCGTTGCATTTGTGTATTTGCATCAATTACATATACATGGACACAACAATAGATGACCTTCACATCCTTTTCATATGATATTGCAAATTCATTTTGTCTTGTTTCGTAGTGAAAGTGATGATGATTCGGGTGTGAGCAGCGATGACTCCATGCCCAGAGACAACGATTTATCTGATACTGAATACATGTAAGATCACATATTTCACCGCAAAATGAATCTCTATAAATGCTTCATTACAATTTTACAGTCATTGGTGGCCACTTTTAAACTTCTAAATGCAACTGGACACACAAAAAGAAGTGAGATGCCTTAAAATGGTGGAATGTTATGCCCACAAAGGAAAATGTTCAAAGTTAGTTTCACATTCATGTCTGTGTTTAATAAGGAGAAAGCTGAACTAGTCAGTCAATTTCCACCTAAGCGGCCATGTTGTTATTTCCAGTGACATTGTTGTTAGTGGGTCTCTACATCTATAAATCCATGCTAAATGCACATGTGATGGAACACTGATTTGAGTGGGCACTAATCCTTGGTTTATTGTCTTTCAACAAAAGCTTTTTATTTGCAAGAATTACATATAGATGGACACAACAACAAAACATACACAGCCTTCAAACCCTTTTGATATGCTATTGCAAATGACCTTTGTCTTGGCAGGAGTGATAGTGATGTTGATTATTTGCGTGTGGGCAGCGAGTACTTCATGCCCAGAGACACCGATTTGCCTGACATGCATCTACACAAGTAAGATTACATATTTCACTCTAATATCATGAACTTCTTCTGACAGTGACAGCAATTACATTTACATATGCTATTGCAAATTACTTTTTATACATGGTCAAACATAGATGACATCCTTTTTATATTCTATTGCAAGTGACCTTAGTCTTGGCAGTATTGACCCTGGTTATGCTGATACGGATGTGGGGAGCTTCATGCCCAGAGGCATCGAATCCTCAATCGCTCGACCACACAAGTAAGATCACATTTTTCACTGCAACATGAATCTTTATTAAATCTGGTAATTTTCTAATACCCTTGTTCTGGTATCAAGGTGTCAAGACAATGGGAATGCCAAGGAGAAATATTCTAAATCGTAGTAAAATGTTTTACTAATGGTGGCAAAACATACTGTATATATTTTCTGTGTGTGTGTGTGTGTGTGTGCATGCATGCATAGTTTATCTCCCAGAATAGAATTTCTCAGAATAAATGCTACAGTGACCATTCCATTTAAGCCTTTTGAGAAGTTATTATATCCAAAGGTTGTGATAAATGGGACAGCAGCTGCAGTTGTACTCACTGTGGTGTAGTTGCTCTATTTTAGAGTCATTGGTGGCCACCAGGGCATTATTTACTAAAATTGCGACCGCAGTGCAATCAGCGCCTTTGCCAAACCGCATACACCGTAGCGCACAGTATTGTGATTCATATCATCAAACAAGAATATCTTCGCGTAATCAGTGCCTTACTCCGCCCTCTAGTGTGATTGATGATTTGACTGTGAGCAGCAAGGACTCCATGCCTAGAGACAACGATTTATCTGATACTCATCAACACAAGTAAAATCACATATTTCACTGCAACATGAATCTCTAAAAATGCTTAATTACATCTGGTCATTTTCTTATACCATTGTTGTGTGTGCATTAGACAAAATGTTTTTCTTAAATGTATATTGGCATTAATAACATATTCTTAGTCAACACAACAAAACACAGACAACCTTCACATTCTTTTTTTATATTCTTTTGCATATTACTTTTGCCTTGACAGGAGTGATAGTGATGATGATGTTGATGATTTGACTCTGAGCAATGAGGACTCCATGCCAGGAGACACCGATTTCTTTGATACTCATCAACACAAGTAAGATCACATATTTCACTGCAACATGAATCTTAATTATATCTGGTAATTTTCTCAAACCCTTGCTATTGTAAATGTCGATTCAATGGGAATGCCAAGGAGATGTTCGTTGATGGTGGCAAATCATATATTGTGTGTGTGTCTTTGTGTGTGTGTCTGTGTGTCTGTGTGTCTGTGCATTTGACCATGGACAGTATTTGACTGGCAGGTCACAGATGTCTACTTTGTGATGGCCATTCATTGTTTTAATAATACTTCAAATCTGTTCTTTAACAATAAGTCTAAATATTTGACAGAGACAGAAGCAATCTATAATTGGAAGATTTATTTAATATTTGTTTTGTTTGTTTCCTCTATTTAGATCACATTTTTTAAACTTCTCTTCTTCTTCTAGAAAAAGCATGGAAGGAACAGCCACTAGCAGCCATGGAGCGCCTGATATGATATATCTTTGTAGGGATCAATCTAAACTTACTAGACCCACCTTCAGTGAAGACAATAATGAAGAATTGTAGGTTAAACTTTTGCTCTATTGGTCACTGATATCATGTATGAATATATATTACAATCTTATAATTATGGCAGAACCTTTTGTACAATCTATCATAAAACTGCTTGATGGAAATTGTAAAAACTTCAAGATAGTAAATTGACAGTTTTTCTATTTTCAGTCCTAGTTTAATACACCAGTCGGAGGTTTGCAAACACTGTGAAGGATCATGTGGTGTTTGCCTTGGGAATGTCCATCCTGTTGTAAAACACTGTAAGACGTGCAGTGTCTCCTTCTGCGAGAGGCATGTGGCCGACCACTTCAAATCTCCAGCCTTCTCTTCACATGAATTAGTTGATTACAAACAGACATCAGGAGAGTCTCCAGCAAAACAACGTTCACTTCAAAGGAGCAGTTCAGGTAAAATAAAGTGCTTTTTTATAGATCCTTTGTAATGACTGCTGTAGAGCTGTGCAATATTACCCAAATCTCATATCCTGATAAAGGTCAGTTCAAATCCTTATAATGAGATATTTATATCACATTATAGCTTTTTCAGTAAATTCAATACAAAATAGTTTAGATAAAATACCATATGAAAAGGCCTAGTTTTTATATTAAATGATACCCTGATAGCAGAAGGCTAGTGGACCTCTGTCAGCCCACTGGGGGCAGAGCTTGCAGTCTGCTGACCTTTTGCTTATTAGTATCTGGCGATCTGCTCTGTTTTACAACACACTTCTAAAATATGCTTCTCTTTATCCATTAATACTTCTTCAGGCATGTTCACTAGCCCTGAACATTTTTATTTTCATAACTCCTTAAGTGACTAAGTCACCTTGAGAGACTTCTAGTACCATGAACTTATTCTGTTTAGCAGCTGATGTGATTCAGCATTACATGTTATTTTCTTAATCTCCAAGTTCAGTTCCACTAAAGATGATAGTGGTCTGAGAGCTGACCAGCAGTGGCACACTGATCTACATGTTTATTAATTTAATAAAAAATACCATGACCAGTTTTGTTTCTGTATTCACTAAAATAAATGGATGTTGCTCATTATTCTGTGCATCCTGACGGCACTTACTTTCCATCACTATTATGAAGGCTATATAGTATTGAACTTTACTTACATTGCATCTTACTAATGACAGACTGTTCAGACTGTTTACATCAACTGTTGCCTCAGATCCTGTTGACATGCGTGAGCTGAGAGATGTTGCTCTGTGTGCAATGCTAAATGTGAAACCTAGTGTCTGCTTCTAAATCTTTATTCTAAATCTCATTATAATATTTCATCACTTTGTTTCCACAGATCCTTTTGTGCGTCCTGAGCTGAGAGTGATGATGTTGGGGAAGACTGGAAGTGGGAAGAGTGCATTAGGAGACACCATCCTGGGCAGGGATGCATTTAAGTCTGAAGCATCGCCTTTACCTGTGACTGAGTCCTGCAATAGTCAAAGTGGAGTTGTAGAAGGACGAAATATCACTGTAATTGACACACCAGCTATCACAACAAGGCAGGCTGCTTGGCTTTCAGAAAAGGTAGACCCAGGACCCCATGTTTTCTTATTGGTGATTCCACTATATCAATTCACAGAAGAGGATGGAGAAGAAGTGAAGTGGATCCAGAGGACTTTTGGCGAGGAGGCCCTGAAGTTCACCATCATCTTGTTCACTAGAGAAGACCAAATTGACCAAAAAGACACAGAGCAATTTCTGAAGGAGAGCTCTAAAATTCAGACTCTGATTAGTAGCACTGGTGGAGGGTATCACATCTTTGATAATAAAACCCCCAGAGGGCACGGACAGGTCAAGGGGCTGCTGGAGAAGATAGAGCTGCTACTGAGAAAGAACACAGGTTACTCCTATTCCCATGGCCTGCATGAACAGGTGAAAGCAGGTGTAATGGAGGAGGAGGAGAGGAAGAGAAGAGAAGAAGAAAAGGAGAGGAATAAGCTGAAAATGGAAAGGGACAAACAAATCAATGAAGCGATAAAAAGTATGGAGGAAAGGATCGAAATGATAACCAGGAATGCAAATTCTACAGCTATCTTGAATGAATTAAGAAAGGTCGTCAAGGCTACAAAAGAGCAGATTGAGAACTGTCTACAAGAACCGTTGACAACAGCTGAAAGGGAGGAAGAGGCTAAAACAGAGCAGAGTGGGAATTTTGTTATTTACCGGCCTTGGGCTGTATGCGTCTTAATTCCATTGGCTGGATTGTGTTTCTATAAACTACTAAAGATCATCAAGGCTTGATTCTTTTGAGTTACCTGCCTGGGGTTGTGGTTGGATTAATTGTATTTGTAAGCATTTCTATTCTTGGAAATGCATATGAAGAACACTGATGAATTGACTTTGAATACAAAACCCAGGAAAAAATGTAGGGCCAAGATCAGCAACACAGATATCAGCACAGATATCATCATTGAACACAGGCACAGATATCATCTACTGAACTACTTCACCATCAGAAGCACCTCCACGAAAAAGCGGAACTTTTGTCCTATTAAGAGACATTCACTTGAAAATGAACATATTCTAGCAATTGTAAGGACAGGATGAGTTCTCGAGGAAAAACTCCTCAGGAATGGACCCATTGTTTTTAGGAATGCTTTGATCCAATCTGTTAGGGTAATTTACTCATTGCTGGGGGTTAAGGTTCGGTTTACGGTGACACTCACAAAACAAGATGCATCACAAAACACACCCACCCCCTGCAATGACACTCTTATCTCACACCCAGCGTGCACAGCTGCCAGCTCGGGGGTCTGTTCCCGTGCCAAGGTTACAGATGGGACACAGGGAAGGGGGATAGGAATGTGTAACAAAAATGTAAGATTGCAAAGTAATTTCAGTATGATGTTTGGACTTATTTTAATGGTATCAATCTGAGTGGAAACATGGTCTCAACCCTGGAAAGGTACATATTAGTTAGAATATAAATCACAGAGACCAGATATATGTGGGCTCTGTGGAAAGCCAGAAAAGGCCCTAAATCAAGGGAGGGGCGCACCCCTTCCTTAGTGAGGAGGGGGGTATTTTTAGGTGAACCATCTCCTGGCTTTGGGTGATAAAGGGGGTTATTTCCTGGGCAAACCAGTTGGTTAAGATTTAATTATTAAACCAGATGAGACAAGATAATGGGTATTTAAGGGAGAGGTATAGCAGGAATAAGGGTCGTCTGCCTCCAGAGACCCACACTTCTGTGTGTAGCCAACGTCAAGCAGCCTGGTATGTTCTTGTCTTTTAAAAGTTTCTTGATTCTTGTAGGATTTTATACTTAATATTCTTCCATTTATAAATGGTAATGGTAATGGTAACGTGTTTTTGTTAAAATAAATGGGTAAATTCTGACCAACTCTGCCTTTTTCTGAAATCATTAACTGATGTTATGATATAGTGTCCCGCTAATACTGACTAGGATTTGGTTGCAGACACCAGCAGCAAGAAGTGTAAGTCTGGGGGTTCCTGGCTCAAATCACCTGAGCTAAGACATACCATAGTGAACTGTTAATTTACAATATAGAGATAGGTAGGTGATCAGCCTCTGTACGGCGGGTGCATGTTTTAAACTAGGAACGGGCAGCAGTCTGGGGTTCTGTCACTGAATCACGTGACGCCAGCAAGTTGAAAATATACCTTTAGCAGCATTATGAGACCGCTGTGGTTAGCCCAGACTAGATGCATATTATGACGGTGGATTTGTCCAAAAGGGAATCGGCCGGCCGAGGCGAGTCCTTTAATGACGCTATTACTGTGTGGAACACGGTTATTAGAAAGTAAGAGAAGGAATTCAAATACAGATGATGGGTGCATAGGTTTGAAGACCAGCCCACGATTTAATATAGATATACAGTTGAAGCGAGGAACTTAGACTGGGTTCCCAAAAAGTAGAGTCAGATCTCAGAGATAATGGAGTCAGAGTAAGTATGAGCATCAAAAGAAAGGTGTCTTAATAAATGTTACTTTTTCAGAGAAACACAGAAAGCATCGTCCACTCAAAGCCTTCCAGACGGCCCGGTCCCTTTTTTAGTCCAGGAAAATTCCCGTCTTACACAATTATTGTAATAATCATTCATGTTGTTGTTTTTTTAATTCACTGTTGTATGTAAAGTAGGCTATTGATGAAGCTTTGTCAGCCTGCACCTTTTGGGAAGGTTCATAAATACTTTAAGTACTTTCAACTCATGATTGATATGATTTCTACTGTCATTCATTGAGCTTTAGGTCAAGTTGTATATGTCCATATGTAGATGTTTAGTGTGTATGAATGTGGTCTGCATGACCAAAGACAAGACAAATGTTTGCTTTTGTCACATTTGGAGTGAAATAGATCACGCTAATCCATCTGACATGAAGCAGGATACACACACACACACAAATACACACACACACACACACACACACACACACACACACACACACACACACACACACACACACACACACACACACACGCACAAACACACACCCCCCTCCCACACACACAAACAAACTAACACACACACACACACGCACAAACACACACCCCCCTCCCACACACACAAACAAACTAACACACACACACACACACACACACACACACACACACACACACACACACACACACACACTGTTAGTGTGTAATTATGTTGTGTGATGTTCTCCCCTTATTTCCCTTTGTGTGTTCTATTTCACCTTTGATTGCTTACAGGTTGATTCATGATTTTTCCTCATTATGTGTTGAAGAACGCAGTACACTGCCCCCTGCTGGTAATCTGCTTGTCATAACTGAGCTTAGCTTCCTGTCCCCCCTAGTGGTCATAGGGCTCATTGTTTTCTGCTGGCGTATTTTCTCATCAGGCCCTGTGTCATATGTTTCTGATGATCTGTAGCAGAGTTGTAATGAATATAACATAAATACCTTTACCTCTCCTTACCCGTCCTCTAATGCTATCTCCTCTACTTATCTTGCTCTTATAGTAGTTTTTAAATTTCTTATGTCAAATTTGTATTTTGTTGTTACACTAGGTCTCTATTGCTCGTAGCTTGATTGCTCTCTCCTTTGAACGTCACTTTGGATAAAAGCGTCTGCTAAATGACAAAATGTAAATGTAAATAGATAAAATGAAAGTAAACACAACCAACTCAGGCTTTGTCACTCAAATGTAACACTGTTTGACAAAAAAAAAAACTTGATAACTGCACTTGCCACAGCTGTCCGATAGTCCTTTTGTTGAATGGATTATTGAGAGGGGTGTGATTTGGGGTGTGGGGGTACTACAGATGGGACTGTTCCTGCATGGAGCACAGCAGTCTCAGTAGTCACCAAGCCCTCTACGTGCTTATGAGGGTCAGCCATTGTTCATCTGATTTGGATATAAAGAGCCTATTAAAGGCTATGGCCTCCTGCACAGATAAGCTCTCAGTTACCTGAAATAGAAGTGAAAGCTTAGCACCACCATCAAATTAAACGTTCAAAGTAATCAATAATATATTCAGATGCTGTTAGACAGGACACGTGGGTCATGCGAGGCTGTGATAATCAAGTGCCTCATTTATACTGAAAGGAAAGCCCAGATTATTAAATTAATACACACACACGCCAGACGCATACGCACGCGCACACACGCATACGCATGCACGCATGCACGCACGCATGCACGCGCACGCACGCACACACACGCACACACACGCAAACACACGCACACACACACACACTCATACATCCTTGGTCACTATAAATCTCAGAGGTCTTGTAGGTCTGAGGATGTATTTCCCTATTTCCTCCACTAGGAAGGTCAGAATCTAAACATATTCAAGACACAAACATCATCAACATCACAGACTCTGTGTACGTTTGTGTACGTTTCAGACACAGACCTGGGGAGGTTACTGTAAGAAAGTAGATTCCTTTAAAACTTTTCAGTTCATTGAAAGATTATTTTGTAAGCAGCTTTTCTGATGTGTGTCAAAAGAGGCCAAAGTTTACAACATGGTTCTGTTCCTTGATTGTCAGGTCCATATAAAACCAGAGACCTGCAGGGTTACTCTTCACTCCATTTCCCACACAGAACCGCTGAAGTGCAATTTAAGGCCAAAAAGGATTTGTTGTGTTGAACTTGGAAATATTTGTATGTAATAAATCTCCCCAAGCAGTTCTACAAGATTACCACTAGAGGGCCCACTCTGGTATGTTTTAGTTAAACCAGTACATCACATGACCACAAGGAGTACATCATATAACCAAAGGGAGCCCTCCTCTCTCGTCTCATTCAGAGCAGTTTGTAGTAGAGACATGGAAGCTCATGCTACTGTAATTTAAATAAGATTCCTCATCTACATCACAGGACCACAGGGAGTCCTCCTAAATATGATTCTATGATACTATGATGATATGCCTCATTACCCCTCATAGCATTTACTTTTTAAGTTTTAGCAATGAAAATGTACTTTATGGAAAAGCCATGTCACAAGCTCTTCATCAGTCTCCTGTCTGGCCTATTATGATGATTTAATAAGTATCCAAAAACTCAAAACCTCCCACAAACAATAGCCTACAACATATGATTATTGTAAATGATTCACCATTAAAACTCTCTATTCACTAAATTATACAGTTATAGCGTAACCTGAAGTCGAGAGAGGCATATTGGCTGAATAGTTGGATACTTCTGTGGAGCCTAACCAAAAACCTGTGTACCCGTGCATGTAATATACCCACTTTGTGAATAAGAACATTTTAAGCACATAACTTCAACTTGTACAATTTGTCTTTGCATTATCACATAGCCAATAGGCTCTATTCAAAAAAATTATACACAGTGTAACCAGAAGTGCGAGAGTTTACCTGACATCAGAGTCAGATTTGGATGGTGAAGGCTGCATTCATTGTAGGACTATTTTATCAAAAGCTGATTGGATGAATTTTACAACAGGTGCTGTAGAGAGAATGTGAGAGAGTGGGGCTTTGAACATTGCTCAGAGCGTTTACTACTCGCCTGACTATTTGTTCCTGCTGCACACCACCAAAGGTGAGACTCTCAAAATATCTACTTAACACGATTACACAATTACATAAACAAACAATTACGCATAGACGAAGTAAGTCATTGTTTAAGAAGCAGAGCGATAAAATTAGGAGAATTCTTCTGGACACAATGTTGAGTACAACAGAAACTTCTCAGTGTTGATGGACCAGAAATCCTTTGGAATTTTGGTTCTTCTGGGCTTGAGTTTACGGTGTGTTACTATGGTGGAAGTAAGACAGGAACAAATCCAAAGTAAAGCAAAAAAGTAAAAATGTTTGAGCCATTTGCTTGACATTGACAGTTAGTGTGTAACTCTGTTGCATGCTATTCTCCTTGTATTTCCCATTGTGTGTTCTATCTGACCTTTTTATTGCTAGCATGATTGTTTTTTATTTGATTTGTGATTTTTCCTAATTATATGTTGATGGACACTGTCTGCTGCCCCCTGCTGGTGATCTGCTTGTCTTAACTGATATTAGCTCTCTGACACCCATTCCCCCCCCCCCCCCCCCCTCTCAGTGATCATAGGGCTTATTGTTTTCTGATGGCTTATTTTCTCATTCAGGCTCTGTGTCATTTCCATCTTATGATCTGTAGCAGATTTGTAATGAATAGAACATAAAAAAAATAAAATGAAAATAAAAACAACAAACTCAGCCATTGTCATTGTCACTCAACAGTAACACTGTTTCACAAAAAAAATGAAAAAGAAAACACCCAGTGACTTTTTGACTACACTTGCCACAGCTGAGAGAGAGAGAGAGAGAGAGAGAGAGAGAGAGAGAGAGAGAGAGAGAGAGAGAGAGAGAGAGAGAGAGAGAGAGAGAGAGAGAGAGAGAGAGAGAGAGAGAGAGAGAGAGAGGAGGGGACACAGCCACAGAAGAAGAAACTGTTATTCAGCAACCCGTCACTCAGCAGGGAAGCAGGCAGCACAGAGTCAAGGGTAAAACATGGAGTGGACATGACTGAATGCGGGGCAGTTATTTAACTGTCAATTTCCCAAAATTAATTCACTCATAGGGATTATGTTTTTAAAAAATGTGTAAAAATGCTGATGAACTGCAAATAAAATGATAACATCACTCCCACACACCTAGGTCTAAAGGTCTGGTCGGTGTGACATCATAACTGTGAAAACAAACAGCTGTAAAGCCTGACAACTCATGATGAAGCTGTGAGATACCTGTAGTGATTCATTTCAGTGCTTTAGCTTAGAACTGCTGCAGGGTGATGTCAACCCCGAGTCCACATGGGCGTTCAGACCCATTCATGGTATAGGGATACTGTCGCCTGCGCCACATCTCCCCCTCATAGCATTTACTTTTTAAGTTTATAGTACACTCAACTTGAAAAAGGAATGACATGTACTTTATGGAAAAGTTAATAATTATCCAGAAACGCAAAACCTCCCTTTCTCTCATACAATGTTTATCATATATTTTTTTTATACTACAACAATATGTAACATTTAACCTATGCTAAGATATACACAATTTGTCTTCAATTTTTTTTGTAAAAACAAACATCCTCAACATAAGATTATTGTCAACAATTCACAATTAAGGCAATAGACTCTCATGGCTATTCACAGAATTATACACAGTGTAACCTGAAGTCAAGAGTCTACCTGACAACAGAGGCAGATTGGCTGAATATTTGGAGGGAGAAGGCTTCATTCATTGTAGGACAGTCGTGTCAGAAGCTGATTGGATGAATATTATAACAGGTGCTATAAAGAGAACATCAGGGGGTTGGGCTCTGAATATTCCTTTAGAACGTTTACTACTTACCTCACTATTTTTTCCTCCATCACACTAATAAGGTAAGACGCTCATAACATCCCCTGAACATGATTTAACAATTAAGCAAACAATTACGTATAGACAAAGTTAGTCATGTTGTTAGAAGCAGCGCAATTAAATTAGGAATATTCTTTTGGACACAAAACGTTGAGTAAAACAGAACTCCCCAGTGTTGATGGACCAGAAGTCTTGTGTATAAAATCCTTTGATATTTTGGTTCTTCTTGGCCTCTGCTAACTGTGTATTACATGGTGAAAGTAAGATTTTAATTTTAAGGGTTATGGATAGTCCAGCGGGTATTATCGAAAAATGTATCCAGACAGGACAGACAGGACCCTGACAAGCCAAATACCAAAACGATGGAAGACATTCCTCCAAAATACCTCTTTTTTTAATGATTTGGTTTCTGTTTTGTGATTTCCGCTAAGAGTAATTAGTTTGTGAGGCAAATAGAATTTTAAAGTTCATAGTAGATTCAACTTGAAAAAGGAATGTACTGTATTACTTGCAACCAATTACTTGCTGACTTCAAGTTAAAATGAGTTTCCGCTACATTATAAGTGACCAGATTACTTGCAGAATGATATGAAAGATTTAAATTAGAAGCACAAAACTTTTTACAGCAGTGAATACAATAATTATTAAACGGCACTTCACAATGTTCCAGAATGTGGTTGAATGTGCCACCCCAACGTTGGCAGGTTTGTTATTCCTGTAAAATGGCCACTGTGTGAAAAATGTTTGACCACTGTCACTGGCAACAGGTTTGTGTGCTTCTAACTCACTCCGCGTAGGGGTCCTGTTCATCCCATCAAGATGAATTATCCTTTACATATCAGGCCTGCGAATGTTGGGGTGGCTCATTCAAATCAACAGAACTTGTTGGGAACATTTTGAGGAACTGTGTAATAAATAATGAAAACAGGTACAAATCCAGGTAAAGCAAAAAGAAAGTATAATTATCCTCCAAGTTGTGTGCTTGACATTATTCAGGATAAAGAGACGCACTGTGTGTGTGTTCTGTGTAGAGCTAAATATAGAAGCTGTGTGTCTGAAACCACAACAGGCCATAACAGGTTCTGAAGTGCTGTTTACCAGTTTTGCTCATCAGTACCACCTGACTTTGAGGAATCTTGTCTGTCAAGGTGGAGGATGGAAAATCCCTTAACAGATAAAGAGAGGAGATGACTTGCACTTGAAAGAGGAAACCAACACAAATATAAGGGCTAATTGGGAGGTGATGCATTTAGGGAGTACACTTATACAGTATATATATATACAGCCGCGGAAAAAATTAAGAGACCACTTCAAAATGATCAGTTTCTCTGGTTTTACTATTTATTGGTATGTGTTAAAGTAAAATGTACATTTTAGTTTTATTCTATTACCTACTGGCAACATTCCTACCAAATTTCAAATAAAAATATTGTCATTTAGATCATTTATTTGCAGAAAAATGACAATTGGTCAAAATAGCAAAATTGATGCAGTGTCTTCAGATCTCAAATAATGCAAAGAAAACAAGCTCATATTCATTTTTAAGCTACACAATACTAATGCTTACACTTAGGAAGAGTTCAGAAATCAATATTTGGTGGAATAACCTTGATTTAAAATCACAACTTTCATGTGTCTTGGCATGCTCTCCACCAGTCTTTCACATTGCCGTTGGGTGACTTTATGCTACTCCTGGCGCAAGAATTCAAGCAGCTCGGCTTCTTTTCATGGCTTGTGACCATCCATCTTCCTCTTGATCACTTTTCAGAGGTTTTTTATGGGATTCAGGTCTCGAAATTGGGCTGGCCATGACAGGGTCCTGATCTGGTGGTACTCCATCCACACCTTTACTGGCCTGGCTGTGTGGCATGGAGCATTGCCCTGCTGGAAAAAACACTTCTCAGAGTTGGGGAACATTGTCAGAGCAAAAGGAAGCAAGTTTTTCTTCCGGGACAACGTTGTACTTTGCCTGGCTGAGGTTTGTAAAAGACCATAAGGATTGAAAAAGCGGACTGGAGGTTCTTCTAAGTTCGTCTTCTCTGATGAGTCCGATTTCACAGTAGGTGCAAGACTCTCTGGCTTGTAGGCCTCTCCAGGTCTCCGTCTAACCATCAGACGACCATGTGTTGGGCAAAGCTGAAAATTGGACTCATCAGAGAAGACGAACTAGAAGACCCTCCAGTCCGCTTTTTTCAATCCTTATGGTCTTTTACAAACCTCAGCCAGGCAAAGTACAACGTTGTCCCGGAAGAAAAACTTGCTTCCTTTAGCTCTGACAATGTTCCCCAACTCTGAGAACTGTTTTTTCCAGCAGGGCAATGCTCCATGCCACACAGCCAGGCCAGTAAAGGTGTGGATGGAGTACCACCAGATCAGGACCCTGTCATGGCCAGCCCAATTTCGAGACCTGAATCCCATAAAAAACCTCTGAAATGTGATCAAGAGGAAGATGGATGGTCACAAGCCATGAAAAGAAGCCGAGCTGCTTGAATTCTTGCGCCAGGAGTAGCATAAAGTCACCCAACGGCAATGTGAAAGACTGGTGGAGAGCATGCCAAGACACATGAAAGTTGTGATTTTAAATCAAGGTTTTTCCACCAAATATTGATTTCTGAACTCTTCCTAAGTGTAAGCATTAGTATTGTGTAGTTTAAAAATGAATATGAGCTTGTTTTCTTTGCATTATTCGAGATCTGAAGACACTGCATCTTTTTTGCTATTTTGACCAATTGTCATTTTTCTGCAAATAAATGATCTAAATGACAATATTTTTATTTGAAATTTGGTAGGAATGTTGCCAGTAGGTTATAGAATAAAACTAAAATGTACATTTTACTTTAACACATACCAATAAATAGTAAAACCAGAGAAACTGATCATTTTGAAGTGGTCTCTTAATTTTTTCCGCGGCTGTATATATATATATATATGTGTGTGTATGTGTTTGTGTGTGTGTGTGTGTGTGTGTGTGTGTGTCTATGTGTGTGTGTGTGTGTGTGTGTGTGTGTGTGTGTGTGTTGTGTGTGTGTGTGTGTGTGTGTGTGTGTGTCATGAATACTGTTCATGTCATGATATCCTTCAAAAGTCAAGAATATTCAATTAACATATTTTCAGAGGAAAGATGAATTTCATGGTTGGGCTTCACAGTATATGAGATCAGCCAATCTTTTTCAATGTTGCATAAGTATTCAGAAGTTCAATCAGCAAGAATATTTAAGCAATATCACTTGAGTGAATACTGCATGATGAATATCAGCATAGCTTAGATTCAGTTTTAAACAGCAACAGGCTGAGACATTGATATATATCTGCCTTAATATTCTAACATATTGACATACCAATTCAACACAGGCTTTAAGGATATGATGCTTGGGTATGTACTAATATGACACAGAGTGAAAATCAGACGTGTTTCAGCATGCAGTGAGGCCATGTTTCATCATGTCCTCAGTCTCGTGTCTCATGTTTCATGTCCTCAGTCTCGTGTCTCAAGTTTCATCATGTCCTCAGTCTCGTGTCTCAAGTTTCATCATGTCCTCAGTCTCGTGTCTCAAGTTTCATCATGTCCTCAGTCTCGTGTCTCAAGTTTCATCATGTCCTCAGTCTCGTGTCTCATGGTGCCATGTCCTCAGTCTCGTGTCTCATGTTTCATCATGTCCTCAGTCTCGTGTCTCAAGTTTCATCATGTCCTCTGTCTCGTGTCTCATGTTTCATGTCCTCAGTCTTATGTCTCATGTTTCATCATGTCCTCAGTCTCATGTCTCATGGTGTCATGGACGTTTCTTTTCCCTCCACTCAGCCTACTTCTTCTTACCAGCACAAAAAACAAAGAAAATATGTCTGGTCGATACAATGACTACAAGTACAGTAACATCCAGAAAGCTGAAAAAGAAGGTATACAATATGAATCTCTGGACATGTATGACAATTCAGACTCAAGTATATAATCTGTGTCTGTGGCTGTGTCTGTGTCTGTGTCTGTGTCTGTGTCTGTGTCTGTGTCTGTGTCTGTGTCTGTGTCTGTGTCTGTGTCTGTGTCTGTGTGTGTTTGTTTGTGTGTGTGTTATTGTGAGTAAATGTGTTCCTCTAAAATAATGAATATTGCTCCAATCACATATTGTTGTTGTTGTTTTTGATCATATTTATTTCTCTTTCCTTCCTCTCGTTCTCTTTACTTGTTTCTCTCCAAGGTGCGAAAAAATGTTGTGCTTGGAAAGTGACAGCGATTGTCTTCATTATCCTGACTGTCCTGCTTCTGGTCATCACCATCGTCATAGGAGTGATCTGCCACCAAGGTTAGCTCCATATAAATGACCTTATGTCATGTGTTAATGCTGTATATTGTCCTCACCTCAGGAATGAGCAAGGAAGTATTAATCTAACCCTAGATTACCATCAATATGATAGGCATCTTTGACAAACACTCAAACACACATACCAGAGAGAGAGCTATATAGAGATAGACAGAGAGAGAGAGAGAGAACTGGACAGAGAGCTAGACAGAAGGAGAGAGATAGAGAGCTAACTAGACAGAGCGCTAGATAGAGAGAGAGAGAAATATAACTAAACATAGAGCTAGACAAAGAGCTATATATAGAGAGAGATAGAGAGATAGAGCTAGACAGAGGGCTAGACAAAGAGAGAGATATAAAGCTAACTAGACAGAAAGGTAAGTAGACATAGAGCTAGAGAGAGAGAGAGAGAGAGAGAGAGAGAGAGAGAGAGAGAGAGAGATAAATTGAATTGAATTGAATTGAATTAAATTCGAATTGAATTGAATTGAATTGAATTGAGAGTTTACTAGGCAGAGAGGTAGATAGAGATAAAGAGATAACTACACAGAGAGTTAGATAGAGAGAGGGGGGGGGGTGAGAGATAGAGACATAACTAGACAGAAAGCTAGATAGAGAGAGAGAGAGAGAGAGAGGTATAACCTGTTATAATATGGTGAATACATGTCTTACTAAAGATATAAATCATGAAAACCTTCCAAATCAGTTTATCTGTGTGTGTGTCCCAAGTGTGTGTATGTGTGTGTGTGACCAAGTGTGTGTGTGTGTGTGTGTGTGTGTGTGTGTGTGTGTGTGTGTGTGTGTGTGTGTATGCGTGTGTATGTGTCAAGTGTGTATGTTTGTGTCCTAGTGTGTGTTTTCTTAATGGAAATAGAGACTGTGGCAATGCATAAGCAGCAATGTTGTATCCACTTCATCAGCAGTGATTCTATTTCTTTTCCACAGAGTCGATGGAAAGAGCCAAACAAAGACAGGAAGAGGAGCATAACAGACTGGAAAGAGAGAGAGAGATCAGGGCAGAGGAGGAGAAGAAGAGAAAGGACAGAGAGAGAGAGATCAGGGCAGAGGAGGAGAATAAGAGAATGGAAAGAGAGAGAGAGATTAGGGCAGAGGAGGAGAAGAAGAGAATGGACAAAGAGGTAGAGATCAGGGAAGAGGAGGAGAAGAAGAGAAAAGACAGAGAGTTTGAGATCAGGGCAGAGGAGGAGAAGAAGAGGATGGACAGAGAGAGAGAGGTCAGGGCAGAGGAGGAGAAGAAGAGAATGGACAGAGAGAGAGAGGTCAGGGCAGAAGAGGAGAAGAAGAGAATGGAAAGAGAGATAGAGGTCAGTGCAGAAGAGGAGAAGAAGAGAAAAGACAGAGAGATAGAGGTCAGGGCAGAAGAGGAGAAGAAGAGAATGGAAAGAGAGAGAGAGGTCAGGGCAGAAGAGGAGAAGAAGAGAAAAGACAGAGAGATAGAGGTCAGGGCAGAGGAGGAGAAAAAAAGAAAAGACAGAGAGAGAGAGATCACAGCAGAGGAGGAGAAGAAGAGAATGGATTTGGACAAGAAAATCAGACAGGTAGAAGAGAAGAAAAGACAGGCGATAGCGACGTTGTTGAGAGAGAAGGAGCGGATGCTGGAGGAGTTGAAGGCCCAGTGTAGCGGTGGTCAGATACTTAGCAATAGCTCCATTACCTTTGTTTTGGTTTTGCTTTTGGTTTTGGTTTTGGGTTCATTCTCTCAGTGTTATTGATTAATCACCTAATGGGTTACTGAACGGTATGGATGTGCTGACATGTTTGTCACTGTTTCCCCCAGTAAAGCTAATTTGTTAGTTAAAGTTGTTGTGGGAGACCCAGGCTGTTGCGTGATGTTCTCCCATTATTTCCCATTGTGTGTTTTGTGTTTTTGATTTGATTTATGATTTTTCCTCATTATATATGTTGAAGCACACTTCCTACTGCCCCCTGCTGGTGATCTGCTTGTCGTACTTCAGCTAAGCTCAATACCCCCCCCCCCCCCCCCCCTAGTGGTCATAGGGCTTATTGACTTCTGCTGGCTTCTTTTCTAATTCAGGCTCTGTGTCATATGTATCTGATGACCCATATCAGATTTGTAATGAATACAAAATAAATAAATGCAAATAAAAACAAGCTCAGCTATTTTCATTGTCACTCAACACAGTGTCTGATAAAAAAAGACCCTTAATGACTGCACTTACCTCAGCTGTTCCATAGTCCTATAGTTGAATGAATTATTGAGGGTTGTTTGTGTGTTTGTGTGTGTGAGGGGGTGTTACAGAATGGACCGTTCCTGGGCCCTATTCGGCGTAGCTCATTAAGTGGTTTAGCAAGCTAGATTCCAGGCAAAAAAAAAAAAAACTTCTTTTTGGTTAGGCAAAGCAACTTCCGATAAATTACCATAGTAACATATCACTTGGCACCAACCTTCTACAGGGCAGGCTAACCTAAGTTTAGCTGAATAAGCTTGCCACACCCCCAGCAAAAGGAGGGATCCCTTTGACTAAGGAGTCATATTAGATAGTTTGACTAGCGTAGGGAGAGAGTTAATTGCGATCGCCAAGATCCATTTTTCCATCATGATGAGTTCTTGTATGAGCGCTACACTGTAAACCTGAACAAGTTCAGAGTACTTAAAACTTTTGATGTAACCGATTACATAATAAAATTTGAGTACATATACTGTATATATATATATATTTTAAGTAAACTTAACTTAAAAATTATACATTGGCTATACTGATTTATTTTGTTATCATTTTCATAATTTTTGAATTCTCTGAACTCATATTATTCCAAAATCGTAAAGGGTTTTGCCTCGCCGGATATTTGTGTTTCTCTGGGTCTTTCACAAACTAGTAATAACACCCTTACAAGTTTTTGAAAGGGTATCTTCCATACATTACCTCCAACTTCTTGCGCAAGCTCTTACTGTAGAGAGAACTGTCATTGGTCGACCGCCTTCCCAGTGTTGCCATTGCATTTACATTTACATCTGTGATTTAGCAGACACTTTTATCCAAAGCGATTTACAAGGAATTTTGCATTTATAGATCAGGAGCAGTTTAGGGGTTCACACTTATACACTTGGTAAGGAGGAATGGGGAATTGAACTAGCAACCTTCCAACCTCTGGATCACTAAACAACTCCTCTACCTTAAGTCTGCTGTCTCGGTCTCTCATCACAAGAGCTTTGCAATGGTGTTGTCAACGACTTTGATGACGTCAGATACTAAACAAATTTGAGTTATCAGGCAATGTTTACTCAAACAAATACATTCCAATACAATTAAAACGTCTTCACTTGCTCAGAAAACTAATACATTTTAAGTTGGGTCAACTAAATACCAGGTTTTAAGTACTGAATACATAATGTTAATGAGTTAGTGGAACTGTCTGGGTTTACAGTGTACCGATTCAGCCAACAAGGAAAACCTAATTTGCAAGACCTTTTTGAGTCATTTATTGCAAACACCACAGTCGAACATTGAAAGTTTTTTGCGAGTGGTAGCCTACTTTTTTGTAATGTCGGCGATGCGGATAACAAAGCACTCATAATTGTCTGACAGTGTTATTAGTAGGGTAGATTGAGTACAGTTGAGACATGGGTACAGTTGATACACCCGAAATAACTTGCATGCACAGCAGTCCTGAGATGTGATCTTTAGTTTTCACATGCAAACGTGTCTAGTTTTTGTGCAGTAGTGAATAAAGCAAAAAGTGTCTCAGCTGTACTCAGTCTACTACACCATAGCATATCATTTTTGTAGGTGGATGCATGATAAAAAGAGAGAAATACACAGGATTTCTTTTCATTGCTTCAATTTATCGAATTTCTTATTAATACATTTACATTTATTCATTAAGCAGACGCTTTTATTCAAAGCAATGTACAAGGAGATGTAAAACTATAATTAGTACGGAGGTGAGTTGAACAATCTTTTGAATACCAACCGTGTGCTCTACTCACTGGAGCAAAGCCATCACCCCGTACACAGCCCATAGACAGTTTCTTGTATTGCTCTTGCTGCAGCGGCGGTGTTGGATTTTGCCATGATAATGGTCTTGAATTCTTCATAACACGTTCAAAGTCATCTCCTGCCTTAGCAGAGAAAAAAAAATAGTCTTTTTCGTTCAGTTTAGACAATTGTATCGTTAAAAAAATCATGGTTTTGGTGATCGACCTTTCCTGCCTTTTGAAGTAGGACGTGCACGCACAAGTTTAGCCTGGTTGACATTAAGCCACATGATTAAGACGTGGATCAGCCGTTGGCAGACCGGTATCACCTGTTCTCATTTAAAGGAGATTAACCTAACGTGCTAAAATGACATGTGTCTTTGTCACATCACCTGACGTCAGCTAATCCAGGAAGGAGGGAGAGAGAGAGAGAGAGAGAGAGAGAGAGAGAGAGAGAGAGAGAGAGAGAGAGAGAGAGAGAGAGAGAGAGAGAGAGAGAGAGAGAGAGAGAGAGAGAGAGAAAGAGTGAGAGTGTGGAGGGGTCACAGATGCAGTAGAGGAAAATAAAAAAACAAAGAAAACATGAACCACATTCTGGTTATCATGGGCAGGATCGTGACGATAGGAAAAAAAAAACAGGATTCAAATCTGGATTCAAAAAACTTGATACAACGATAAAACTTTGTTGAACTTCATTCAAATAATAATAAAATGCCACCATTCCAAACGCAGTAATGCCTTCTAGTTAACACAGGTGAGGCTAAAGTTAATCCTTTGTGTTTCATATCAATCAATCAGTTTCAATAGATAGTTCTGCCAGCAGGCATCTGGCTTCAACCTTCAATTCAAAGAAAATCAAACTAAAACCCAAATGGCTCTTACACATACACACACACACACACACACACACAAACACACACACACACACACACACACACACACACACACACACACACACACACACACACACACACACACACACACACACACACACACACACACACACACACACAAATAGAAACACACACATCCTTGGTCATCATAAATCTCAGAGGTCTTGCAGGTCTTGTCCTAGGCATGTATTTCCCCATTTCCTCCACTAGGAAGGTCAGAATCTAACTGTATTCAAGACACAAACATCATCAACTTCACAGACTCTGAGTCAGTACGTTTCAGACACATACTTGGGGAAGGTAAGAGAGTAGATTCCTTTAAAACGGTTCACTTCATTGAAATATTATTTTGTAACAACTTTTCTGATATGCGTCAAGAGAGGCCAGAGTTTAGCACGTAATTCTTTTCAACGGGGCATCACCAACTGATGACGTCTGACAGTTTACAAGTTACAAGTTTACAACATGGTTCTGTTTCTTGATTGTCAGGTCCATATAAAACCAGAGATCTGTAGGGTTACTCTTCCCTCCATTTCCCACATAGAAC
>NC_137920.1:14994557-15032057 GCF_963457725.1 Sprattus sprattus
AATGCTAATGTTGATACAATATAATTACTAAAATCATTGACTGGCAGGCTTTGTCAAAAAACAGGATATTTTGTGAAGTTTTCATCTCTTCGGTGTGTAAATAGTACATACAAACTGTTCTTGAACAATGTGTTTAAATATCCGACAGAGACAGAAAGAAACTTTATATAATTTGAAGATTTATTTACTATTGGTTTGTTGTTTCTTTTTTGAGATCTATTTTTGAATTCTAACTTTTCTTCTGTTTTAGAAATAACATGGAAGGCAAAGCCACTGACAGCCTAAGACAGCCTGATAGGATGTCTCTGTGTAGTGAGAAGTCAATTACTACTGGGCCCAGCTTCAGTGGAGATAATAATGATGAATCGTAGGTTAAAGTATTGCTCCATTAGTCACTGCTATCATGTATGAATATACATAATAATCTTATATGTATTGCAGAACCTTTTGTGCAATGTTTCATGAAACTGCTTGATGGTAATTGTAGAACAATTGGTAAATGGTAAATTGACAATATTTCTATTTTCATTCATAGTGTCATACACCAGTTGGAGGTTTGCAAACGCTGTAAAGGATCATCAAATCAAATCAAATCAAACTTTATTTGTACGGCGCATTTCATACACAAAGGTAACACAATGCGCCTCACAGTAGGAAAGAAGGGAAATAAAGGGGGGGGGGTTACAAATACTTGTAAAGAGACATAGATAGATAAATAAGTAAACGTTCCATAAATGTAAAATAGATACATTTTACATGATAACAGGGCATCACATAGCAACAGGGCATCATATAACGCATGTCAACAGGGCATCACATGTCAACAGGCGACACATGTCAACAGGGCATCACATGACAACAGAGCATCACATGACAACAGGGCACCACATTTCTGTTGTGTTCTGTTTGCCGGGGCCGTACATGCATCCACTCGGCAAACAGGAAACACATTTGATGTAGCGGTACTTAATTGGGGGTTACAAATACTTGTAAAGAGACATAGATAAATAAATAAGTAAACGTTCCATAAATGTAAAATAGATACATTTTACATGATAACAGGGCATCACATAGCAACAGGGCATCACATAACGCATGTCAACAGGGCATCACATGTCAACAGGCGACACATGTCAACAGGGCATCACATGACAACAGGGCACCACATCTCTGTTGTGTTCTGTTTGCCGGGGCCGTACATGCATCCACTCGGCAAACAGGAAACACATTTGATGTAGCGGTACTTAATTGGGGGTTACAAACACTTGTAAAGAGGCACGGATTCGTAAATAAATAAATGTTTCAAATATGTTAAATTAATACATTTTTACAGTGAGTGATAAGCCAGATAAAAGAGGTATGTCTTGAGTGTATGTTTAAATGTATCAACCGTTTCAGCCATTCTTAGGTATTCTGGCAGAGTATTCCAAAGGCTGGGGGCATAGAAGCTAAAAGCTGCTCTCCCATGTCTCTTAGTCCTAGCTTTTGGTACTATTAGGAGATCAGTGCCGGAGGACCTCAGGGTTCTACTGGGTGTGTACCTTGAGAGCATGTCTGTTATATATTCAGGTGCTTGACTATGGAGTGATTTATAGACTAGTAGGAGAATCTTGAAATCTATTCTAGAACTAACAGGTAACCAGTGCAGGGATTTTAATACTGGTGTGATGTGCGCTCTCCTTCTTGTTTTAGTGAGGACTCGCGCTGCTGCATTCTGTATTATTTGTAGTTGACTAATGGCTTTTTTTGGTAGACCAGACAAAAGAGAGTTACAGTAGTCTAGCCTGCTTGTGATAAATGCGTGCATCAGTCTTTCGGTGTCAGCCTGAGCGAGAAACGGTTGCACCTTAGCAATGTTTCTTAAGTGATAAAAAGATGTTTTAATTATATTTTTGATGTGGGTTTCAAAATTGAGATCTGAGTCTAATATGACACCTAGGTTTTTGGCTTGGTGCTTGGTGTTAAGTGCTACTGTTTTTAAATGTGCAGATAGTTTATCTCTTTCATTTCTTTCACCAATGACTAATACCTCTGTTTTATCCTGGTTGAGCTGGAGAAAGTTTTGTGACATCCATACATTTATATCAGAAATGCAATTTACCAAGCAATCAATAGAGCTGTAGTTGTTGGGTGTTACAGAAATATAGAGCTGGGTGTCATCCGCGTAACTATGATAGTCGATGTTGTGCCTCCTTATTACACTACCAAGGGGTAGCATGTAAAGACTGAAAAGTAAGGGCCCTAAAATGGATCCTTGAGGGACCCCACAGGTCATAGAAATGTTTTTGGAGCTGTGGTCTCCCAGGGCAACAAAGTATTCCCTGCCTGTTAGATAGGTCCTAAACCAGTTTAGGACTGGACCAGCGAGGCCAACCCACTTTTCAAGTCTGTCAATAAGGATATCATGATCAACAGTATCAAAGGCTGCACTAAGATCCAGAAGGGCCAGGACAGATAGCTTTTTAGAGTCAGCATTAATCCTGAGATCATTTACAACCTTGACTAATGCCGTTTCTGTGCTATGATTGGATCGAAAACCAGATTGAAAAGTGTCAAAGACACAATTAGCATCTAGGAAAATATTTAACTGTTTAAAGACAATTTTTTCTAGGATTTTGCTAAGAAAAGGAAGGTTGGAGATTGGTCTATAGTTGTTTAGAACAGAAGAGTCTAAACTGCTTTTTTTCAACAGTGGTCTCACCAAGGCGGTTTTAAGTTCTGATGGGAAAACACCTGTAAGCAAGGAACAGTTAATAATGGCTAGAATGTCCTTAGATACAGAGTCAGAGATGGTCTTAAAAAATTTGGTGGGAATGGGATCAAGAGGGCATGTAGACGGCTTCATTTGTGATACTACTTTGTTCAGCGTTTCTATATCAGTCAGTGCAAAAAAGCTAATACTGGTACAGCATGGTGGAGGGGGATCGGAAAACAAAACATTTGGAATTTCTTGAGCAATATTATTTCTAATGTTTGTTATCTTATCTCTGAAAAATGCTGCAAATTCCTCACATTTGGAGGTGGAAAAAAGACTATCATCTACTTTGGGTGCAGGGTTTATAAGGCTATCTATTGTTGAAAAGAGGACTCTGGAATTGTTAGAGTTTATAGATATCAACTTAGAGAAATGATCCTTCCTAGCATTTCTTATTGCTTTATTAAAAACTGAGAGTTGATCCTTAAAAATATCGAGGTGGACCTGTAGCTTGGTCTTTCTCCATGTACGCTCAGACCTTCTGCAGGATCTCTTAAGTTTAATAATTTCCTCATTTCTCCATGGAGCTTTTTGTTTGGCTAAAACCTTTTTTTGTTTCAATGGTGCTACAGAGTCAAGTGCTGTCCTTAATTTTGTATTTAGAGTAGTTACTAGATCATTAACACATGATGGCCCCGCCTCTGGTGTTTTTTTATTAGTTATGTCTTGTCTAGTTATCATTATTTTGAAATTCTCAGCTGCTGCAGAGTTAAGATAGCGTTTCTTAATAAAACTTTCGGCACTATTTTTAACTTTAGGTACCAGTGCTGTAAAGAAAATACAAAAGTGGTCAGAAAGAGCAAGGTCACAGATAGACGATATAACAGTCGTAAGACCCTTTGTAATAACTAGATCAAGGGTGTGGCCACGGATGTGAGTGGGTTCAGTGATGTGTAGGGTAAAGTCCATGGAATTTAAGAGATTCATAAAATCCCGGGCCTTTGAGTCGTTCCCATTATCAATATGTATGTTAAAATCGCCAGTGATAATAATCTTATCGTAGTTTGTGTGGATAATGGAGAGTAGTTCTGAAAAGTCTGTTAGAAAAGTGGGACATTGCTTGGGTGGCCTATACACAGTTACTGACAGAACAGTAGGCTGGCACTTAAGAACTATGGCATGATATTCAAATGAGCCAAACTCATCGAAGGAGATGCTCCTGCAGCACAGGGCATCCGTGGCTATGGTGGCTGTCCCGCCCCCTTTTTTACCATTTCTAAAGGACTGAAAAAAGCTATAATTGGGAGGGGACGCTTCAATAAGAGCTGCAGACCCATTTATGTTTAGCCAGGTTTCTGTTAAAAACATACAGTCTAATTTACGTTCACATATGAGATCATTAATGAGAAATGTTTTGCCTGATAGTGACCTAATATTTAGTATTGCCATTGAAATATTTTCTGGATATAGTGGGTCACAGGAAGGAGGAATATGCCGGGGTATAGATAGAATATTTGCTGGGCTTCTATTTTTAGTATTGTAACTATGGCCTTTGTTTTTAATTAGGCGTCGAGTAGAGATTAAAACTGGAATAGGATTATAGGTGCATGCCATAAAATTATATGAAGCAGCCTGTTCTGAGGTAGTGGAATCATATAGGCCTAATGCACTGTAGAAAACATTGACAGATTCAGAATCATTTTCATAGAAAGTGTTAGAGTTACTACCTGGGGGGCATGAGTCTGTGATGTTTTCTACAGGATGTCAGTTCTTTAGGGTGGTCCTCATGTTGTCTGACAGCACACTGGCTCCGCTCCGGTTCGGGTGGAGGCCATCATGCTTCAGCAGGCTGGGCCTCTCCCAGAACAAGTCAAAGTTATTAACAAAGCTAGTGTCTGATGAGGCGCAGGTTTTTTGCAGCCAGGTGTGGAGTTCGAACAGTCTGGACCATCTCTCCACACCTCTCTGGTAGGTCGGGAGAGGCCCAGAGATGACGATCCGTCTTCCTGTGTCTGCGAGGGTGGTGAGGAGTGCTTTGAAGTCTGCCCTCAGGGCTTCTGACTGTCTTGCCCTGATGTCGTTTGTACCTACATGTACAACTATGGTGCTAACCTTGGTGTAGCCAGCGAGGATGCTGGGGAGTCTACGCTGAATGTCACGGACCCTGGCTCCGGGGAAGCAGTGGACCTTGCAGGGGCCGCTTGTCGAAGGGGGGATGTGGACATCTCGGACCATGGAGCTGCCGATGACCAGAGTGGTGGTTGTCACATCCAGCGGGAGAAGTCGTCGAGGGGATGATGATGATGACTGTGTTGAGGGCCCAGGATGGGGAGCAGGGCGGCGTGGGCGATGCTGGTGTTGCTCTGGAGCTGGTCTGCAGGGGCGTTTCGGGGCGGGCTGAGGAGGGGAGTCATCAGGCCCAGGAGGCTCCTCCTGATCCATCAGTGTAGTGTAGCGGTTCCTCAGTTGCAGGGGTGGGCCTGGCTCATTGTGTCGTCCCGAGCGTCTTCCATCCCGCTTGCTTTTGCCTGTTGTTCTCCATGGCTGGTGAGGAGTTGAGTTCACAGGCAGGGTGGTCTGGGTCCCCATCAGTGTGTGTTCTGGGTTGGTGTGCATGCAGGGTGGAGAGGGATTTAGATGTCCAGTGTGTGTGTGTGTGTGTGTGTGATGAGGACCCACGGAGACAATGGAGTCAATAAACTGCTCATCCAGCTTGATCTGGTAGAGTGTCGCTAACCTGACTTCGAGTTCTACTACCTGCTGGATGAGCAGGAGGCAGGAGTTGCATCCAGGTGCACCACTGACGGGAGGCATCGTGGTGATGTCAGATGGCAGGCAAAACTTGTGTTAATGTGTTTTGTTTGCTACAATGTCGCGGTGACTCGCGGTGAAATAGTTAAACGTTAAGCTTTACCTGGTGTTTGTTTGCTAGACTTGCTAGCTGTTCAGAGTCCAAATGAGGACAAGTAGTGATACATTTAGTTTAGTGATCTAGACAACTCCGAGCTCACAGGAAGAAGCAAAAACCTAATGTTTGTAGGATAAAATTCTTCTTCTGCCCTCTGTTAAAAGAACGACAGCGCCTTCCGCTAACCTGTGAGTTGGCAGTTATAGTAATTGCAGGTGTTTTCCACCGCAAAAAAAGTTGACCAGAAAAGTTTTGTTTTTCACTCCCCTAAGGGTTACCTGGATTTAAGTGATAGTCCGGCAGAGAGATTCTTCTTAATGCGGATGACGAATGCGTCAATAAAGACGAGAGTCGGAGGTTTAATCCAGTAGTAGGCTGTAGGTTAAATCCAGCAGAGTTGTTTTTAGAAAACGTTTGAAGATGGCCTCAAATCCTGATGGCGAATTTCTCGATCAAGAGATAAAGTCTGAGTTTGAATCCTTTAAATGATTTAAAAATCATGTGGCATTTGCCTTGGGAATGTCCATCCTGTTGTAAAACACTGTAAGACGTGCAGTGTCTTCTACTGTGACACTCATGTGGCAGACCACTACAAATCTCCAGCCTTGTCTCGACATGAATTAGTTGATTACAAACAGACATCAGGAGTGTCTCCAGCTGCAGAACGTTCACTTCAAGGGAGGAGTTCAGGTAAATGTGGAGCTTTGTTATAGACCCTTTGTATGTGCGATATGACCCAAATCTCAAAGGAAATTACCTATATCATGATATAGCATTGTCTGTAAATTCAGTGAATGAATAGTTTATATAAAAGACCATATGCAACAATGAACTTCTTCTGTTAAGCGGCTGATATGATTTAGCCTAATATTTCATGTTATTGTCTTAATATCCAAGCCCAGTTCCACTAAAGATGATGGTGGTCTGATAGCTGACCAGCAGTGGCACACTGATCTACATGTTTATGTGTTAATGAAAATATTTTGCAATGACCTATTTTGTTTCTGTTTTCACTAACATACAGTATATGCATGTATTTTATGGATGTTGTTGATTATTCTGAGTGTCCTGACAACACTTACTTTCCATCACTGTCATAAAGGCTATAAGTCCACATCGAACTATGCTAACATTGGATCTGACTAATGGCAGACCTTTTGTTTTACATCATCTGTTGCCTCAGATGCTGTTGACATACCTGAGCTGAGAGTGGTGTTGCTCTGTGTGCATTGCTAAATGTGAAACCCAATGTCCACAACTAAATCCTTCTGCTAAATCTCTCATGTTGATATTTGATGACTGTTGATGGAACTGGAATTATTGTTATTATTATAGGTAAAGATGTACTTCTCTGTATCTACAACTCACTCTGAACGTATACTACGTCTGTCTCTCACTGAGATCCAATGCAAATGACATGTGACCCTCCCCCCCCCCCCTCTTCCTGCTAGAGGCCTTGTGTCCTGGCATCCCCATCCCCCCATAGGTGACCCTCTCAATGTATCCCACCCCCCCTTCTCTTTGTATAAAACCTGATAGCATACTGCATCAGGTTAGACCGTTCTTGAACCAACAGCGAGAGGGGTCTCCATGCTGCAATACAAGCCAACTGAAACTGACTCTGCCTCCGGTCTATTCTTCAACTTTAGCGTGCTTTATTAATATTCTATTACTGTGTTCTCACAGATCCTGTTGAGCTTCCTGAGCTGAGAGTGATGATGTTGGGAAAGACTGGAACTGGAAAGAGCGCATCAGGAAACACCATCCTGGGCAGAGAGGCATTTATGTCTGAAGCATCGGCTTTACCTGTGACCAAATCCTGTTATAGTCAAAGTGGAGTTGTGGAAGGACGAAAGATCACTGTAATTGACACACCACTAATCTCAAAGAAGGCTGCATGGCTGTCAAAGAAGGTAGACCCAGGACCCCATGTTTTCTTATTGGTGATTCCACTGCGTAGATTCACAGATGATGATGGAAAAGAAGTGAAGTGGATCCAGAAGAAATTTGGCCCTGAAGTTCACCATCGTCTTGTTCACTGGAGGAGACCAGATGGACCAAAAAAATGTAGAGGAATTTCTGGCTGAGAGCTTTGGACTTCAGACTCTGGTTGGTAGCACTGGTGGAGGATATCACATTTTTGATAATAAAAGCCCTGAAGGGCACGGACAGGTCAAGGGGCTGCTGGAGAAGATAGAGCTGCTACTGAGAAAGAAAATGGGTTACTTCTATTCCCATGGCCTGCATGAACAGGTGAAAACAGCTGTAAGGAAGGAAGAGGAGAGGAAGAGAAGCGACGAGGAAGAGAAGAGGAAGAGGCTGGAAATGGAAAGAGACAAACAAATCAATGAAGCGATAAAAAAGATGGAGAAAAAGATCGAGCAGAACATTATGGAGCAGATAGAATTGAAAATGATAAACAGGATTGCAAATGCAACAGCTACCTTGAATGAATTTAGGGAGATTGTCAAGTCTACAACAGAGCAGGGTGGGGCATAGTCTGCAAGAACAGGTGAAAACAGCTGTAAGGGAGGAAAAGGTAGGCAAGAGGACAGAAAAGGAGGAGGAAGAGAAGGAAGAGGCTAAAACAAAGCAGGGTGGGAATTGTCTTATTTACCTGGTTTGGGCTGTATGTGTCTTAATTGGATTGTCTGGATTGTGTTTCCTTGAATCATTACAGATCATCAAGGCTCCATTTGTTTGTCTGAGTTACCTTCCTGGGGTTGTGTGGGGCTTGATTGGATTGACTGGACTGCTTCTCCTCAGATTAATGGGGGGCGTCAAGGCTACATTTTTTTGTCTGAGTTACCTGTCTGGGGTTATGATTGGATTTATTGGACTTTGGATTCTTAAAAATGCATATGAGGAACACTAAGGAAATGACAACAAAGACAAAACCCATGAAAAAAGTTAGGCCAAGATGAGCCTTGTAGAACCTGATAATGTAATAATTTCCTGATAATGTAATAACCCTGATAATGTAATAAAAAATCCCTCATAAGTCCCTAAAAGATGTAATAAAACCTGATAATGTAATAATACCCCGATAATGTAATAAAGTGCAGGTTAGCCTCAATTTTGCAAAACCTGATAATGTAATAATTACCTGATATTGTAATAACTTTGGTTGGTGCTGTAGCATCAGGTCTCCAGTTTCAGAGGTCCAAACAGTGAAGCTGTCCAGAGACATGCTTCTTCACTATTAGCAGATACAGTATATATTTTATATGATTGCGAATGCACAATTTTTCAGTGGTAATCAACTAATAGAGAAATAATGAGAACATTTTGGTATGTTATAGACCGGCAGCTAATGGGCACATAGAACATTGAGTTTCTAAGTCCTCATTGATCATCAATAGCTGACATTTCGCTATTTGATTTATATCAAATTCTCTTTTGATTTTGTGTGGCAATGTCCCTTAAAAATTACACTGTACCAGGCCAATCAAATCGTCTTTTGTCATTCGTCAGTCGCTCGGATTGGTTGTAGCGCCATTCCTATTGTGTGGCATTGCGTGCAGAGGCAACTTAACAGACAACCGTTAATCCCGCCCACACTGAAAATCGTGTTGTGCCAGACCCTTGTACAGCTTCTTGCTGTACAGGTTTGGCTTGCGAGGCTAAAGGCCTATACCATTGGGATCAAAATATGAGCAAAACAATAGTGGGTGGTTGTCTACACAGCATCACTACTTGGTCTGAATAACTGGTGTCCCAACATTTCAGCACTGACCAAAGTTTTTACAATATCAGGAATTTATTACATTATCAGGTTCTGCAAAATTGAGGCTAACCTGATAATGTAATAACTTCCCATTAATGTAACATTTTATTACATTATTGGTATGGCGATTGTTACATTATTGGGAAATGCACTTTATTACATTATTGGGATATTATTACATTATCAGGTTTTATTACATCTTTTAGGGACTTATGAGGGATTTTTTTATTACATTATCAGGGTTATTACGTTATCAGGAAATTATTACATTATCAGGTTCTACAAGCCTTAATACAGATATCATCTACTGAACTTATTCAGCGTCAGAAGCATCTCCACTGAAAACAGAACTTGTTCCCGAACAATACATTTCTGACATTGCATTATGCAGGATTTCAATTTCTCTAATGGTTGTTTTTTGGACCATTTGGAGTGAGATAGGTCAAGCTATTTTAATCTGACACAAAGCAGGGCACAAACACACACACACACACACACGCACACGCACACACACACACACACACACACACATACCCTCCACACACAACCACACAATTTGATTTATGATTTTTCCTCATTATATGTTGAAGCACACTGTGCACCTGCCACCTGCTGCTGATGTGCTTGTCATTACTGACTTTGGATACTTACGGATTACAGAGCTCCAAGCCTTCTACATGCTCATGAGGGTCAGCCATTGTTCATCTGATTTGTATATGAAGAGCCTATCAGAGACTATGGGCTCCTGCACAGATAACCTCTCAGTTACCTGATATAGAAGCAAAAATGTAGCACAACTATATGAAATAAAACATACAATATAATCAACAATGACTTGTGCCAAAATGTATCAATGCACACACGCATGCCGTTATGGTGCACAGAAGCATTTACAATAAAGTTAGATACAGGTCACATGTAATTTGAGACCATTTAGTGTTGATGATTCAAATGCAGGTTTATGTTGTCCCTGTATAGACGGTAACGCTTTGGAATAACCCTCGTTTATAAACCGTTTATGAAGCATTTGTTCATAGTTGAGTTTCAATAGTATTTATGAACATGCTTCAACTGATTTTGTAATGGTTTATAAGATTGTTTATGAGGTATAATGGTCTGCTCATATTTGATAAATCCTTCAGAAATAACAAATTAACCAGTTATAAATGATGTACTAATGATTTGTAAAAAGTATGTGATAATTGTCTACTCACCATTTATGGGCCATTATGAATAACGTTTATCATGCTTTAGCATTTGTCTAGTTTAAGTGAATTCATAAATGTTAGCACATGTAGCAAAACCTCAGTTGACGCTTAACATAGGTCTTTAGAAACCATTTATTAATCATAAGTAAAGTGTTTTGCAGTGCTTGATCTTTTCTGTATCAACATTTATAAACGGCCCGTTACTTAGGGACATACTATAGAAACCATTTACAAGTCGTTCGTAAAGTGTTTTGCAGGGCTTGATCTAAAACGACCACTATATATACTTTATAAACATTCATAAATGGCCCGATGCTCAGGGACATACCATTAGTAGGGGCAACAGTAGTATAGGAGGTAGAGAAGTCATTTAGTAATCAGAAGGTTGCCGGATTGATTCCCTGTTGAAGCGTCCTTGAGCAAGTCACCAACCCCCTAATTGCTCCTGATGTGCAGTGTGCCATCAGTGTAAATGTAAAATGTGTATGCATCCAAGTCCTAAAAGGCTAAATTACTAAATTAAAATGTAAATGTAGTAGACACTCCTGCAGCAAAGTCTCCTAATATTACCTCAGACATTAAGATGTTAACCCCTTGGTGCCGCTTAGTGTTAATATTGTTCCTTTTGGAACGATGACGTTTTGGTGCTATCAACGGAAAATAGCATATTTTTTAACATATTAAAGCCTCAAGACCTATCCAATCAGATTGCATGCTTTTTAAATCCATCTTATTGATTGGCTTGTCCCACAGAGCTTGTCAAATCAAGCTACGCGAGTAACGTGCCTTTGAGGTTAGAAAAACAAACATGGCATTTGCAAGTAAGCGACACCTCAGTGAGAAATAGCAACAATTCTAATGAGTGAAGAATGACCAAGAAAGCAATGGATACAGTGGTCCTGGATGGATTTCTAGTGGAGAAAAGTTTAAATTTTACCAAGGATTGGAAGGAGAAAGCGCCAGAGAAAAGTACTTTGATTGTATTTCTATCACAAGGTACGTTTCATCGTAAATACACCCAACAAGTAGTCACTGAAATGCTTTCCTCGGAGTAAATAAAAATCGTTATCATACCTTTGTATTTAGTTTTGTGCTTGGCTATCAACTTGGCTAGATTTATAGATTTATTAGACATTTTTGATTGCAAACATTCACATGTGTTTCGTTTACCGCAAAGCTGTAGTATGCACCTTGTACAAATAGCAAACATTACATTACTTATGGTTTTAGTGTAGTTAGTTAGTGTACGTGGCTCTGTCAATATTTCGATGTTGATTTGAGACCTCAAGGTTTTGTGTGCTTGTAATGTCACACCTGTACAATAATATATATTGTCATGACTTGGCTCGAAAGCCATGACCAAAGGAAGGACGCAGTGTTTAAATACAAAATAACAAGTAATTTATTATAACCATAAACACAAACAAAGAGAACAGAAACAAAACGGTAGAGTGTGGAAGTCAGTAAAGTCAGTAATGTAGGGTGAGTGCATGGATGCGTGAACAATGTAGTGAGGTGTGTTGCATGCCAGAACGGAAAGGGAGTGAAAAGAAGCTCCAATGGGTAACGGGGTGGAAACCGTCTTAAAGGAAATGGGGACACCTGGCCCAGGTGTCACCAATTCAGTAAATGGGCTGCAGCCACGCCTACAGAGAGGAGACAAAACAGAACAGGACATACACAGACCAGGCCTGCAGACCATCACAATATATACAAATACAGTCACGGAAAAAATAAGACATAACGTCAAAATTATCAGTTTATCTGGTTTAACTTTTAATGGTTTGTGTTAATGTAAAATGAACATTTCTGTTTTATTCTATAAACTACTGACAACATTCCTTCTTAATTTCAAATACAAATATTGACATTTAGAGCATTTATTTGCAGAAAAATGACAATTGGTCAGAAGAGAAAAAAAAACATGCAATGTTTTCAGATCTTGAATAATGCAAAGAAAACAAGTTAATATTCATTTTTAAACAACATAATACTAATGTGTTAACTTAAGAGTTCAGAAATCAATATTTGGTGGAATAACCTTGATTTACAATCACAGCTTTCATGTGTCTTGGCGTGCTCTCCAACAGTCTTTCACATTTCCGTTAGGTGACTTTTTGCTACTCCTGGCGCAATACTTTGAGCAGCTTGGCTTGGTTTGATGGCTTGTGACCATCCATCTTCTTCTTGATCATATTTCAGAGGTTTTTAATTACATGTTATGTCTTTAGTTGGCTGCTTAGTGTTCTTAAGGGGCTGTACACAGATTCCAGTCATCCACCCACACATTTTATGTGAGTTTGCAGATAAAAATATAATAATAATAATAATAATAATAATAATAATAATAATTTTCGAGTCAAGCAAAAGAAAAGCTTCCATGGATTGCAAATTGTGAAGTTGGTTGTTGGCTCTAAACCTTTTTTGTTTAATGTTACACTTTTGGCAATATAATGTAAGTTGATCTCGGTAACATCACCAGGACTTTTGGGTCCAAATAACAAAGATAAATTCTCATTCTGCCGCATAAATGTAAAATTACTATCCTGGTAGCAGTTAGATATGGGGGAAGGTTACTTGTATTGTAACTATGATTATTGTAACCGATTCACCATTAAGGCAAAAGACTCTCCTGGCTAATCACTAAGTTATACACAATGTAACCTAAAGTTGAGAGTCTACCTGACAACAGAGGCAGATTGGCTGAATATTTGGATGGCAAAGGCTGCATTCATTGTTATTAGAAGTTGATTGGATGAATTTTACAACAGGTGACTGAGAGATGATGTGAGGGGTGGGGCTCTGAACATTGCTTTAGAGTGTTTACTACTCGCCGGACTATTTGTTGCTTTTGCACACTACCAAAGGTAAGACGCTCAAAAGATCTTCTAAACACCATTAAACAATAACATGAACAAACAAGTATGCATAGACGAAGTAAGTCATGATTTTAGAAGCCAAGAAAAAATATTCTGGACACACAATGTTGAGCACAACAGAAACTCCCCAGTGTTGATGGACCAGTAGGACCAGAAGTCATGCTTATGAAATCCTTTGGTATTGTGGTTCCTCTGGGCCTCTACTTACTGTGTGCTTTTATTGTGAAAGTTAGAGTACACATAGTGACATAAATAAAAACAGGTAAGAAAGTGTAATTAATGTATTGGTGACATGTTTTGAGCCATGTGCTCGACATTATTCAGGACATGTTTCTGGAAGTGATCAGGCATTCAAAGAGACACTGTGTGTGTGTTTTGTGTAGAGCTGAATAGAGACGATGTGTGTGTGTGTGTTCTGTAAAGAGCTAAATAGAGACGCTGTGTGTCTGAAACCATAACAGGTCATAACAGGTTAGGAAGTTTACCAGATCAGTACCGTGTGACTTTGTGGAAACTTGTCTGACAAGGTGGGAGTGGGAAAAAAAGCTCTTATTTCCTAATGTGAAAAAAGGGAGGAGAGGACGTGTGTGTGTGTGTGTGTGTGTGTGTGTGTGTGTGTGTGTGTGTGTGTGTGTGTGTGTGTGTGTGTGTGTGTGTGTGTGTGTGTGTGTGTGTGTGTGTGTGTGTGTGTGAGTAAATGTGTCCAGAGACAAATTGCTGATATCTCTGAATCAGAACTATAAAAATAAATATAATAAACAACAATAACAGCAATAATATAACAAAACAGGATGGTGACTGTATGTTTTTGAAAGACAAGCACAAAGCATTACTCACTTAATCAGAGGCCTGCACTACACAGGGAGTTTAACCCACTCAGATATAACTCAGGCTTATCAAGGGAGGAGAGGGTTCACAAACTGTGATTTCCTAAATTTGTGTGAGACTACAGGTGATTTTATGACTCTGTGTTATTTATTACTGTGTTACTGGTGCGTTTTTTGATGGTATGATAAAGTCTCTGCTAAGACCAAATTTGACTGTAATAGTCAACTGTAATAGAAGCAACCTAAGACTTTCTTTGTTTTGTATCTAGCATGTTGAACTTGGATAATATTTGCACTGTGAATAATAAACTCATGGCACACTAAGTAGTTTTACAAGTTTGCCACTAGAGGGCCCACTCTGATAATTTTCAGACCACAAGGCGCTCTCCTCTTTCTTCTTTTAGAGTAATGCTACAGTCATAGCAGTTTGTAGCAGGGACATGGTAGCTAATGCTGCAGTCATTTAAAGAAGATTATTTGTCTTCATTAGTATTATATACCACATTTTGCAATTTTGTTCATTCATCTTCCAGAAGGGTAAAATGTCAGTACACTAACCCAGTTCACCAGAAAATGTCATACATCTAAAACAAGGACCAAGGAAAAAGATATAGTGACAGTAAGTTAACAATAGTTAACAATATTTACCATGATCTCTGTTACTACTTAATTGCTTAAATTGAGTCAACCAACCAAAAGGACATGACAATAAAATATGTCATGGGATACATATGCAGATGATGCACACCCATAGCAGCCACCCATTTCCCTCTTCACAGCGCAGGAACACTGCATTCAACCAGTGGATACCACACATGTTCAATACAACACACCTGCCAGAGTTGTTTTCTATACTGAAGTAGAGGGATATTATTATTTGTATTGTTGTTAAAGGTATTGCAGAGCTGTACACATCATTTCTTTTGGTGAGAGAAAGCACTTGTAAAGAAAATAGCAAGATTGTGCAGAATGTAGTTTTGAAAGCATCCTGTTTTAAAGGGAAACAAAAACAATCTACAAAACAATAACAACTTTTTTTGCAACATTCTGATTTATTCCTATTTGCTGTCCAAAGAGGAATTCAACTACAGAGTACTATTCCTCTCCCATTTCTGAACCATTGCCCCAAATGTGAGGAGCATCAATCAATCAAGTCTAATTAGCACAAGTAGCAGATCCTCAAGGATTTTTGCGATTGTGTGTTTTCACAAATTCACACAGGTTCAAGGACATCCCACAACTGCAAAGTAATTAACCACAGTTTATTTACACAGTACCTATGCCAGGTTAAGCATGAATGGGCTCTCTCTTTCTCCATCTTTCACATACAAATCCTATAAACACTGCTGAGTCCGAGCCTGTTTTTCACTCTCTTAGGTAGTCTGCCATGCCTTGGTATTTGTGTACATTTCACCTAACTAAAAACATTGAGGCAAACGTGGCATATGAATATATTCTAGGAGACCTCAGCAATAATAGAGAGTGAAAAGTAAAACAATGGTTTCATTTAAATCAAATCTAAACAAACCCTTACAAAAACATACTTTCAGAGTTGCTCAGACTGTGTACAAAAAACACATTGTAAAGAGGCTTTTGAATTTTGAACTTTGTAACATATGTGATAGCTTTACAAAGGTTTACATTCAGAAAGTGTGTGTGGTTTCACTAACATATTTATAATTTCAGATTATAAATGTCCCTCTCCAAAACTAATGTCCCTACTCAATAGGGATGGGAACCGAGAACCAGGTCTTGTTGAGAACCGGTTCCCAATGAGCCGAATCTTTGGAATCGTTAGCCAAATCCATAACCGGGTCTGTTAACGGGTCTCTGTGCCGTTTGCGCATAAGCAAACTCTTATAATAAAGTCAGAACGCAGCAGAAATGGCAACTCGACAGAAGCAATCTAAAGTGTGGCTTTATTTCACCCGAACGGATGCGAGCACGGTCACTTGTAACCTCTGTAAAAAATGTATTTCCTCAAAGGGAGGAAGTACATCTACCATGAATAAGCACTTGAGCACACATGGTATAAAATTACAAGAATGTCATGTTTTGGATACCAGCAGCAGCTCAACTAACGTCGGCGCTTCATCCCTTACTTGCCAAGGTAAACTCCTCAAAATGTTTTATCATAAGTCATAACGGTGTTACTCGTGTGTTATCAGCAAACGTTTGCGTTTTCGTGTTAACCATAACTAAACTTAGCATTGAATTGCTTAACAGAATGGGCGATATTGGACATTGCCATATATTATATATAACTTACATAACTAGGCTAGCTTAACTGTATAATCTTCTATTTTCAACCGTTGGCTAGAGGCAGGGGCAGTGCTTGCCTCCCCTCTGTTGGTCCTAGGGTAGGGTTAGGCTGTACAAAAGACTACGTTAATAAGCAAGCAACGCGTGCAGCTCCCTCAGTTTGACAGTTCGATATTGATAAGTTTCTCGTAGCCAATTCAGTGGCAGCAATAGCTAAGTGTTTAATATACTGAGTGCCTAGTTTGTACATGATACAAGTAATTATGTTTCAGTACGTTATTGTGTTTGTAGTGGACTCTACATTGCTATTAGAAGCGTTTAACATAATAGTTCGCTATTAGTAATACAACCAAGCAACCTACAAGAAAATATACAGTCCTTTACCTCAATAACAAGGGCTGTATGTCAGATCAGAAAATTCAGCGATTTTGTTAGTGCCATTTTTTTCATTGTGCAAACCAGCGTTCGCTCTATAAATAATCTCCATTTCCATCCAATTAAGCTGATGATGAGGTTCTAAATCAGACGGGCTCAGAGGCTGCTAGTCTGTCATCGTTACAGGCTGCAGTTAGTACGTCTTCTGTAAGGAAGGAGCATTGTTATTTGTATGAACGTTTATATTAAACAGAGCACATTTTATTTAAGTTATGTAAGTTTTATTTAAATGTGTATGTAAACATTCTAGAAATTTATATAAAAGAACATTAATGTAAAAAAACCCGTTTGTGCTCTTTTTTCGCCCCTTACCAAATTATAAGAATCGTTAAGAGAATCGATAAGGAATCGGTTCGATAAGCAGGAATCGATAAGGAACCGGAATCGTTAAAATCTTATCGGTTCTCATCCCTACTACTCAATGCATATTGATCAGTTAGGTGTGAACACACCTGGGATAACTCAGTCAAAGACAAATGCCATAACTTAATGGCTATGGAATGATTTTGTGGCCGTCTACCCCCTAAAGGTTTTCTTGCCACATCATGACCCAATAGTAATCACTGAATTACCAACCTTATCATATGAATAGCTGTCATTTGCTAATGGGCAGAACCTTAGGAGCAGAAACCTCACTCACGGACTGAAATGTGCAAGAGACTAGGGCCTCGTTTCCCGAACGCTAAAAAGGACTTGAAACCGGTCGTAAGAGGGATCCTACGTTGCAGAGCGGTTTCCCGACGCCACACTTAGCTTTAGTTTATCTTTCGTTGAGAAGAATTCTACGTGTGGTCAGGACCAGTAGTAACTTCACACTTAGCGATTCAATCCACCAGGGGCGTCGTTCTGCCTATTATAGAAGAAATCCAAACGATGTTTCTGTGTATAGCACATCATGAGAATGTCATTGTTTCACCTGCCTATTCCCATCAAAATAGAAATAAAGAATATTGAGTATTTGAAAATAAAGATTATACAAAATAATTATTGAACTAAGGAGATGGCTTTTCTGACTGTGTAGTTAGGCTGCAATATTAGGAAATTGACATGTCATTGAGCCGGGCTGGAAATCAATCAAGAGGGTGGCACCCGCTAGCCTATATATATTTATTGAGGTATTGTTCTTATGTCGACACTTGTTATATTGGAACTTCTTTCATGAGCCTATACATGGGTTTCTTGTATACAAACGTTGAAGGCTGCGCGCGCAAATCCGCGGCAGAAAGCCGTCTACCCTAATACAAATGAATACAGAAAGCCCAGTTTAAATGTATTGTTTATTACTTATTTAGCCTACCGTTCCCTATTCTGTTGCCATGAATGCTTGCACACACCCTCAACATATTCCCAAACGTAACCTTGTACATTGTTGAGCCTTTTTCTATATTTGATTTGATTTGATATTTTATTTTTCCTGGCAAACGGATGCTTCCTCCTAGGAATACTGAACATCTTACCAACTCTGTTAGAGCAGTTCACCACACAACAACTCCCTGTCATGTTGCCTTCCTCCACAGCTTTCTCATCCACTTCAAGTATCTTGCTTCTTTGTGCCGCGAGATTGCACACGCAACCAGTGATGACGTAGCCGAGAAACCCATGTATACACAAGTGAGAAAATCGACTCGTCTGACATCGACTGCTTTACTTTCAGAACCACTAAGAGATACTTAAGGACTCGTGCACGTGGCGCTCGTGCACCTGACTTTAAGATGATGTTCGAGAAACGCTCGTATATAGAAAGTGTTACTGAGTCTACTATGTCGCCAAAATCCACGTAGGCCGTTAAAATACGTCGTTATCGGGAAACGAGGCCTAGTTCTATTCTCCTTACAAAGTTCTTATTTATTTATTTATTTTAATAGAGGGTTCAAGGTTTCTGAAGGTGTTATTTTTATGTCTCGACAAAAACTGGCAGAGCTTTAAAGGCAATCCCCAATAAAAAACACCTTATTTCCCACAGGAAAGCGTACATTTCTAAGGGGAAATGTATCAGCTAAAAAAAAAACGTGGGATAGATAACACCTTTTTCATTCACACTTAATTTCCACTCTTCTATGTATTCCAGGAACAGGTGTCGTGTATTCCCACTAAACTCTATTTAAGGCGCGAAACTCTGCAAAGCTCTGCTACAGGTCTGAAACATTACAATCTCATGCCCAGTGGTGTAGTCCCACATGTGGGTGTACCCACTTCTCAAAACAGGGGGTTCATCCTGTGCTGTATGGGCTGCTTTAAAACAATTGCAAAATTAAGAGTATACCCACTTCTCCAGGAACCACTACACTGCTCATGCCAGAAAGCCTGGCTATGAACTATCCTAGCCATATGACTGTATTAAGCAGGCTACAGAGTGAAGTCTCATGCTGTCACTCTCTTAGTAGTTCATAGTTGCTGGCGTGTGGAATTGAATGAAGATGAGTTAGTGTGTATATGAAGCTGCACAGGGACCCAGAAGGTTTCTACCCATCATATAATTAGCTTCTTAACTCCAGGAATGTCCAGCTTATGGAACCGTTTAAAAAAGTTGGTTAATACACATGTGATACACACTACAAAGTCCTTATACTCACCCATACATGCATCAATGGGCATGCACCTCCCTACCTGCAATAATAAAATACTCCCCAAACCTCCACCTGCACCCTCAGGTCTTCAAACAGCACTTATGGAACAGCATCCCTGACCACCTAAGGTTTCTATTATGCTTATGTTAACTAATTTTGTTTTATTGTATTGTATTAATATATTTAGTTTCTAGGATGTAGGCTTTCTGAGATTCTTTTGAATGAAAAGTATGTTAAAAATAAAATGAATTCATCTTATTATTACTATTATTATTAATAGTGGTGATGAACTCATGTTAATATGTGTGCATATGAACTCATGTTGATATGAAGCTGATGGTTCCCAGTTTTTCCTAGTTATAAGTTAAGTTGAAGAGACTGAATCATTATATAGACATCAAATGAACTTTGCGGTATAAACCTTTAAGAATTTAAAAACTTTCCTTAGCTAGATAGGAAGCATAGCAACCTGACAGCTATAGCAACCAGAAATCATGCTTGCTGCAAAGCTTTATTTGTCAAAGGCAGTCTTGGGTTTAAAGTGATCACAACTCCTGGAGGATGATTTTAAATGGCTTTACATAGACATAAAATGACATTCAACACCCCACAACCCCAAAAGATCCTAAAAGACTGACCATGTGTAATATGATGGTCTGTTGTTCCTCCTTTTTATTTCAGGTTCAAGGAAAACATGGAGGGTGGAGGGGCACTGTATGAGGACACTTTCTTGATGATCCAGATTTCAAGGACAAACTTGATGTCCCCCATACAAGGTAGAGTGAATGACATTTTAAGAGCTGTTTTGGAAAGGCGATCATTTTTTTTAAAAAGAGAAAAAAATCTTTTTCAGTTAATTAATTAGTTATTTACTTAATTGCACAGTTAGAATTACTTCATGACTACATTTAAAAGCTTTGAGTTGTTTTCATTTGTTGTTCATTTGTTGTTTTCATTTGTTCTGATTTGTTAACGTAACCGTCTTAATTTGACTGGGAAAAACACACTTTACAGTTTTTCTCCATTGCTTTGGCCCAATTCTTAAAACAGAAATTCTCTAAGTGCATTTGGCAAAATAGCCTATATGGTTTAGCACAACTACATAGATCACCTTCAAAAGGTCATATCTCACCCAAAACAGTTAACCCAAGCTTCAAAACCAAATAATGTTCTCATATGAATAGTCAATGCCCCCAAAATGAAAGGTTCCTTCTCGATTGCTGACCAATGTGTGCAGAAAGTAAAATTGTGGTCAGGTACTGTATAAAGATGGTAGTGAACATTCATTTGAATACATTTTAAATTATAAACGTTTTACAGGACTTTTGAGGACTTTTGACTTTCATTCTTTATAGAAAAATTGATATAATAGTGTAATAGTTTTTAAAGTAGATCGTTGACTTAAAGGTGCATTAAGGATTAATAGCTATTCGCTAAAGGTATGCTAGCAGCTAAAACTAAAGAAATGACTTTGACATTATGACAAACTAATTACTCAACGACTGTCCTTACACAGTCAAACATCAATCATGTGCAACACAAGATTAAGCAAGACGGCAAATAAGCTACTTACTAGATCGGCAGAAGGTAATCAAAGTCAGGTCGGCGGGCATCGGCAGGCAAAACTACAGAAGGCAGTTATATGCCTATCGACCCTGCTATGCCATTGGCACGGACGCAATTCTCCATATTAAAAGTCATTGTAGCGCCCCAATTTTTTTTAAGCTGTTATTTTAAGGTTAAACTGCTTATCCTAACCCTAATCCTGAAGCATAATTGTTGCATATTGTGCCTTTAAAGTTACAAACTGTTCCAGTGAACACCTTACGTAACTTGTTGTTCAGCATCGTTTACTTATATCTCATATACATGAGGTAGTGTGATAAAGGACAAAGGCCAATTCCTGAATGTTTTTCAAGCCTCAAAGTCGAAATCCTTTCCTTGTTTGTCTGGTAGTTTGTCTGTTTGTTGTTTAAATATTCAGTACATTTTATCATACATATATACACTACATGGGATATTAATGTGAACAACTGATTTAATGTTAAACTATGATTTGAAATGATCGTTTTTTACATTCTGGTATCTTTGTAACTTCATATAGAACCATGAACCCCTGAACCATGCATTGCATTTAACCTCATTTCAATGTAATTGTGTGTGTGTGTGTGTGTGTGTGTGTGTGAGAGTGTTTCTGTGTGTGTGTGTCATTGTGTGTGTGTGTGTGTGTGTGTGTGTGTGTGTGTGTGTCTGTGTGTGTGTGTGTGTGTGTGTGGCTGTGTGTGTGTGTGTGTGTGTGTGTGTGTGTGTTTGTGTGTGTGGGTGGGTGTGTGTGTGTGTGGAGGGGGGGGTCTGTGTGTGTGTGTGTGTGTGTGTGTGTGTGTGTGTGTGTGTGTGTGTGTGTGTGTGTGTGTGTGTGTGTATGTATGTATGTATGTATGTACTGTATGTGTGTGTTTGTGTATGTGTGAACTTTTTTCTTCTATTCACATCATTTCTGGTCAATGGTGACCTAGTGTCCTACAACAACACTTTTCCTTCCTCTTTCTCTGCTGCTAGCCCCCGAGTGCGGTACTGAGGCGGCCATTTCACTGTGGATCTAACACTGAAAGGCTGTTAAACAGCTTCTCCCTGCTCAGCGCTTGAGCTCTCGATCGCATCGCAGAGTACCCAGCGGCCATCTCATCGGCAATACCACCAGGTCCTCACAGACCCAAACATGGTGAGAGACCAACACACACACACACACAGACACACACACACACACACACACACACACACACACACACACATAGACTAACAAACACACACACACACAACACGATGAGGACCTCACAGACCCAAACATGGTTAGAGACACACACACAAACACACACAAACACACAGACACACACGGTCAGGCCCAACTCAGCCCAAACATCACAAACACACACACAAACACACACACACACACACACACACACACACACACACACACACACACACACACTCACACACACACACACGTATTTGAACTTAAAATTGTTCTGTTCTAGCACCATATTCCAGCGATCCTGACTGCCGGTTGCCTGGTTTCCACATTACTCCTCCTAACATCTTTTGGTAAGGAAATGCTTTACTTCTATCCATTTTAGCAGATGAAGTCAAATGTTTAAAAATTAAATAAATACAGTAAATACAGTTGCTTTACACACATATTAAATCCTGAAACAAGGTTGTTTGTAACTCCACTTCCTTCACTGTGTGTTTGTGTGATTGTGTGTGTTTGTGTGTGTGTGGTAATGTGGTAGTGTGTGTTTGTGTGTGTGTGTGGTAGTGTGTGCTTGCTTGTGCGCGTATATGTATTTCTGTCAGTGTGTTTCTTTTTCAGCTATAACCAGGAAACGATGTGAGACGCTAACTAAGCTATTTCTTGGCCACAACAGCCATTTTAGCATTTCAGAGGAATGCTCTTTCTCGCACTCACTGCTTCCACTGTGTAGGCGTGTGTGTGTTTGTGTGGTTTTGTGGGCGTGCCGTGCTCTGCTACTTCTTGCATTCACAGCTTCTTGGTTTTGTGGTTTTACAGCTTCTGCAAGTACTGTCTCCTCTCATTGTCTTTGTGTGTGTGTATGTGTGTGCATGTGTGTGTATATGTGTGTATTTGTGTTTGTGTGTATGTCTGTGTGTGTATGTTTGTGTGTGTATGTTTGTGTGTGTTTGTGTTTGTGTGTGTGTGTTTGTGTGTGTTTGAGTGTATGTATGTGTGTGTGTGTGTGTTTATGTGTGTATGTGTGTGTGTATGTTTGTGTGTGTCTGTGTGTGTGTGTATGTATGTATGTGTGTGTATGTGTGTGTGTTTGTGTGTCTGTATTTGTGTGTTTGTGTTTTGCGTGTCTGCATTTGTGTGTGTATTAGTGTGTGTTGGTATGTGTGCATATGTGTGTGTGTGTGTGTGTGTGTGTGCGCGTGCGTGTGCATGTGTGTGTGTGTGAGTGTGGGTGTGTGTATCACAAACATATACACACACACACACACACACACACACACACACACACACATACACACACATACACACACATTTTATCATGAACCAAGACTGTTTGTAACTTCACTCCATTGAACATGAGCTTAAGGACCAATAACCTTTAACGCTTTAGAGATGAATTTGACCTTTTGTGAACAAATCTCTGCTTCAGTGGTGTCAGGTGATGAGGATGTGGCCGTGAACTACAAGACCAAGAGGACATGTGCACTGGAGGGGTCATCTGTGATCATCACCTGCAGCTACAGCTTCCCAGAAGGTCATAAGGTCACCGCCACCCACTGGTTCAAAGGTCAATCACTGAACACAGTGACCCACGACCTACTCAGAGAGTTCACAGGTCGTGTTGAGTACCTGGGGGACAGGACCCACAGCTGTTCTGTGAGAATTACTGATCTCCTTGTGAACGACACAGGAATGTACTGGTTCGTCTTCGAGACGGATCGTTCTGGAACACCATGGAGCAGTTCAACTGGATTTACTCTTCAAGTCACGGGTATGCTGTTTGAATTAATTTTTTTAAAGTCCGCTCATAAATATTTATAGTATGTACGACTGGAATAACACAATTCGGTAAAGTCCCCTGCCTTGTTACTTTTTATTGTACTGTTATCCAGCACATGGAAGATACACTGTTGAGAAGTTGCCAGTAAAGTACAAATCATTATCAGCCTCAGTCTGCATGTCTCACTCTCAGCATATCACACCTTCCAAACTCGGATTAGCATTGGGTTTCTGATTGGAAAAGCAAAGTGACGAAATATACAATTTAAAAGTTAGTGCACAGTTTTAAGAGCTTAGAGCCGATCCATTAACCCTCGATTTGAATGAAAGTCTGCAGGACCGAATAAACTCCAGTTCATCGCATTTGATCATCTGACTGAACTATCAACTCTTGGATTTTAAGAGGTTGTTTCTGCTACAACAATTGTGTGTTTGTGTCCCTCAGACATGTTAGATACACTGTTTGGAGTAAAGTAAAACATGAGCCTCAGTCTGCATGTCTATCTCTTTCTCAGCATATCTCTCCTCTTATATGTGTGTGTGTGTGTGTGAGTGTGTGTTTGTGTGTGTGTGTGTGTGTGTGTGTGTGTGTGTGTGTTTATGTGTGTGTGTGTGTGTGTGTGTGTGTGTGTGTGTGTGTGTGTGTGTGTGTGTGTGTGTGTGTGTGTGTGTGTGTGTGTGTGTGTGTCTCAGACATGTCTGTGGAGGTGAGCCCGTCGACCGTGATGGAGGGGGAGGAGGTCGACATGTTCTGCGGCTCCTGTGTCCTGAGCGAGGCGCCCACCTACACCTGGCTGAGAGACGGGCGGGTCGTTGCCAGCCTGGAGCGGACCAATCAGCTGCTGCTGGACCCCGCTCGTGTGGACGACACGGGCACTTACTCCTGCAGGATCAAAGGTCACGAGGCCACACCCTCTCATTCTGTCAGGCTGACAGTGACGAGTGAGTGTCCCACCACATGACTGGTTTAGTACTGTACTACTGCAAGAATTGGGTGGTACCTGCTAGTCTCTGTCATATGAGCCCTGTCACAAGCAATGCACAATGTTGTATATGTTATATGTAAACACCCCACCCCCTGTATGCATGTTCTCCCTATGTGTATTGTTGTTATTGTTTTTGTATGTATTGTGATTTTTGTATTTATTGTGATTCATGTATGTATGTAAGTTAAGCTACTGGGTGACCTTAATTTCCCTCGGGATCAATAAAGTATCCATCTATCTATCTATCTATCTGATTTTGATATGAAGTAAATATGAACATTCTCATCCTTTGACTTCATTTGTAACACACCTGTATCTTGGGCCAGTGTGTGTGTCTGTGTGTGTGTGAGTGTGTGCTCACGTTCACGTCCTGTATCTTGGACCTGTGTGTGTGTGTGTCTCTATGTGTGTGTGTGCGTGTCTCTGTGTGTGTGTGTGTGTGTGTGTGTGTGTCTGTGTGTCTGTGTGTGTGTGTGTGTGTGTGTGTGTGTGTGTGTGTGTGTGTGTGTGTGTGTGTGTGTGTGTGTGTGTGTGTGTGTGTGTGTGTGTGTGTGTGTGAGGTGTGTGCGTGTGTGTGTGTGTGTGTGTGTGTGTGCTCATGGTCACTTCACCTGTATCTTGGTCTTGTAGCAATACCTCCACACAACCTGGTCTTTACTTGAATGTGTCTTCCACAGATCCTCCAAAGAATACAACAGCCAATGTATTGGGGAGATCACTACAATGGGGTAAGTAGAAGTTCATGATAGCGTATGCTACTTTTTCCCATTAAGAGACTCCAAAGAACACAACAGTCTTCTCTACACCTTCAGGTGTGATAACCAAGGGCAGTTCAGTGAATTTGACCTGCAGCAGTGATGCCAACCCACCAGTGGAGATCTACACCTGGTTTAAGGTGGGTGAGTCCACTCCAGTAGGATCAGGACAGCAGTACAGCATCACTAACATCAGATATGAGGATGGAGGACAGTACTACTGTGAGGCCAAGAATGAAGTTGGCGCTCAGAATTCATCTCCAATCGTAATTGCTCTGCAAGGTAGGTGATATTGAGCTTTCGCTGCAAAGGGCAACTGAAGATTCAATTCAGTTTTATTTATATACTGTCAAAACTATATAAATGTCTCAAGGTGCTTAACAGAGCCTTGTGCCTGGACCCCCTAAGAGCAATCACAATCCAAAAAAGTAATGAAATTGTTACTGCTACAGGTTATTGGAAAGGAATGTTCTATGGTATTGTGTTGTTTTTTGTTAGTCTAGAAATGGTTTTAAAGAAAAACCTTGGGTTGTTTGTATTATTTTCATTCAATGAAGAATAATACGTTATTTTCGCAACAGAAAGTGCCCTTTTACAGTTTACAAGACTATCTTTCCATGCCATGTGAAATACCTCAAGTTTGGTGGAAATCCTTTAGTCTTGTGTGATATTCCCTTGTCAACTCTTTTCTTTGGTTACATATACATCACACTCAAGAAGTCCCCCTTTTCTAATGATTAGACCCTAAAGTCTTTGATATGAAATTCAAATAATTGAGTTCATCACCAGGAAATCAGTTCTAGTTTGTGGCATGCTGTACAAAGGACCTACATATTGAACGCACATTTGTGTAAAGAATTTTTCTCGTTTGAGTTATTTAAAGGAATTGAAAATTAGTTCTAAAGTATGTTTGATGTTGTACTGTAAATAGTTTTATGTATTATTATTATTTTGGTCACACTTTATTTGATCGGCCCCCTATTGACTATCTACAGTTGCTCAGATAATAAACAAACTATCTGTTGAAACTGTTAACTGCAATTGATGGTTAAGGTTAAGGGCTGGGTTTGAGGTTTGCTTAATGAACAATTAGAAAGACTGAACTTGAATTTTGACAAATCCTTTGTAAAGTCTCTAAAGACGGACCATGTCATTGAAGTGTTATTATTCCCTCAGGGAAGGCAGGTGTTCCAGAGGCAGTGGTCATGGGCGTAACGGCGGCAATTGTGGTTGTTGCCCTTGCTGGGGTTGCTGTGTTCTGTGGAATGAAAAGGTGAGGTGACTAACTTGTTATTTTTTTCTCTATAATACCTGAATTATTTACAGTCATAGTGCTTACAAAAACGAATCATACAATAAGACAAACGCAACAGAAACAAAAAACACACCACACACCATTGTGACCACCACTGGTTATTTCTGTGTGAGTGGAACAGGTGTATAGTATGCAAGTATGTGCAGTGAATAAGTGTTTAGTCTTTAGACTTTTGTAAAACAAGAGTAAGGTACAGTACTTATTATGAAGTCGACCCTTCATTTGAACTTTACAAAAACGTGCTTATTTGTGTTGCTTCTATTTATCTCTTTGCTTTTATTTAATTGTTGCTTTAGGAAGCATAGGAAGTCTGAGAGTGGTGAACGTGCAGCTGTTGCCAAGGTGATGAGTGCTGACTGACGCTACTGTACTGATCTCCACTGACATCACCTCAAGAGAACCAATCAGACAATCATCTGTCATCTCTCAGTCTGAGTTTTCTTTCTCTCTTTTAAGCATTTAAGCACATTGCTATAGCAGCATGACCTCCATGTTGTGAGTATGCTAGCACCTTGCTATATTAGCATACCGTTGGTGTTGTTAGCATGTTAGACAATCATGTTAGCACCTTGCTAAAGCAGCATGACCTCAGTGTTGTTAGCATATTAGCACCTTGCTAAAGAAGCATGACCTCTGTGTTGTTAGCATGTTAGCACCTTGCTAAAGCAGCATGACCTCAGTATTGTTAGCATGTAAGCACCTTGCTAAAGCAACATGACCTTGGTGTTTTTAGCATGTTAGCACCTTGCTATATTAGCAGACCCTTGGTGTTGTTACGTAGTATGTTAGCACATTGCTACAGCAATATGACCTTGGCGTTTCTAGCATGTTAGCACATTGCTATAGCAGCATGTGCTCAGTGTTGTTAGCATGTTAGCACATGTTAGCACATTGCTATAGCAACATGACCTTGATGTTGCTAGCATGTTAGCATTTTGCTATAGCAGCATGACCACCGTTTTGTTAAAATGTTAGAACCTCACTAGCAGTTGGATTACATGGTGAGCTGCAGGGAAACAGTGATGTGTTTCTTATCATGGGAATCCATAATGCTTACACCAATTTAGTTTGTTCTGCTGTGATTTGAGAGGCTTTTACTTAAAAAAGTTTGTGTATTTCTTTCATTCGCTTGGTACATTTCACATGTCAATAATTCATCTGCAAAAGGAAAACAATTACAAATAAAAAGGTAATGCCAAATCTTAACATTTAACATTTATTTTTCACTGTTTTTCTAGGAAGCACATCCCATCCCAGGAGATAGTACTTACATAGCACTGACCTTCAAATCCCAGAACTCTGAGTACGAGACACTTGCGGTAAGTATCCTGCCATTCAGATTTACATCTTTATATACAGCATTACTATACACTGTATGTCTGTGTATATTTGTATTTTTTTTACTTCATTGATTTGTTATTTTATAGTTTTTTATACTTGTCTTGTTAACTTTCACAGAATGCCAGGAGCGAGACGAATGAGACGAATGACTACACCGATGATCCGGTCGGTGGAATCTATGAGACCTTTTGATGAGAAGACAAACAGTGGCTGATGTGACCAGAAGTGTCCTTGTGTGTGGTGGGATGAGGGGTTCATGTAAATATGTGGAAAACAAAATGAAGAGATTAAGAAAAAGTAAAGTTTTTTTTGTCGTTGTTAGTGTTTACTAAATGTCATATGTATCAATTTTGAATTATCTGTTTGTCTTCATCTGTCTGTGCTTGTCGGCAGTTATAGTTATTAGTTAGCTTCATCCACCAGTCGTTTCTTGGTTCCAAATGTCATGCTTAAAGCTTAAAGAGTATCATGTAAAAGCTAACAGCTTGGATAGAGTGATATTTCCCTGAGTGTCATGTAAAAGTTTAAATCTTGGATTGAGTTTTTTTTTTAACTGCATTCACAAAGGATGTTTTTTTAAAAAAAAAAAAGTTTTTGTTGTCAAAAATAAAATGATCTTATGCATTTGAGTGTGTGTGTGTGCATTTGAGTGTGTGTGTGTGTATGTTGCTATTTTCTGGGCAGCAGCAGGCTCACAGAAGCTGTGAGATCAGGCTGTTTGATAAGCCAGAGTAGTTACTATGTCTGTTTGAGTTTTGAACCATAGTTTTAAAGTTGCCTACATTTGCCAAAAATTCAGAGCATGATGTCAGAATCCCCAAATAACCAAAACCCCAAAACATCTTGCAATCAACTCCAAATAGTTAAGGAATAGTTAGCACACACACACACACACACACACACACACACACACACACACACACACACACATACACACACACAATGTCACTACAAGTTTGCAGGGTCACAGGATAAACATCAACCCAGGAAGCTGTTACGCCAGATAATGCCTGTGAGCGTATGTGGGCCTGTGTGTGTGTGTGTGTGTGTGTGTGTGGGTCTGTATGTGTGTGTGTGTGTGTGTGTGTGTGTGTGTGTGTGTGTGTGTGTGTGTGTGTGTGAGTGTGTGTGTGTGTGTTTGTGTGTATATAATGTGTGTGTGTGTGTGTGTGTGTGTGTGTGTGTGTGTGTGTGTGTGTGTGTGTGTGTGTGTGTGACTGTTCCTGTCTTAAGAAAAGGGGTGTGGATAAATGAAGACGTTCATGTTCACAGAGTCATCTGTTCCTCAAACTGATGCTCTTACAGCAGCAGTACACAGCTCCCCTGCAGATTACTGTAATACAACCAAGGTAAGTTTTTGTGTGTTTGAGTGTGTGTGTGTGTGTGTGAGATGTCAGTGAGTGTGAGTGTGAGTGTGTGAGTGAGCATGTGTGTGTGTGAAGGTAACTGTACCATAAACAAGGTAAGTGTGTGTGTTTGTGTGTGTGAGCATGTGTGTGTGTATGCGTGTTTAAATGTTAATGGGTAATGGGATTGAATATGGGCAATTATAACACGGGTAGATGGAATTATAACACGGGTAGATGGAATCCACCATTCTGAGAGTTAGTTCCGGGGTGTGCTATATTCAACGGTATAGTAACTGTGCAACCTGTTTTCATCTACCTGAGCGTTCCATATCAGTACGCACTCAAAAGGAAATATCTATCCAAGATGGCGGCGTGTTGTGGCTAATGTAGTGGGGAATGTTTCATGTGAATTAAGCTATCTACACGACTTTTTATATGTCTAAATTGACTCGGTTAGTTGTTTCTGTGCTACGCGAATGTTGCAGAGTATTGAAAGTCTTTACTGAAAGTCTCGAATATTATTTGCAGGTGACTGAAACGCTTAGACCAAAACCCCATTGAAACACACGTAGCTTTGGTGCTAGGTCTAACAGACGTGACGTTCCCAATGCTATTTGTCTGTTGCATAGCAACAGCCACACAAAGGGGGACTATTTTCTCTTGGCTACTGAAATGCGATACACAACGTTTGGTGTCTACAACTAACAACTCCCTCGAACAAGTACATTATTGACGATACCGTACTGCCTCTCGAACCTTATTGCTTAATTAAAACAGGACACTGTCTTTGAGAAAAAAGAATGTGGTGCAGATTATGAGGAGAGTTAATTGTGAATCCACACAGACACACACACACCCATGCACGCTCACATGCACAAACACACAAATGTACACACGCACACATATACATGCACGCACACTCACACACTCGTACACACACATACACACACACACAGACGTGTAGACACACGTACAGTATACACACAGTGTATAAAGAAAATTCATGTTTAGTTTTTTTGTTTCCTCAGTGGATTCTTGTGCTTTCATTTGTGCATCTGACACGATTCACTGGATCAGACTTAGCCCAGAAGAGGGTAGACTTTGTCTGAACCAGATCAGGGCGATGATAATTTTTTGAGTCTTGAGACATTTCTTTTGTTTTGGAGCTATTAAAACCAAATTGAATTGAATTAAATAGAGCTTGGAGCATTTGATAATTTTGGTATTCAGCTGCTGGAGCTTTGACTGGTTGTTGCGCTGCAGTTTCAAAGGGGGAAGTTCTCAGAATTACTGTATCTTGACAACAATCGCTGAGTCACCAACAGCCAACAAACTCTTTCTCCACCACCTCCTCTCTGTCCCCCTCTTTCTCCACCACCTCCTCTCTGTCCACCTCTTCTCTGTCCCCCTCTTTCTCCACCACCTCCTCTCTGTCCCCCTCTTCTCTGTCCCCCTCTTTCTCCACCACCTCCTCTCTGTCCACCTCTTCTCTGTCCCCCTCTTTCTCCACCACCTCCTCTCTGTCCACCTCTTCTCTGTCCCCCTCTTTCTCCACCACCTCCTCTCTGTCCCCCTCTTTCTCCACCACCTCCTCTCTGTCCCCCTCTTTCTTCACCACCTCTTCTCTGTCCACCTCTTCTCTGTCCACCTCTTCTCTGTCCACCTCTTTCTCCACCACCTCTTCTCTGTCCACCTCTTCTCTGTCCTCCTCTTCTCTGTCCACCTCTTCTCTGTCCACCTCTTTCTCCACCACCTCCTCTCTGTCCCCCTCTTTCTTCACCACCTCTTCTCTGTCCACCTCTTCTCTGTCCACCTCTTCTCTGTCCACCTCTTTCTCCACCACCTCTTCTCTGTCCACCTCTTCTCTGTCCTCCTCTTCTCTGTCCACCTCTTCTCTGTCCACCTCTTTCTCCACCACCTCTTCTCTGTCCACCTCTTTCTTCACCACCTCTTCTCTGTCCACCTCTTCTCTGTCCACCTCTTCTCTGTCCACCTCTTTCTCCACCACCTCTTCTCTGTCCACCTCTTTCTTCACCACCTCTTCTCTGTCCACCTCTTCTCTGTCCACCTCCTCTCTGTCCACCTCTTTCTTCACCACCTCTTCTCTGTCCACCTCTTTCTTCACCACCTCTTCTCTGTCCACCTCTTTCTTCACCACCTCTTCTCTGTCCACCTCTTCTCTGTCCCCATCTTTCTTCACCACCTCTTCTCTGTCCCCCTCTTTCTTCACCACCTCTTCTCTGTCCACCTCTTCTCTGTCCCCCTCTTTCTTCACCACCTCTTCTCTGTCCCCATCTTTCTTCACCACCTCTTCTCTGTCCCCCTCTTTCTTCACCACCTCTTCTCTGTCCCCCTCTTTCTTCACCACCTCTTCTCTGTCCACCTCTTCTCTGTCCCCCTCTTTCTTCACCACCTCTTCTCTGTCCCCCTCTTTCTTCACCACCTCTTCTCTGTCCCCCTCTTTCTTCACCACCTCTTCTCTGTCCACCTCTTTCTTCACCACCTCTTCTCTGTCCACCTCTTTCTTCACCACCTCTTCTCTGTCCACCTCTTCTCTGTCCCCCTCTTTCTTCACCACCTCTTCTCTGTCTTCATCTCATCTTTCCCCTTTGTTCCATTCCTTTCTCTTCTTCCGCTCCACCTCCTTGCTCTCATCCTCTCCTTTCCCCCATCTTGACTCTCTCCCCCTTTACCTCTCACTTCTATTTATTTCTACTCATTTACATCTTTTCTTTTAAACCCCTTTCCCTTTCTCTCAAACCTTTTCTCTTCCACTTATTCCCCCTCTCCGCTCTTCTCCTTTCCCTCTTCCTACTCTCTTCTCCTTTCCCTATCTCTCCTGCATCCTTCTTTCGATCTCGTTCCTCTCTTCTCCTCTCCCTCTCTCTCTTCTCCTTTCCCTCTCCCTCCTACTTTTTCCCCATTGTTTTGACTTTTTCCCCATCTCCTCCCTTTTCCTCACCATCTTTCCGTCGTCCCCCCCCTCTTCAATGTCCTATGTGAGACAAACAGGGATCAGCTGATTGAACATTTCATTCATTGACACAGGCAGAAGACCCTGACATTATCCTTCGAGTCGTCCATACGGTGACATTGCATGTCTTTTTAATGAGGGACATATAACTGTTTTATTCATTTATACAGGCAGAATATCCAGTCACCGTTCTTTGTGCCCTAGCCCACATTCCCACGCACGCACGCACGCACACACACACACACACATTCAGACACACACACACACACACACACACACACACACAGACGCACACACACACAGACACAGACACAGACACAGACACAGACACAGACACAGACACAGACACAGACACAGACACAGACACAGACACAGACACAGACACAGACACAGACACAGACACAGACACAGACACAGACACAGACACAGACACAGACACAGACACAGACACAGACACAGACAAATCAACGGCATGCATCTCACTGCCCTCTCCTGCTCTCCCCCTTCTCACAGATGACTTCCTGGCTCTCAGTCACAGTCACGCTGCTGTGTGTCTGCGCCAGGAACATCCCTTGCACCGGCACGAAAACGTTCTGGTCGGAGACCAACATCCAGAGCGTCGTCCAGGATCCCCAAACAGGACGGGTGTACGTAGGGGCGACTAACAGCCTCTACCAGCTCGGACCAAACTTGGCGGTGGAACAGAGGGTCGTCACCGGTCCTAAACTAGACAACGTCCTGTGTTCCCTGCCGATAACCGAATCATGCAGCGACGTGGAACAGAAAAAAAATGAAATCCGTCTGCTGCTGGTCTATCCCGGCCAGGGCGCACTCATCGCCTGCGGCAGTGTGTATCGAGGCGTGTGCTCACTGCTGAACCTGACAGACATCTCACACACCTTCTACTGCAGCGAGAACGGCGGGAAGAAGACCTGGGTGGCGCGGGGGTTCTACTCGATAACGGGACTTGTGTACAGCGTGCCCCTCAAGAAAAGGAGCCCTCCACAGGACGTCCTGCTCGTCGCCAAGAACTTCGTCTCCCTCGACGGCACTGACTTCCTGTCCGTGCGTGGGTTGCGAGGCGAGGGTGGGAAACGTGCAGTCTTTGAGAGTGTGGCCGAGCTGCCGTTCGCGAGTGTCGCCGTCATGCAGGACTACAGCCACACGTTCTATCAAATGTTCCAGGATGGTGTGTACGTGTACATAGTGTTCACCCGCTTGGCCGATGGCAAAGACTCCAAGCGCCTGACCTTCGTGGCGCGCTTCTGCACGGACGACATCTATTTCTACTCGTACCTGGAGCTGCAGCTCACCTGTGGCGCGGAAGACCAGATGGGGGCCGCCAACGTGGCCGCAGCCGGACCCGCGCTGGCCCGACACCTGAGCGAGTCGGGGGAGCACATCAGCAGCACCGACCCGGCGGATAAGGTTCTGTTTGGGGTGTTTGGGCCTGAGCTGGGGCCGGCCAGGCTCTGTCTGTACCCGCTGGGAAGCATCAACCGCGCATTTGAGGAGATCAGAGCCACATGTTATGAGCGCGAGGGGATGGTGGCGGGGGAGGAGGTGGTCTACCAGCCATACAGCAGCACACAGGAGAACCCCTGTAGATCCAAGGTCAGGTCATCGGGTTTATGTGTTTATGTCATATCCTAATGTATGTATGTGTGTGTGTGTGTGTGTGTGTGTGTGTGTGGGTGCATGCGTGCATGCGTGCGTGCGTGCGTGCGTGAGTGCGTGCATGGTATGTATGCAGTGTTGGGAAAGTTCACTTTCTACATGAACTAGTTCAGTTCATAGTTCACAAATTTTAAACTGAACTACTTCAGTTCATAGTTCATAATTCAAAATTTTGAACTAAGTTCACAGCTCCAAAAAATGAACTAGTTCAGTTTTTTTTTCAATATGTTGCAAGCTAAAAACATTCTACATTTCTATATGTATGCAATACCGCTTTCGGCCTCTACACAACTTCGGCGCTCTCACACTTGCCAGACAATGACAGTAAAAGAAAGCACACGCAGCGATTGGAAACAGGACAGTTAAATGTGTGTTTTTCGCCTGGAAGTCTCTAGAAAGTTAAAAAGAGTGAATATTGCCATTCACAGACACCAGAATGAACGTGTTCACAGTATTGTTCATCAGACAATAATACCGAACGTTCAGTTCACGTTCACCAAAATTATGAACGAGTTCATGAACTTTCGTTCAATGAACGCGTTCAGGTACAACACTGTATGTATGTATGTTTGTATGTTTGTATGTTTGTATGTATGTATGTATGTATGTATGTATGTATGTATGTATGTATGTATGTATGTATGTATGTATGTATGTATGTATGTATGAATGTATGTATGTATGTATGAATGTATGTATGTATGTATGTATGTATGTATGTACGTATGTATGTATGAATGTATGTATGTATGTATGTATGTATGAATGTATGTATGTATGTATGTATGTATGTATGTATGTACTGTATGTATGCACACATATTTCCAAACACTTTTCTATTTGTGTGTATGCCCATGCAGTATGTATATGAGTATGTTTACGTAATCAACAGAGCCCTCACACTGGCATGGCGGTCACCTACCCATGTGGGGATGCTTCTCTTCCTGACCAGCTGGCCGGAAGGAGGGAGCTGGCCCTCCACAGCCAATCAGTGTTCAACTGGACAGGTATTGTGACAGCGGTGGCCGTTGTCACGGAGACAAGACATACCGTGGTGTTTCTCGGCACCACGGCCGGAGAGGTTCTTAAAGTGAGTGAAACCTTAGTGTGTGTCTGTGTGTGTGTGTAGATGTGTGTGTGTGTGTGTGTGTGTGTGTGTGTGTGTGTGTGTGTGTGTGTGTGTGTGTGTGTGTGTGTGTGTGTGTGTGTGTGTGTGTGTCTGTGAGTGTGTGTGTATATGTATATGTATATGTGTGTGTGTGTGTGTGTGTGTGTGTGTGTGTGTGTGTGTGTGTGTGTGTGTGTGTGTGTCTGTGAGTGTGTGTGTATATGTATATGTATATGTGTGTGTGAGTGTATGTGTGTGTGTGTGTGTGTGTGTGTGTGTGTGTGTGTGTGTGTGTGTGTGTGTGTGTGTGTGTGTGTGTGTGTGTCTGTCTGTGTGTGTGTGTTTGTGTGTGTGTCTGTCTGTGTGTGTGTGTGTGTTTGTGTGTGTGTGTGTGTGTGTGTGTATGTGTGTGGGTGTGTGTGTGTGTGTTTGTGTGTGTGTATGTGAGACACAAACATCATCTGGCGTAACAGTTTCCTCGGTTGATGTTTATCCTCTGACGCTTCAGAAATGTGACGTCTTAACAGTTTCCTGTGGAGACAAATTGTTAAGAAATATATTTCTTCATGGAGGCCGGGGTGACCTGAATGATACAAGGTGGAGAACTTGTAGTGACAGAGAGTCTGTTTGTCTGTGTGTGTGTGTGTGTGTGTGTGTGTGTGTGTGTGTGTGTGTGTGTGTGTGTGTGTATGTGTGTGTGTGTGTGTGTGTGTGTGTGTGTGTGTGTGTGTGTGTGTGTGTGTGTGTGTGTGTGTGTGTGTGTGTGTGTGTGTGTGTGTGTGTGTGTGTGTGTGTGTGTGTGTTGTGGTATCTTGACTTTCCCTTGCAGGTTCATATATCCAATAAAGCTGTGCTGTATGGCAAGATCGCTGCAGATAACACCAGGTTAGGGATAAACCAGAATATATTCTTTGACAAGAATAACAGCAACGTTCATGTCACGTCATATAAGATGGTAAGCAGACAAACAAACAAACACCAACACACATGCTTGATGAAGACAACAATGTGGTTGCAAATATGTAAATAAATACATAAATAAATACATGAATAAATACTTCACGTACTCACTGTCTTGAGCAGATCCGTAAGGTTCCGGTCCAATCCTGCCACCTGCAGGCCGACTGCCAGTCCTGCATGTATCTGAGGGACCCCTACTGTGGCTGGTGTGTGCTGGAGGGCAGGTGAGTCACTCACAAACACACACACACACACACACACACACACACACACACACAGACACACACAAAGTTGGTGTTAATTCCTCTTACTTCACACAAATCTGGAGTTAACCTCTCTTACTTCACACAAAGATAGTGTTAATTCCTCTGATCTCACACAAAGCTGGTGTTAATTCCTGTAACGAGAGTCACAGAAAGTTGGGGTTAATGAATCTAACTTCTTACAAAGCTAGTGTTAATTCTTGTCACACAAACAAACAACCACACCTCTTCAATATCCACATAGGGCCAAGTTAAGGCCAAGTTGTGCTAAATCAAAAACTTGAGAAATATTTAAACATACTTTTTCCCACTGAAAATAAATAATAGATACGTATATAAATAAAATAATAAGAGTGGAAAATAAATTGACACAAATCAGTTTTACTAGTCTTATCCCCACAGGCAATTTGGACTTATATAAGTGACCATGTGGCCTGAAATTATTCATTTTTGAGCCTATGCTGCTGAATAGCTCATACATTTTTTACCAATATAGATTTTGCTCACAACCCAACTTGGATGATTGCCATGTAATTCGCTTCTTTCTAAACAATCCTTTTCAAGATCACAATACACTTGGTCATATACCTGGCCATGATGTTGCATAGCTGGAGCTGTGCTGTCTTTGATGAGGAGACACAGGGTTTTAGATTAGGTCTGCAACAGGTTTACTTCCACTTTCCCATCAGGTGCAGCACAAAAGAGGATTGTGGGAAGGCGGAGGAGAAGAACATGT
>NC_137920.1:15039557-15132057 GCF_963457725.1 Sprattus sprattus
TGTACTACCTGTGCTGTGTCTGTGTACTGTGTGTAACTGTGTCTGTGTACTACCTGTGCTGTGTACTACCTGTGCTGTGTCTGTGTACTGTGTGTAACTGTGTCTGTGTACTGCCTGTGCTGTGTCCAGGGGCGGACTGGCCATCAGGGATACCGATGGCCCAAAACACCGGCCCACCACCATCACTGACCGGCCCACTCCCTGCACCTAATGGTGCAATTGAGTTTGAGCCGTGTATAACAGCACAAGCCTGGTTTTCTCTAAGGACTTAATATTACTGGGGCACTGACTGAGTTTTATACTCCTACTCACAATCTGTCTTCACACTTACGATTTTTTTTTTTAAAGTGTCTTCTTAAATGTGTTTTACGGACTTCGGAAGTTCAACGTAAGAAAATATCTCCACCTCATTAATGAACACCTGAAAATTGGTTCTTACACAGCTAAAGTGTTCTCAGCTGTGCGGATTGAGGTAGAGGATTCTTAAATTTGGATTTACATACATACACGCAACACGCCCCGCCAGGGCACGCAACCGTAGTGACGTGTGCAGTCAGCCCTAGCCCTTCTCACGGAGCGTCACCCAGTTCTACGCATGCGCTCAACCCAATTTGTGAGTGATTGCACAATCTCAGATGAGGCACAACTCGTCGCTGCCTCTGTCAATCTCTTCCTGAGAGCCAAGATAAGAGCCAGGGTACAACGTACACCGTAAGTTACACTTTAATATACTAAGTACAAAAATAGTGTATTTCAGTTGAGCACATGTATTCAAATAGTGCTGTCAGATAAACGCGTTATTAACGACGCTAATGCAAACCCATTTTAACAACTTCAATGTTTTTCTTGCGAGATAAATGTTCTTTTTGGCCTCGCAAACTGTGTCGTTTTTTGTACATGCTGTTGCAACCACTATTAACCTTAGAAAAACTAAAGCACCACGTCGGATACAGCTAGACCAGAAGCAAAACAATAGGCAGCCGTTTGGGCTTGCTTGTGTTGGGTAAATAAAGCGAGCTTCACTGTTGTCTAATAATGTCAACAGGCTTGTCTGTTTGAGTAGCTGGCTGAAAGCAAAGAAGTAGTTGGCTTACCTTCTATTGGTAACCTAACTGTTACGATTCATTGTTTCTTAAATAAGAGGCCTGACTGCTATGCTCACAACAAACTTGAAAAAAAATAAAAAATGATTAAGCCAAATTAAGTTTGACTGCACTATAGGCTCCTTGTTTACCTGAAATGTGCACTTCAGAATTTAATTTTGTACCACCCTTTTTGGCAATGTTGTTTTTCAATAAAATAAAACATTTGCATAAAGCAAGCCAATCCACTTTTCCATGTTGATAAGAGCATCACAAGGAAAAAAATAATATGGATAAAAAATAAATGAAAGGACATTTATAATAGATACAAATCTGCGATTAATTGTGTTTAAAAAATTTAATAGTTTGCCGGCACTAATTTCAGGTATATTTATCTAATAAACTTTGAGTGTACTAACTAATAGGCTTTGTAGTTATACGTATAACCATCTGATACTAGCCCAGAGTTAAGTATATTCATCTAGCAAACTATACCTACCTTGGAGTGTTACAATAGCCAGTATAATTTTATTCCATGTGTCCATCCAGGCAAATTGGTGGATCCAAATGTTATTAAAAAACAAACATATATGATGCAATTTCTTTGTAGTCATCCAAAATAATGTTAAGTGTATGGGTATTTTTCCCAGTAAGCCACTGACTGGTCGATATACGTGCGATCCATTGTGTGGGCAACGTGGAGTGTACTGAGTGAGCAGCGCTCCGTGTATTGAGTGGGCCGGTCTGACAGTAATTCCCGGGCCACTTTTTCCCCCCAGTCCGCCCCTGGCTGTGTCTGTGTCTGTGTACTGTGTCTGTGCACTGCCTGTGCTGTGTCTGTGTACTGTGTGTAACTGTGTCTGTGTACTGTGTTTGTGTACTGTCCGTACTGTCTCTGCACTGTATGCACTGTGTCTCTGTACTTTGTTTGTGCTTGTGTTTGTGTTTGTGTTTGTTACATTCCACCACTGTGTCTGTGTACTGTGTTTGTGTACTGCCTGTTCTGTGTCTGTGTAATAGTGCTGACTTTTTACTTTTACTTTGTTACATTTTTTTTATATATATGTTTTATTGTCATAGTATTATAGAGTTTTATGTTATTTTTTGGTATATGTTATATGTATGACGTCTACTGCGTAGATGAATAATGCTTGCCAAGTCGTAAGAATTTTGGGTAACACTTTCTATGAAGCCCAGCGTTATAAGGCCCTATAATGACATTATAAGGGCTTTAATAATGACTTATAGCGATTGCTACAATGACTTATAGCTACTTTATAACTACGTATAATGTCTTCATGATGACTCATAATCACCTTTATGATACATTATATCAGTTCATTATGAATGGTTATAATTAAAGACGGAATAATGCATTATAAATATGTGACTGTCGGGTAACACTTGCTATGAAGCCTGCCTTTATAAGGTCCTATAAGGACATTAATGATGATGTTTAAAAGTAGCTATAAGTCATTGTAGCACTCTTTATAACTATGTTTAGCATCTCCACAATGACTCATATCCACTGCTCTGAAACGTTATGTCAGTTAATTGTAAATGGTTATAATCTAAGGTAAAATGATGCATTATAAATATGTGATCATAGGTTTGTGTGGGTAATGATGAATCCTATGAAGCCTGCATAAATGAAGCACTATAAGAACATTCATAATACCTTTAAAAACTAGTTAAGTCATTGTGGCACTCATTATAACTATGTATATAGGTCCTCACGGCACATCATAACCACCTTTGTGATATATTATGCATATTCATTAATGGTTATTAGTATGGTGACTAGGCTGCTATACAGACATAGAATATTATAAACTTTTAGAAGATCCTATAAGTGGACTTTGTCAGCTATAAGTAAAGAGACAAAAGGGTGGTGTTGTTATGAACAGATATAAGATTCTATAAGTGTACTTTGTCAGCTTTAAGTAAAGTGACAAAAGGGTAATGTTGTTATGAACAGATATTAGACTCTATAAGTGTACTTTGTCAGCTTTAAGTAAAGTGACAAAAGGGTAATGTTGTTTTAAACAGATATAAGATTATTATAAGATAAGATAAGAAAAGATAAGGCATTATGAACTTGTTAATCGTGCTGACAGTAAATAAAACAGGATACAGATGAAAACCCTTTTATTTAAATCAGCACTGGCTGAACATAGCCCAGAACATAGCATTGTAAGGGTGTTGACGGCCACCCACACAAACCTATGATCACATATTTATAATGCATCATTTTACCTTAGATTATAACCATTTATAATTAACTGACATAACGTTTCAGAGCAGTGGATATGAGTCATTGTGGAGATGCTAAACATAGTTATAAAGAGTGCTACAATGACTTATAGCTACTTTTAAACGTCATCATTAATGTCCTTATAGGACCTTATAAAGGCAGGCTTCATAGCAAGTGTTACCCGACAGTCACATATTTATAATGCATTATTCCGTCTTTAATTATAACCATTCATAATGAACTGATATAATGTATCATAAAGGTGATTATGAGTCATCATGAAGACATTATATGTAGTTATAAAGTAGCTATAAGTCATTGTAGCAATCGCTATAAGTCATTATTAAGGCCCTTATAATGTCATTATAGGGCCTTATAACGCTGGGCTTCATAGAAAGTGTTACCGAATTTGGCTGTGCTGAAGCAATTTGGTACATGCAATAATAAACACACTTTGACTTTGACTTTACTGTGTTAACTGTGTCTTTGTACTGTGTTTGTGTACTGTCTGTACTGTTTCTGCACTGTATGCACTGTGTCTGTGTACTTTGTTTGTGTTTGTGTTTGTGTTTGTGGTTGTGGTTGTGTACTGTCTGTACTATGTCTGTGTACTGTCTGTACTATGTCTGTGTACTGTCCTGTACAGTGTCTGTATGTATGTATGTATGTATTTATGTATGTATGTATGTATGTATGTATGTATGTATGTATGTATGTATGTATGTATGTATGTATGTATGTATGTATGTATGTATGTATGTATGTATGTATGTATGTATGTATGTATGTATGTATGTATGTATGTATGTATGTATGTATGTATGTATGTATGTATGTATGTATGTATGTATGTATGTATGTGCGTGTGTGTGTGCATGTGAGCTTGTGTGTGCGCATGCGCGTGTGCATGTGTGTGTATGTATATATATATGCATATATGTATATGCATATATGTATGCATGCATCTATCTGTATATCTCTATCATATACTTGTGTGTTGTTTTTCAGACTGTCTGTGGGACACCAAATCACCTGTAAGATGCCTGCCATGAAGACATGCTGGACATGCAACATCACAGTGAAATATGGGAAAAACACAAGAAAGGATTTGCCCGGAATCTTCCGCTACACACCACCATTTTTTTTGGGTCACAGCCCTAACCAAAGTTTTGCATGGTGTGTCTTTAAGCAGTAGGGTGGAGTTTTGGATTAAACCTTACCTAAAAGTGATAGAGACCTAGTGTAACAATAAATATTACCTCATAGAATCATGACTATAAATGTGAAACGTAATTGTTAATGATACAAATATTCTCTTTTTATTTGTGTTATAATTATTTTAATCCGACGGGGCAATCTTGTGGTTATTTGAGGAATCGCATTGAGGAATCGCATTTGAGAAGATTCCGGCAGAGTTAAGACTGCTATTTCGCTTTCTGAAAGTCTTTTGAACTTCAGAAGAAATCCCAGATGGGAAAACTATGGAGAATGGCAAATGTTTTCCTAAATACACCGAAGTGGAGTTCAGAAGAAAGTCATCTCGGTTACGTATGTTACCATGGTTCCCTGAGTAGGGACCAGATGTAACATATGGGACATGACTCTGTTATGGACCAATCGAAGCACTATCTATTCGCGCCGGAAAGCCAAATTGCGACAAATCACCGTCCTGAGCCCGCCCCCTCAGGTACCCTTAAATAGGGGGTGATGATGTCACTCTATCTCTGAAGACTCTGAGCAAGGAGCCTACCAGAAACACACGCACTGTACACGCAACGCATGTTACATCTGGTCCCTACTAAGGGAACCGAGGTTACATACGTAACCGAGATGTTCTCTATCGCAGTGGACTGCGATGTAACATACTGGGGTGTCAAGGAGCGGTGCTATCTCCCTGTCAAAAAACTTGGCCAGGGAAAGCCACAGGTACTTCTGTTTCGCCACAGAGGCCGCCATGACTCGCCCCAGCCCTTGCGACGAGCTCCTGGTGAGCCTGAGGAAGTGGTCTGTCGCCCTGCACAGATCCTCCACGTTCTCGTTGTCGCTACCCAACTGTGCAGCTAGCTCTGTGAGGAACTTGGCCCCGCAACTAAATAAGCCTTCTCGGCCAAAACCGCCGTCTTGCAGACTTCGTGTGTAGCACAGGTTTCTGGCCGAGGCGCATTGTTGGGGAAGCAGGCGAGAGGTAACCTGCTACTGTATCCTCCTCTGGCGGGAAGGGGAGGTAGACTGTCTACTTAGCACGGTCTAGCTGGAGGTACGCCGCAAACCCCGGAACCGGAGCGCGCTCTGAGTAGGGCACAGCCCATGAGGTTTCCAGCTCCTCGAAGAGGGGGATCGACGAGGGAGCTGGAGCGGGTAGGCCACCATAATACTCACCGTCCAGCAATGCAGTACGCACGCTGGGTGGGGGAGGAAGTGGTAGACCAAGCCGGCTCGCCGCCCTCCATGCTACCTCATGTAGCTGGTGGCCCAGGGTCCGGGAGAGCGCCACGGGCTGCGTAGCCCGCGGCGCTTCACCCAGAACCATGTATGTGTCCTCCCCGTCCGAGGCTGGCACGAAAGAGTCCTCCAACAGACTCTCTCGCTCCAAGTCGACGTCCAGTTCGTCCAGTTCCTCCGTCGTCATTGTGGCACAGAGCGCACAAGCGGCGGGGATCTCCCCAGACAACGCCGCCTTGGTGTGGGTCCTGCCCAGGCCCAGCGGCGATGTATGTCCCTTTTGCCGCGGGAATGCTCACAGTCCGGGTAGGTCTTTGACACTATCTGAAATGAAACAAAGGTTAGCACGGAAAGCTATCTCAACGTAGCACGTTGTAAGCAGTGGTTAGGCGGTAAATCGAAGATGAGCGTGGTCACCAGGTAGACAGTAACTTTACTTAAGGCGTTGAACTATCCTTGTAGCACTCAGAGCTAGTAAGGGAAATAAATCCGACAACTCACCAACTCGAAAGAGTAAAGAAGCACACAAGAAACAGAAGCAACGGTCTTAAGTTCGTAAAGCGAAGAGTCGAAAGAGAATGAGGAGTCGAGAATGAGGCCCATTGTGTCCATCACAGTCACGCAAAAGATAGACAGTGCAAAAAGGGTGAGAGGGAGGAGGAGAAGAGACTATGATGATAGAGGGAGAAGGAGGAGGAGAGGAGAGTATGATGATAGACTATGATGATAGAGGGAGGAGGAAAAAGAGACTATGATGATAGAGGGAGAAGGAGGAGGAGAAGAGACTATGATGATAGAGGGAGGAGGAGGAGAATAGACTATGAGGATAGAGGGATGATGAGAAGGAGGAGAGACTATGTGGATAGAGGGAGGAGAAGAGACTATGATGATAGAGGAAGAAGGAGGAGGAGAAGAGACTATGAGGATAGAGGGATGAGGAGAAGGAGAAGAGACTATGAGGATAGAGGAGGAGGAGTAGGAGAAGAGAGTATGATGATAGAGGGATGAGGAGGAGGAGAGAGACTATGAGATAGAGGGAGAGGGACAAGGAGAGAAGGAAGATGGAATGTGCCCAAATGCAAAGAATGTCTGGCTTTTTACCTACTCATTATTTCTATGGATGACCCTGACTGGTATAACCAGAGCCAAGTTCACTACGTGAACAGGATGTGTCCTAGAGGAGGCGTCTAAGCCAACTGCTTTTACTCTGTTGCAGTGGCGGACGTGTTATCTCATTAAGCGGGATCTTACCTATGGTGGAGAAAGCCTCAATTACAGCAGCGCCACCTGCTGGAGATCCAGGAGCTGACCAGGTATGTTCTACCATGCTGCATAACACATAACCATGTCATGATCTTACCATGACTGACTTCAGATGCTGTCATAAATAACAAGCAGTGTCCACGTATGTTAGAGGGGCATATCATCATAATCGGTTATTGATATGACTGTAAAATGCTACAATTGCTTCAAAACATGTGACGTTAGGGTGCTATGACAATTTGAAAAGCTGTCATGATAATTGACATTGTCAAACCATTGGACATCAGCTGTCATTTTGTATATGACTTCTGCCATATCATGTCAGCCTTATGAAGTAGCGTTCAGTAAACTGTTCCACTCATGTCTACTATGTCAGCCTTATGCATGGACGGATTATGAAACCTGGGCCTGGACATGTAAAAGCCCCCACCCCACCCCAACCCATCGAGCGGGCTTGCAAAAACGGTGCCCTCGCAAAACATTACTTAAATGTAACAACATTTTTTTACAACATAACAATAACTAAATTCACCTTTACCTCAACAGGATTTAAAGGGCACATACACTTTTTATAACACTGCGCATTTTCACTCAATTAAAGCCAATAGCATATTAACAATATACACAAATAAAAGATACATACCACAAATAAGAGATACATAACTCCAACTTCACGCAAAGGCCCTGGCTTAGGGCCCCCCTGAGATCATGGGCCCCTGGGCCTGAGCCCATTCGGTAATCCATCCCTGGCCTTATGAAATAGCGTTCAGTAAACTGTTGCACTCATGTCTACTATGTCAACGGATCTCTAGAGTTTCCCTGAGGGTACGACCACACATAAGAGCCTTTCTACAGGTGCAGACGCTTCAATAACGCCTTGGCAAAGTTCAGCGGCCAAAACAGCCTTTTGCATAGACACAGAATAAGGACCATGTCTATGGCCTGGTGCACCTGTGAAGCGGGGCTGCGTGCGCAACCAGGCGGTCAAACATAATACAAACTATTGGTGTTTGAATAACTTTTGGTTTCGAATTGTATAGGTCCTCGTAGTTATGTACCGCTTAAATTAAGGTTTCATCTTTATTTGCCATTGCCGTTTTCGTTTGTAAAATACCATTCATGCCACATCTTCCAGCATCAAATCAGGAAATAAGTGGTAAAGTAGTTAAGCCCGCCTGTTGCTTGATCTGATTGGCTTCCTGGGCCGAGTGTGACAATGATGAGTGGTGCGCCTCCCTGCCTTGCGCTGGAAAAGTTGTGAATAGTTCATCTTTTAAGCGCACCTACAGTAAAACACGCTACAAAGATGCAACGCGTGGCGGAGAAAGGCGCACACGCAAAGCTCGCCGTACCATAGGAATCAATGCATTTGCTAGCGTCCCGTTTTTAAAAAGGCTCTTACGTGTGGTCGTACCCTTAGTCTGCCTATCTGTCCCTACTTCAGGTAAACCTGTACAGATACCAATGTCATTAAAATGTCAGGTGTGCTTAAGGGTGCCACAGGTAACTCTGACTGTGCATGTGATGGCAGTAATTCTGATGGTGTCAGTGCACATGCCTTCCTGGCACTCTTTCCTGTGCAGCTCAGTGGAGGCTCTGTTAGGTTCCCTTGTCTCACTCCTACGAGGGCTAAAGTCTTACAGTAAAATGATGCATTTTATTTATTTTTTTCTTGTTTCTTTCTTGACGACCCCTTTGCTGATTCCTCTGAATTCTTTTTCATCTTTTTTTGGTTCTGATTTAGTTTGTTTGTTTCTGAGCTTGTTTGTTTTTTCTCCCTCCCTTCCTCCCTCTCTCTCTCTCTTGCCAGCTGAAGGAGGAGGAGGCGTTTTTTAAATCCTCCTGGATGCTTCGCTTCCGCTCACCTGATGTGAGAGGACTGCACGACCTTCCCCTTATCAACGTCTTCCTCCATCTTGACGGCTTTAATAAGAGTCTCACTCCCTTCACCTACCACCCTGACCCAGAGTTCAACGCTCTCAGTCCAAACCCCATCTCAGCCTCCAACACTGTAACTGTCACAGTGAGTTTGCTAATGGAAAACTCATTTTGAAGTTAGATACATAAATAATACAATTCTATTGAAATGGTGTCATAGTGCTCTTAACACACGTCATTGCGGCCCCTCTACCCTACCTACTATAGGGACGAGGGTTCTCCAAGGCTATGACAGCGGAGGAGGCAGAAGCTTTCATTGGCAACATTGCCTGTCACATCATCTCCCTCCAAGATGATAGGCTTGTTCTGCAGGTCCCGCCCACTGTGATAGAGAAAAGAGAGCGTGGAGAGATGGAGTCAACCCTGGAAGTGAAGGTACGACTGTCTGCAAAGTGTGTGTCTACATACACATACACATACACACAGACACACACACCAAATGCACTCATGCACACACGCAGGCATGCACATATGCACGCACGCATATGAAGTGTATATATGCATCTACCCACTCTGAGATTCTTTGGAATGAAAAGTGCGTTAAAAATAAAATGAATAATTGTTATTATCGGCATGACAATTTCCAGTATGTTTATTTTGTTTTCTCTCTCTTTCTCCCTGTCTCCCTCTCTCTCTCTTCCTATCTCTATATTGTCCCTCCCCTCATCTCTCTCTATCTCTCTCCCTCTCTATTTATCCCTCCCTCATATCTCTCTCTCTCGCTCTATTTCTCACTCTCCTCTCTCTATGTCTCTGTCTCTCTTTATTTCTCCCTCCCCTCATCTATCTCTATTTCTCACTCCCCTCTCTCTATCTCTCTCTCTCTTTATTTCTCCCTCTCTCTCTCTATCGCTCTCCATCTCTATTTATCCCTCCCTCACATCTCTCTCGCTCTATTTCTCACTCTCCTCTCCTCTATGTATCTCTCTCTCTTTATTTTTCCCTCCCCTCATCTCTCTCTATGCCTCCCTCTCTCTCTCCCTCTCTCTCTCTCTCTCTCTCTCTCTCTCTCTCCATCAGATTAAGTTTGGTTACGGGGAGTGGATATTGCGGGAACCTGAGAGGAGGAGTGCGGTGGTTCCAGTCGTTGTCGTCCTCTCCATCCTCCTCCCCCTGCTGCTGCTCGTCTCTCTGTCTGTATATCACTACATGTACGGAGCCACAGCTATTATCTAAACCATGAGCTTTAAATGTATCTTCCTCAAATGGGTTATACCATAAGCTTAACATTAATCTTCCTCAGATGGGCTGTTCCATAAGCTTTACATTCATCTTCCTCAAATGGGCTGTACCATAAGCTTACATTCATCTTCCTCAGAGGGGTTATACTATAAGCTTTAAATTCATCTTCCTCAGATGGGTTATACCATAAGCTTTACATTATTCTTCCTCAAATGGGCTGTACCATGAGCTTTAAATGTATCTTCCTCAAATGGGTTATACCATAAGCTTAACATTAATCTTCCTCAGGTGGGCTGTTCCATAAGCTTTACATTCATCTTCCTCAAATGGGCTGTACCATAAGCTTACATTCATCTTCCTCAGAGGGGTTATACTATAAGCTTTAAATTCATCTTCCTCAGATGGGTTATACTATAAGCTTTACATTATTCTTCCTCAAATGGGCTGTACCATAAGCTTAACATACATCTTCCTCAAATGGGTTATACCATAAGCTTAACATACATCTTCCTCAAATGGGCTATAACATAAGCGTTGAATTCATCTTCCTCAGATGGGCTATACCATAAGCTTAACATTCAGATGGGCTAAACGATAAGATTTACATTATTGGGTTATACCATAAGCTTAACATTCATCTTCCTCAAATGGGCTGTATCATAAGCAGATGTGTTACACGATAAGATTTACATTGGCATTCTGTAGGTCTATACAGTAACCTCAGTCTATCTCTCACAGTCTCTCTTTCTATGTCTCTCTCTCTCTCTCTCTCTCTCTCTCTCTCTCTCTCTATGTGTGTTTGTCTTTTCAGGAGCAAGATACATGTTAAGAGGGAAATTAAAGGTAGGTGCAGGAAAGATAACTGTATTTAACATGTGTGTGTGTGTGTGTGTGTGTGTGTGTGTGTGTGTGTGTGTGTGTGTGTGTGTGTGTGTGTGTGTGTGTGTGTGTGTGTGTGTGTGTGTGTGTGTGTGTGTGTGTGTGTGTCTATTCCAATAAGAGAATGAGAACAAATACTTTTACCTCCACAGCATCTGATCCAAACCCACAGACCAAAGCTCGGAGCGCTAAATCGGTGAGTAAGAATTATCTCTTACCTCCTATTCTGTTCAAAATAACACACCTGACCACGACACACGTTGAGAGCCCATTTCCTGTTGATGTTTTTGTATTTGTTTGTCTGTTTGTTTGGTTAGGATGCTTGTGATTATGGAAATGTTTCTCCACGTCGACGCCACCACTCCGTCCACATGAACTCAGTTTATCAAGACTTGGACCCCAACACGGACCAGTACGATGAGATTTACAACGACCTGGAATCTGACCCTCTGTACGCAAGCATCGATGAGATATATGCCAATGAGTGAGAGTGCTACTGACCAATGAGATTTATGCCAATGAGTCAGAATGCTACTGACCAATGAGATACATGGCAATGAATCAGATTGTTACTGGCCATTTATAAGTAGTGATTAAAGTCAGATATTTAGTCTTTCATTAATTAATTTTGTAAACATTGAAGAGATTCAAGATTCAAGCGATAGTTCTGGCTTTTTGGGTTTTAAGCAGGAGTCAAAAAAGTAAGCAAAGGTAAAGCTGCCTTATGTTCTGTACTTCTGTGTTCTGTGTCGAGTGTTCATAGTGATGTCCATTTTGTATCCTTTGAAGCCACCATCTTCATGAAGCAACTACAACAACTTGTCCTGTATAATCTAGTAGTCACCTTGACTTGAGTCATGCCTTGTTACTTCATGAAGCAATACAACAAATGTTTTCTCTATAATCTAAGTCACCTTGACTTGAGTCATGACTTGTCACCTTCTCAGCACTCCTAATTAAAAAGAGATTTGTTCTGAGTGGATTGTTTGCAATAATGTTTGGCTCTTATTCTTTTACTGTGACAATAATCTGTACACATTCTGGTCTCAACAGCAAAGCACATCATCGTGGCACAAAGTGTTCTTGACTTGCATACAGTACATGTAAAAAGGGAAGAAGACAGAGAAAAAGAGAGACAGAAATAAAGAGAGAGAAAAAGAGGCAAATAGAGAGTAAAGAGAGAGACCGAGAGAGAGAGAGAGATATAGAGTTGAAACTAATGATGAGGACAGAGCTGCTCGGCAGGGACGTGCACAGGAATTTTGAAGGGCAGTTGCTCTGCCCTGGAAAAAAGGGGCAACACATTAATTTTTCTCACTGCCACGCGCCGTCCCCTGATCGCAAATTTTGCCAATATCATTTTAAACTCTCACTAACCGCCGCTGCCACGCGAGGAGGGCAAACGGGCAGTTGTCCAAGCAACCTTAGACCACTCCTGTGCACGTCCCTGCTGCTCGGCATCTTGAAAGATGTGTTGGCAATTAGTGAGCAGAATATTCTGATTGGTTCAATTTGGATATGTTTTAAGCTTTTGATTGGAAAAGCATAGTGACAAAATTGGCCATTCAAAAAGTTAGCTGACTGGTTATTATGCTCCAGGGACCACCACAAAAAGTCTGCAAGATTCAATAAAGATCAGGTCTTCTGACTCTCATTGAAGCATTATCTCCAAGGTTTGAAGAGGTTGTTTCGCTACAACAATGTTTTTTCTGTTTTAGCCTTTTGGTGTATGCACACTTCAATTATGCTCTCCCAGTTTTTCCTCTACTGTGTCTGTCGGACATTTCCTTTCTCTGTCTCTGTCTCTCTCTATTTACAGTTTTCTACAACTCTATCTCTCTCTCTCTCTCTCTCTCTCTCTCTCTCTCTCTCTCTCTCTCTGTAACAACCTAAAATTACCTGTTATGCCATTTACAGAAGGATATGTGTATAGCTGTGTCTAAGTTGGGCTGTTTTTATTTGACCTTTGCCCTTACTGCAGCCTAAGGAAAAGAGTTCACACTCTGTGCCAGTGGTGACAGTCAATGGTCACTTCTGAGCATGCTCAGCGTCACCATAGCAACAAGCTGGAGGTGAGAGAACACTGCATGACTTCAGCATTTCAGTGCCAACCACACGTTTTATTTGTGGTCAGAACTACCATGTCCCTCCTCTCCCCAACAAACCCTAAAGTCTATTAAGTGAAGTACTTACAAATCCTCAATAGTTACTCTCATTGTAGAAAACACTAGGAAAAGTAGTGTTGTAAATGAAGGACTTCATTGTGTTTCAGCTTGTGTACTGTGAGACCGGAGAGTTTTGAGGTTTGACCGTACTGATGACACTATTCCTGCTCTGGCTTCGGTTCTGCATCACACTGCAAGGACCTGTTAAGACATCTGTCAACGGCTACGTGTGTAAGACTTTCTAGCTATGGCTGGTTTTTACTGACTGTAAACTGACCTATAGGCGTTGGACCTTTCTGGAGTCTGAAAAAAGAGGAGTCACAGTTGTAGATGGCGGACAGTAAGGGAACTCTTATTTGTGAGCAAGTTCTGTGTAACCATAGCAACGAACTGAAGATGAGAAAACCACGTGTGACATTTTTCAAAAATGTGTATCTGTCCGCTTTTGTGGTTTAACCACACACATGCACACACTCACACATGCACAAGCACGCATGCACACACTCACACACTCATACATGCACGCACTCACCCATGCACACACTCAAACTAAAATATGAGATTATAAATATGAGATTATTAACTGAAAACTAAGTGTCACAGTAGAGCGAAAGGCAACAACGACATTATATCACACACACACACACACACACACACACACACACACACACACACACACACTCACAAACACACACACACACACACACAAAATGATATCACACAGCTGACTTCCTGTAGGTCTTCCTGTGTAGCTACTGTATGTGTATCAGTGTAACCATAGCAACGGACCGAAGATGAGAAACCACGTGTGACAGCAACATTTTTCAAACATGTGTATCTGTCCACTTTTGCACACACTCACACATGCACACGCACGCATGCACACACTCACACACTCATACATGCACGCACTCACCCATGCACACACTCAAACTAAAATATGAGATTATAAATATGAGATTATTAACTGAAAACTAAGTGTCACAGTAGAGCGAACGGCAACAACGACATTATATCACACACACACACACACACACACACACACACACACAAACACACACACATTAAATGATATCACACAGCTGACTTCCTGTAGGTCTTCCTGTGTAGCTACTGTATGTGTATCAAAGGCACACGTTGAGGTCACGTAGCCATTGCTGCGGTGGGCCTCAACAGCGAATGTTCTCCGGGCTCTCCTGCAACCACAGTAAGAGCTACAAATTACTAAACAATCACTTTATAGTGACCATTTATCCTAAGTTTGTCCCTTTGTTTGTCACTTGTTTGGTGGCGTTGATCAGGGGTATTGTTGACGCTTGAAAGAAAGGTAATCCAGCGAGGTCCGTTTAAAGCTGTTTGCTTTATTAACAAAATGATGGTACAACTTGTTTTGCAAATAAATAAATAGAGTTTAAACACAGAGCAACGAGGCCTATCCTCGCCATCACCGTTGCCAGATACCACAGCCCAAGTTCAAAAGCTTTGTGCTCCCAATCAGCCGCCTCTACCACCGGGTCACGCTCCTATTTATCCACCTTTTCACCTGTAGAGGGCACACATCCTCGCAAAAATAGAAACATTAAAATAACATAAAATGAATACCGAAATGGCTCCTACATAACCGGCCCCTAATTGTATTTGGTGAGCAAAACAATTACTAAATTAAATCAAAATAGGAGCCTTAAAATCATTACGTTTCTATGCATCAAATCAAGCATATTACAGACAAGATAGTGAGAGTACTTGACCATTTTTATCTTGACTCTTCAAGCTTTGTCTTCATCACCCTCAAACAGAGCTTTGTCATGGGTCTTTTATGATGCTGCTTTGGGTCTTGATTGTCACGGTGCACACAAGCCCTTTCTGGTCAGGGAAAACTTCAATTATTCTTCCTGCAACGCAGGAGCCTCTTTGTGCAGTTGGGTCCACCAAAGCAACATCTCCACACTGGAAGTTCCTCCTTTTGGTATTCCACTTTTGGCACTCTGTAGACCCCTCTGGTCATGATGAGTAGACCCCTCTGGTCAGTAATGGTGAGCAGACCCCTCTGGTCAGTAATGGTGAGCAGACCCCTCTGGTCAGCAGTGATGTGTAGACCCCTCTGGTCAGTGATGATGTGTAGACCCCTCTGGTCGGTGATGTGTTGACCCCTTTGGTCGGTAGTGATGATAGACCCCTCTGGTCCGTGCGTAAACCCCTCTGGTCAGTGAGTAGACCCCTCTGGTCCGTGCGTAGACCCCTCTGGTCCGTGCGTAGACCCCTCTGGTCAGTGACGAGTAGACCCCTCTGGTCAGTGACGAGTAGACCCCTCTGGTCAGTAATGATGTGTAGACCCCTATGGTCTATGTCCGCCATTCGTCCTTTTCGTCCTATTGGCTCCTGACGCAAGCTGTTGAGCACATCTACAAGACTGTTGGTTAAGTCAGGCCCTTTGAGCACTTCTGCATTCAATGCTTTTCCACAAAATGATTCTCCACAATCAAACACAACCTTTAATTTTCGTTTCTTTGGGTGGTCAACTTCATGGTGGGACAGGTTCCACACCTTTCTATCCATTCTGGTCAGTTGCCCCTTTGGCACAAGTTCTGATTGTCCTTTGCTGGTTGTGTCATTCAAAGCAGCATACACTCCATTCATGACTGACTGTTTCCTGAATTTGAATTTCCTTTTCCGGCTTTGGAGACGTTGTTCTGCAAGGCTACAGTTATTAGGCGATGTAGCATGATCCTTCCTAAATGGTAACTTTAGACTGTAATGTCCATCCACAATTTTAGAAGATTCATCTGTGATTTTCAAAAACTGTTTGTCTTCAACGGACATTTCCTTCACCTCTTCGCACAAATTTGCTGAAATTCGGTTGACTGCATGAGATTGAATTTCATTGGTAGATCCTTTTCCTACTGGGCCATTCACTACCCATCCGAGCATCGTTTTCATTGCATATGGGCCGTCTCCTTCACTGTTTATGACTTGCCAGGGCTCTATTGCTTTGGGTGCGTTTGTGCCTATCAGCAATTCAATGCCTGCATCAATGGTGGAAAGTTTGACATCTTTAAGATAAGGCCACTTTGATAGAGACTTCTGGTTGGGTATGTTACTCTTTGATACAGGAATCTTTGTTTGTGTGAATGTCTCTGGCAGAGTTATGAACCCATTGTCATGAAGTCCACTTACTTCCAGTCCTGTGATGATGTTAGTAGACATCATTTTCTCCTGGCCCATTGTGCGCAGCATGATGCTTGTTCTTTTTCCTTGTACCTTTAGTTGCCGCATTAATCTATCAGTACAAAAGGTGGCAGAGCTACCGGGGTCAAGAAATGCATAAGCTTGTATAACTCTGCTACCCTTGTTTGATTTTACCTTAACAGGTACGATGGACATCAGACACTGTTCTTCACCGGCCCCAGTTTGACTGCATGTTTCGAGGGACACAAGGCCTGTGTTCTTCACCCTGTTGGGTTCCTTGGCTGTTTCCTTATGTGTTTCCTGTTTTCCTGCTCCTTTGTTCTGCTCCACTTGTCCCATGTGCAGTACAGTTGGATGCGCCCTCTTGCAAATGGTGCATGACTGACGCTGGTCGCAGTCCTTGCTAATATGACCTGTTAAGAGACATGCAAAACAGAGACCTCTTTCTTTCAAGAATGTGATCTTGTCAGTGTGACATTTCTTTTTAAACCAAGAGCAGCTTGCCAGTAGATGTTCTCCTGAGCAAAACAGACAGTATGGCCTATGCTGGCCTGGTGGTGGGCTATTCCACTGTTTGTGATAAGTGGGGACGACATCAATGGTTGCTGCATTGGTTGTGAATCCCTTGTCACTGAACTTGGTTTTCACAGAACTTGAGTGTATGGGCCTTGGACCTTGTGCTTTTGGTGAGGGATCTTGTATATCACCAAAGACAGGATCTGTCAAGATTTTGACTTCTCTTTCGATGAACTCAACTAAGGTTCCGAATGTGGCTCTGCGGTTTGTAGTTTCTTGAAACTTGCATACTTCTACTCTCCATCCCCCTCTCAACTTGTAGGGCAATTTGCTGACTAACAACTTCAAATTAGAGGCCAGATTTAATTCATCCATGTAGGCAATTTCATTCATGCCATTCAAGCAACCTCTGAGGTACAGAGCATATGATTTCAGTGTTTGTGAATCCTCAGATCGAATGGAGGGCCAGGTCAATGCCTTTTGAATGTATGCATTGGAGACTAAATACTCATTTCCAAAGTGCTCTTGGAGCAATTCTTTGGCTCTTGCAAATCCTATATTTGCGTCTAAGAAGAGACATGTCTTAACTAGCTCTCTGGCTTGTCCAGATGTATATTGCTCTAGATAATACAATTTGTCCTTTGCATTGTCAATTTTGCTCTCTATAATATGTTCAAATGAACTGATAAAGGATCTGTAGTCAATTGGATCATTACTAAAAACCTTCATCTCCTTTCGTGGCAAGAATGTTTTGTCCTGTTGCCTAATCAAAGATGCTGTGATGTCATTTTGCCTCTGCAGAATTTCATAGACAGCAGTGTCTTGTTCTCCAAGAGAGATCCTAGGTTCATCACCTTGGGACTGTCGTCCGGAGTGGGGTGCTAAGTGGGGCTGTGATGGACCTTGGGGGTGCAGAGTGGTTTGATGAGAGGACCTATGGTGTGAAGGCTCATAAGTATGGCTTAGGAGTTGTGGCTGAGACTGTCGTTGACTTGGCTGGGCAGTGGATCTGTACAGAGATGGGTCTGGCCAGACAGGGGGCCGCAAAGAAGGAAGGAAATACGGCTCTTTGGCTCTGGCATGAAGTAGCATTGGTTGAAGCGGAAGGGCACTCGATTTAAGTCTAACACTGGCATCTTGCATTCCTTTGCTATGCCCCTGTAATTTAAGCGTTTTCCCCAAATGCTCATTCATTCCATCTCTCTGTGAAACACTGCTTTTTCGATCACTTAATACATCAAGTTTGGCATTGGCTGCATCTAATTCACTTTGGACAGTTAACATTTCCTTTTGTTTTCTCAATTTTTCTTGTCCTTCAGCCAATTCTTTCAATAACTCTGCCTGTCTTTGCGCTAATTCTGCTTCCTCGCTCTCTATGGCGTGCTTTTCTTTAAGAGCCGCCAATCTAACTTCTAGCGCAGCCTTGTCCGCTGCTGCGCGACTCAAGGCTGTGGAGGTTGAAGAGACCTTTGATCCCGTATCGTCTACTTTCCTTGCATGAGTTGCAGAAACACTGTCCTCAGGTCTTATTTCCTCATCATCATCATTGCACCGTTTGTGTTCAACTAGCCATGCATTCGCCTCCAACAGGAACGATTTATTAATATCTCCTTTAGGTTGATACCACACGTCATCAGATTCGCGTTCCTCTTCTGCCAATACATGCTGATAATCGTTGTGACTAGCTTCAAATTCACCCAATAAATCATCATATTGTGCTACATTTTCCATCACTTGTTCTACATTTGACGGAACGGTCATCAATTTTTTAATAAAGTTCATCTTGCGTGTAAGCATTCCGAGTTTTATCTTTCTCGCTTTACGCAAATCTTTTGCGGCTTCATTTTCATCCAGCTCAGTTGGCACATTTGTGTCTTCTGGCTTACCGTGTTCACCAGCCATTGTGTAACAAAAAAGGGAATTATCTTCACAAAAATCAAAGTATCCTTTCCAACAATGTTTATGCTCCGTTGCAATTCATTAATCCAGCAAGGTGGCAAATGCGCGCATAAATTCACAAGCAGCGCTTAACTTTCCTCTAGTAACTTAAAGTCTTATCAAACTTGCTCCAAAGGCAATCCATAATTCAAACAAAAATATTATCTAACTAATAAATCCAATCTTCGGCTCCTAGAGCTCTTTGTCCATGAAAACTGTACTTTTTAAAGTTCAGAGGCCTACCGCAATCTCGTGCTTTGTTTGCATCGGCTTTCCTTTGTTCCTTTGCGGCCTGTTCCTTGCGTGGCTTTGGAAATCCAATCCTCGTCGTAATTCAAAGGGTTATCCAGATCCAAAAGCAAGCTTTTTGACTAATATAGTGACCATTTATCCTAAGTTTGTCCCTTTGTTTGTCACTTGTTTGGTGGCGTTGATCAGGGGTATTGTTGACGCTTGAAAGAAAGGTAATCCAGCGAGGTCCGTTTAAAGCTGTTTGCTTTATTAACAAAATGATGGTACAACTTGTTTTGCAAATAAATAAATAGAGTTTAAACACAGAGCAACGAGGCCTATCCTCGCCATCACCGTTGCCAGATACCACAGCCCAAGTTCAAAAGCTTTGTGCTCCCAATCAGCCGCCTCTACCACCGGGTCACGCTCCTATTTATCCACCTTTTCACCTGTAGAGGGCACACATCCTCGCAAAAATAGAAACATTAAAATAACATAAAATGAATACCGAAATGGCTCCTACACACTTTTATTGATTCCTTAAGCTGTTACATTTTTCCTCAGTGTTTTGTTAGCGGAAAGATTGCTCATTGTGTTGATGGTTTGCCTTGTATTGTGTGGTGTTGGCTTTGACAAGACGGCCGTAGTGATTAGGTTTTTAGAGAGAGAGGTTTTTAGAGAGAGGTTTTTAGAGAGAGAGGTTTTTAGAGAGAGGTTTTTAGAGAGAGAGGTTTTTAGAGAGAGGTTTTTAGAGAGAGAGGTTTTTAGAGAGAGAGGTTTTTAGAGAGAGGTTTTTAGAGAGAGAGGTTTTTAGAGAGAGGTTTTTAGAGAGAGGTTTTTAGAGAGAGAGGTTTTTAGAGAGAGAGGTTTTTAGAGAGAGGTTTTTGGTGCTTAAGTGCACACTTTTTCCAGGGTGGCAAGACAGCTTAATATCATCTTTATTTTAAAACTGAGGGGGGAAAACAAATGCAAGTGAATGTGAGTAGGCTGTAGGTCTTCCTGTGTAGCTAATGTGTGTCAAAGGCGTGTGTGGAGAACGAGTAGCCATTGCTACGGTGTTCCTTAACAGTGAACGTTCGCAGGGCTCTCCTTCAACGACAGTAAGGGCTAAGAATAACTAAGCAGGCTATTGTCCTTATCAACTTAATATCATATTTATTGTTACACTGAGGAGGGAGAGAAAATTCAAATGAATGAGAGTAGGCTGTAGGTCTTGCTGTACGGCTTGTAGGTGTCAAAACCACAGGCGTTGCACACAAAGGGCCTTTCCTGCAGCTGCAGTCCTCAACAGTGTTCTTATCTTAAAGGTTCTATCCAACCATGGTGCGAGCTTGAAATCTCTAAACAATAACTAATGGTAACCCCTTAGTAAGTAAGTAAGTAAGTAAGTAAGTAAGTAAGTAAGACTTTATTTATTTAGCACATTTTGTACAAGAGTTGCAGTTCAAAGTCCTTCAAATAAAAACAAGCTTAAACTTAAATGTTTTCCTGAAATCTTTCCATTATTGTCATTGTGGACCATGAGTTGCTTTTAATTTGATTCAACCTCTCCAGTAGTTTGTGGTACTCCGTTTCAGCATTAGGGTTGCTGGTCGTGTTGCATGTCGTGTCATATACAGTAAATGTGACTGTGTGTACACCAGAGGGCGCTATTCTATTGCTCAGCATTTGCCATGTCTATATCTGCACTCTTCCTTATCAGTGTATTGTTTGCATGTCAAACTCCTCAAACCTCATAGGTGCCTGATAGGCCTCAGTCCCCAGATGGTTAAAACACTTTAATTTTGAATGGAACTGTATCTGCTCATGTGTGTAGTCGTTTGTGAATGTGTCTGAATTGGGCTGTGTAAGTAAAAGTGTTGAACTTTGTAGATTTAGCATTGCACACCTGTTTCTTTTATGTGATACAGTAAATCTGTTTGCTCCAATCAGGTAAAGGAATGTTTAGTTTTCATAGTGTGTTCCGTCAATGATGTCACACACTAATTTCCCAGGTTACAGTGTCAGCGATGGTGCAAAGTCTCACGTCCATCCGCCTGATTCTCATGCTGTCCTTGATCCAAGGTACACTGTTGGCTCACATTGCAAACTGTCCTCTTAAGGCTTATGCTTTCTTATACCAGAAATGTTAACAGCTGTGTACTTATTGTGTTTTCTTTCCTAATATGACTTACGTTTAGTGACTAAGTTCCCATATGACTAAATACCCATACTACTACATAGTATGCACTTAAATATGTTCCTATGATGAAGCCTAAGCCTAATATGTTCCTATGATGAAGTCTAATTACTAATAGTATGTTTATATTACACTATATAACCTATATACACCAAGCTCAAACATGAACAGGTTCATGTCACACAAGCTCAGAGACAGATGTCTGATTTCATGTCACACAAGCCCAGAGACAGGTGTATGACATCACATGACACAAGTCCAGAGTCAGGTGTATGATATCATATGACACAAGCCCAGAGTCAGGTGTCTGTTTTTATGTCACACAAGCTCAGAGACAGTTGTCTGACTTCATGAAGTGTGCATTGAATTTCAGGTATCACTCCGACGAAATGGGGGGTCAATTTCGACCTTGCGCAGATCTGTGCTGTGACTGGGTCGTCCGTGGTCGTGCCCTGCTCTTTCACTCATCCTCCTGGCCTTCGGGTGACTCAGGTGTTCTGGGTCTCGAACCCTAAGAAGGGAGTGGAGCCAGAAGATCTGTGTGACGACCCAGAGTACAGGCCTCGAGTCCAGTACAGCCCAGATACTGAGAAGAACTGCACCTTAGTCCTGAGCGAGGTGAAAGCGTCAGACGCACTTGTTTACTATGTAAGGATTGCTACTGATAAGAGTGCAGAGAAATGGCTGTCAAGAGGAGCTGAACTACGGGTCACAGGTACAGTTTGTTACCCAAGACACAGTTTGTTTTCCAAAACAACAATGTGGAGTCTGTCACAGTACTCATAGTATGCCTATATCAAAGAATGTATTTTGAATTATATATGATGAAGTGGATCACACTTCTTATAGTGTGCTTTTATCATACTACACGGTAAGCTGTTACATGCGTTCCTTTGATTAATTATATCACCGTACTCATAGTGTAGTATCCTTAGTATGTCAGGCATGGGCAGAAACTAACAGATGTACACTTCTCTCTTCTCCTCTGAGATCTCTCTGTCCAGAGTCATGGCTCCGTGCTTGAGGGACAGGATGCACAGCTTAATTGCAGCAGCACCTGTGTTTTGACCAAACAACCCACTCTGCTTTGGAAAAAGAATGGAGTGGTGTTACCTTTTCAACGAACGAACAACAACAAGAGCATGCTTCTCCTGAAGAACATCAGACCTGAAGATGAGGGATACTATTCTTGTGAATTGAAGGACCATGAAGGACATCCTTCTAAACCAGTGAAGCTTAATGTCATGTGTGAGTGCAAGAGTCAAAGTACGGTAGCATACAAGTTACTGACTTACTTTCTAATAAATACTTAATACTACATTGTTTGACTATTTTTATTTTGTTCAAGTCTCTCCAAAGAACACCACACTATCCATCACACCTACCAGTGGGATACTCAAGGGCAGTTCCGTGAATCTGACCTGCAGCAGTGATGCCAACCCACCAGTGGAGAGCTACATCTGGTTTAAGGTGGGTGAGTCCATTCCAGTAGGATCAGGACAGCAGTACAGCATCACTAACATCAGATCTGAAGATGGAGGACAGTACTACTGTGAGGGAAGGAATAATCATGGAGCTGAGAACTCTACCACTGTTTCAATAACAATGAAAGGTATAATAAGTATCTATCTATCAATCAATATTTCTAATTATCTATACATCTGTCTGTCTGTTTGTCCATCTTTCTATCTATCTGTCTATATATCCGTCCATCCGTCCCTCCGTCTCCATCTCTTTCTTTTTATCTGTCTCTTCTATTTGCCTCAACTGCCTTTGTCCTTTTCTCACCTCCTCCCTCCTGTGACTTCGTATCTCCTACAGAGGTTACTGCCTTCATGATGTATGTCGTGATTGTGATTGGCGTCTCCACTGGCTGCGTACTCATGGGATCTCTCTGTCTTGCCTATTTCACCAGGTGAGATCACTGAAAACCAATGAAACCACTGCCTGTATAATGGTGAATGGACCGCATTTATATAGCGCTTTTCTACTCATAGAGCACTCAAAGCGCTTTACACATTAATGCGTCAGACACCTACCACGAAGGCGGAAGCTACTATCTAAGTTGCGGAGCGATTGGGGGCTCCTCCTCTACCTCCTGTCGAGAACTGCTAACACAGAATAGAAAAAAACACGCATCTAAACTAAGTCGTGTGCATGTTTTCAATGTTTTTGTCACAAAACAGGTTCCAGATTAGAACAGAGGGGATTGTGGACACAGGAAGACCAGCTCTGGACAGTACAAAGGCAGAGGAACCAAATAACATAGTTTTTTTATTACTAAATAGTCACTATAATGTTGTGTGGTATGCTTATTTAAATATCCTCTTTTTATCTAACGCTTGCTACTTCACCCACGAACAAACTCGCTCTTCATGTGCCTTTAAGGCTTTGACGGTCCTTAACCCTTAAAGTTACTCTAACCTCATGAACGTAACGTCATAGTGACATTGTGTTCCTGTTGGTTACAAGCTATACACTGAGTTGCTATCAGTAGTACTATTTGCTCAGTGTACTACAGATAGATATTTTGTGTGAAAAAAAAAACATTTCTTACTTGACTTTCTTAAAGGTTTTGCATAAAAGCAAGAGAACACTGATGGTGATACTGCATGTTTCTATGAATATAATTGCTTTTGTGGTGATCTGTGGCAAGAGGCCAAAGGTCACGCACAGCATGGGGTTTTGAATGACACCTTCTGTCTTTCCTTACAGGGTAACGCTGATAATGGGAACTGTATGTTTGACCCGGACATGGATTCAGTGTACCAGAACACCACTGGTGATGACGACATTTATCAGAATGTTTAGATTGAAATAGTTAGGATTGTTTTCTTGTGGCATTTTGTACAATCGAGTGACACACACATGCACACACACACACACACACACACACACACTCATACTCTCTCTCACACACACACACACACACACACACACACACACACGCCTGCAGACACACACACAAACACACACTCACACATGCACACACACACACACACACATGCCTGCAGACACACACATACACACATACACACACACACACACACACGCACACAAGCACTTACACACACAAACACGCACTCACACATGAACACACACACACACACACACACACACACACACACACACACACAGACACACACACACACACACACACACACACACACACACACACACACACACACACACACACACACACACACACACACACACACACCCGCAGACACACACACGCACACACACTTCACACATCACAGTGTTTCTGCATCACTGTGTTACTGCACTCCTGGTTAACTGGACACTCTAGAGACTGCTATAATGATTTATAATGCATTAACATGTTTCATTACTCCAGTGTTTCCTCTGCTGTATTCACACTAACAGGGTGGTGTTCTGTTATGTGTAATATCTTCTATTGTGATATTTTCATGGAAGTAAAGTAAATAAAGCATTTACAGTATTTCTCTGTTCCTAAAACACATTTTTTCAAAGCATGCCTCGGTTTCTCTTAGCTCTAAACACAAATCCCAAAACCACTCACACAAAATGCAAAACCCTTTATATCTCTTGCAAAATGACACTTTGGTTTCAAAACACTATTATATCACCTCAAAAGGGCATTTTGTTTTCAAACAACAAACACAGACCATTATTTGAGTAGACATTCTAAGCATTGATTGAACACTGATGTGCTCAATGGAAAACACTACTATGAAATGGGAAAACACTAGTATGAAGGCATTATCAGGAGTATTATGCCTTTTCATCTCCAGTGTTACTGTACGCTTTCTTCTGTTGTAAAATATCGTAACTGTATAATGTTTTAACTCAAAAATGAAAGAAACATGTAAAATAATAAAAGGACAAAAAAACTAGACTGCATCCTGTTCTTGCTCAAGACAATATCGACAATTGTTGTGTTGTGAAACATCTGAAAATACAGTTTGATTTGAACATTTGATTGGATAACAATACAGTACAGTAATGTTTCTGTGCTGATAGGACGTAATCAGTTGTGGAAACGTATATGACTTACTTGCACATAGTCATATCATACTGTAATTGTTTGACTCTATCAGAGTTTCTGTCAAAAGGCACCCTGTACACCTTCTTCATTCTCGAGATGTTCTGCCTTAGAACATGGTCCACTGTGGCTAGGCTCTTTGTATTGATGTTTAGGAATATGTCTTGGTCATCAATGGTTGCACTTTGTATTTGTTTACGTATACTGTAATTTTACAAATACAGTACAATGTAAAATATTCTACAGTAAAATACAACAATACTATGCTCCTGATACAGTAAGGCATTCAAACTAGTGTTTTACTGTCATAGTAGTGTTTCTTACCCATTCTCTCTTCTGAATGTCCGGAGAATCGGTGCAACTGAGAAGCGGCTTATGTTTGGTTGAACCCTCTGGCCAGCCTTGCCAGCCTCCTGCATGGTCAAACCCATGTTGACCACATGGTTGAACACATTGGCCTGAATCTCATCAGAGATACAGTAATGGCTCTCCGTCTTGCTCTTCCTCTTCATCATTTTCCTCCTCCTCCTCCTCCTCCTCTTACTCTCACTCCTCTGCCCCTCTGATCACCACTCACTTCAATGTTGCCATAAATTGTTCTCCAAACTAGGATCTAAAGTTTTGATTTCAAATTGCACAACAGCTTTGGAAATGGAAGTTTTGTCATTTGATTAGCAGTGTTTTCTGTTTGAACACAATGAGGTTTTGGCATTGATGAAGCATGCAAAGTAGAGAGGATGGTGTGTAGTGTTTTGAAGAAAATGTGGTTAACAATTGAAAACTGTGTCTAAAGCAGAGAATTGTGTGTTGTGGTTTGAAGAAAGTGCGGTTAACAATTGAAATCTGTGTTTAAAGCAGAGAATTGTGCTTAAAGTTTAGCAGAATTGGTTTAGGGAGTTGGCACTTGGGTTTAGTGTTCAGAGAAACCGAGGCATGTTTTGAAAAAATGTGTTTTAGGAACAGAGAAATACTGTAATAGACAGCTGTGTCTGTAATGTTACAACTTGAGATGGTTCAGCTCCCCCTGCTGGTGAAATTATTGTAAGGCTCTTCAGAATGCTGCAGAATCTTCCACTGAAGTTACAGTATTTCTCTGTTCCTAAAACACATTTTTTCAAAACATGCCTCGGTTTCTCTGAACACTAAACCCAAGTGCCAACTCCCTAAACCAATTCTGCTAAACTTTAAGCACAATTCTCTGCTTTAAACACAGATTTCAATTGTTAACCGCACTTTCTTCAAACCACAACACACAATTCTCTGCTTTAGACACAGTTTTCAATTGTTAACCACATTTTCTTCAAAACACTAAACACCATCCTCTCTACTTTGCATGCTTCATCAATGCCAAAACCTCATTGTGTTCAAACAGAAAACACTGCTAATCAAATGACAAAACTTCCATTTCCAAAGCTGTTGTGCAATTTGAAATCAAAACTTTAGCTCCTAGTTTGGAGAACAATTTATGGCAACATTGAAGTGAGTGGTGATCAGAGGGGCAGAGGAGTGAGAGTAAGAGGAGGAGGAGGAGGAGGAGGAGGAGGAAAATGATGAAGAGGAAGAGCAAGACGGAGAGCCATTACTGTATCTCTGATGAGATTCAGGCCAATGTGTTCAAACATGTGGTCAACATGGGTTTGACCATGCAGGAGGCTGGCAAGGCTGGCCAGAGGGTTCAACCTAACATAAGCCGCTTCTCAGTTGCACCGATTCTCCGGAAATTCAGAAGAGAGAATGGGTAAGAAACACTACTATGACAGTAAAACACTAGTTTGAATGCCTTACTGTATCAGGAGCATAGTATTGTTGTATTTTACTGTAGAATATTGTACTGTATTTGTAAAATTACAGTTTACGTAAACAAATACAAAGTGCAACCATTGATGACCAAGACATATTCCTAAACATCAATACAAAGAGCCTAGCCACAGTGGACCATGTTCTAAGGCAGAACATCTCGAGAATGAAGCAGGTGTACAGGGTGCCTTTTGACAGAAACTCTGATAGAGTCAAACAATTACAGTATGATATGACTATGTGCAAGTAAGTCATATACGTTTCCACAACTGATTACGTCCTATCAGCACAGAAACATTACTGTACTGTATTGTAATCCAATCAAATGTTCAAATCAAACTGTATTTTCAGATGTTTCACAACACAACAATTGTCGATATTGTCTTGAGCAAGAACAGGATGCAGTCTAGTTTTTTTGTCCTTTTACTATTTTACATTTTTCTTTCATTATACAGTTCAACATTATACAGTTACAATATTTTACAACAGAAGAAAGCGTACAGTAACACTGGAGATGAAAAGGCATAATACTCCTGATAAGGCCTTCATACTAGTGTTTTCCCATTTCATAGTAGTGTTTTCCATTGAGCACATCAGTGTTCAATCAATGCTTAGAATGTCTACTCAAATAATGGTCTGTGTTTGTTGTTTGAAAACAAAATGCCCTTTTGAGGTGATATAATAGTGTTTTGAAACCAAAGTGTCATTTTGCAAGAGATATAAAGGGTTTTGCATTTTGTGTGAGTGGTTTTGGGATTTGTGTTTAGAGCTAAGAGAAACCGAGGCATGCTTTGAAAAAATGTGTTTTAGGAACAGAGAAATACTGTAATATTCTTTGCGCGTCCTCTCTCTCTCCCTCTACCCCTCTCTCTCTCTCTTCTGTATGTAGCTGAAATGGTCATTGTGGTGTTCTCTCTCTCTCTCCCTCTACCCCTCCCTTTCTCTCCCCCTTCCTCTCTCTCTTCTGTATGTAGCTGAAATGGTCATTGTGGTGTTCTCTCTCTCTCTCCCTCTACCCCTCCCTTTCTCTCCCCCTTCCTCTCTCTCTTCTGTATGTAGCTGAAATGGTCATTGTGGTTTTCTTTTCTGCAGCTCCTCAGCCTGAAATAAAAGAGCCAAATGTTGCAAAACTATTTTTTGTATTCAATTATTACCGTATTTATTTACAATGTATTATAATACAAGTTGGGAATGATACCCTGTAAGGTTAGACCTCAGTTGCAGCAACTTGCCGTTGCTGTTGCAGTCTGCCCTTCATAAGCATCTTTAGCTCTGTCCAGCAAGTAAACTTTTTTTTTTTTAGGTGTGAAAATTGCGTCTCGGGGTGTGTGTGAGAGAGAGAAAGAGAGAAAGTTTGAGACAGCGAAAGAGAGAGAAAGAGAGAGATGGATAGAGAGGGGGAGAGAGAGAGAGAGAGAGATAGAGAGAGAAAGAGATAGATGAAAGAGAGAGAGAAAGGGAGAGAGAGAGAGAAAAAGAGAGAGAGAGAACTGGCCATTGGATCACTCAGTATTAACAAGTAACAAGGCAGGCGGAACACAACACACCACAACAGAACACAATATCACAATATACTGTCATGCATCATTAAACACAACAAACTGTACGTCATTTAACACAACACACTCTACGTCATTAAACACAACACACTGTATGCCATTAAAAACAACACACTGTACATCATTTAACACAACACACTGTACGTCATGTAACACAACACACTGTAGGCCATTAAAAACAACACACTGTACGTCATGTAACACAACACACTGTATGCCATTAAAAACAACACACTGTACGTCATTAAACACAACAAACTGTATGCAATTAAACACCACAAACTGTATGCCACACCTTAATGGGACATTTTCACACATCTCAACACATATGTTAAACATTTAAGTGTGTAATGCTTATACCAAACATAATTTGACATATATGTGTGCATTTAGTACTTATAATGCATTGTAATGTCTTGTCTGTGGCAAGCTGAGGTCTCCTGTTTTTGTAGTGTGCAAAGTGAGGAGACATAACTGTGTAGGTGTCACATGCTAACTGTCACTTCCTGTCATAACAGGTCTGCTGCTGTATATAAAATGTGTAGGTGCTAACTGTCACTTCCTGTCATAACAGGTCTGCTGCTGTATATAAAATGTGTAGGTGCTAACTGTCACTTCCTGTCATAACAGGTCTGCTGCTGTATATGAAATGTGTAGGTGCTAACTGTCACTTCCTGTCATAACAGGTCTGCTGCTGTATATAAAATGTGTAGGTGCTAACTGTCACTTCCTGTCATAACAGGTCTGCTGCTGTATATAAAATGTGTAGGTGCTAACTGTCACTTCCTGTCATAACAGGTCTGCTGCTGTATATAAAATGTGTAGGTGTTAACTGTCACTTCCTGTCATAACAGGTCTGCTGCTGTATATAAAATGTGTAGGTGCTAACTGTCACTTCCTGTCATAACAGGTCTGCTGCTGTATATAAAATGTGTAGGTGCTAACTGTCACTTCCTGTCATAACAGCGTTGCTTCTGTATATAAAATGTGTAGGTGTTAACTGTCACTTCCTGTCATAACAGGTCTGCTGCTGTATATAAAATGTGTAGGTGTTAACTGTCACTTCCTGTCATAACAGGTCTGCTGCTGTATATAAAATGTGTAGGTGTTAACTGTCACTTCCAGCGCTGTTTGAGTGGTCACACTGCTGGGTTGGGACACAGAAACGCTCAGAGATAACTGTTCACGGTAAGACTATTTCAACTTCAACTTGATATGTTTGATTATCATCACAATTTTTTTAAATTAACGTATGAAGTTTTGAAATAGATACAATGCAAGAGATTAACATAGTCAAGTGCAGAGACTTGTAAGTAAAGTATTAGTTCATCTTCCCTCTCTCTCTCTTTCCTGTTAACATACAAATGTTATTGCTTTTTTTTCTCTCTGTCAATCTGAGTTTTTCCCCCTACATTGGATGAATAATATGTTTTCTTTTCGAGAACTTTTTGAGTTTTTGAACACATTTGGTCTTGTTGGGTGTAACAGGTGAACAGCCAATGTTACACACCAAACCAGCAGATCTCTCCTTCTCTCCCTCTCTCTCTCCCTCCCTCTCTCTCTTTCTCCCTCCCCCTCTCTCTCTCTCTCCCTCCATCTCTCTCTTTCTCTCTTCCACCCTCTCTCTCTTTCCCTAGCTCTCTCTCTCCCTCCCTCCCTCTGTCTCTCTCTGTCTGTATTGACTCTAAAATGCCACTCATAAGAGGATGTGAAGACTATCTGGGTTGGAACTACCTCTTGTTAAAACATTATGTTCTTCTGCTGTTACGTGTTCAAACTCTGCATCACTGGTCTGTGCCACCATATATGTCACACTTGCATGCTCAGTGTCACCATAGTGTCTGCAGTGGTTTGACCTTACACTCACTTTACAAATGACAATATTGTTTTGGACTTGTCTTTTCTCTTCACTACTAAAGGTCTTGTACTTAGCAGACACTTTTATCCAAACTCTGTGAAGCAAGCAACTTTTTATTTTGAGCTGGTTGTGAAAACTGCCTCTCTATGTGATAGTGAGATAGAGAGAGAGAGTGTTAAAGATAGAGAAAGAGAGAGAAAGTGAGAGAAAGAGAGAGAAAGAGAGAGATGGAGTGAGTGACTGCAGTGGTTAGGGGTATGTGTCTTGCATGCTCATCGTCACCATAGCCACAAACTGGAGGTGAGGAAAACCGTACACGGCAATATTGTTTTTGACCTGTGTCTTTCCTCTTCACTACTAAAGGTAAAGGTTATGTATTTAGCAGACACCTTTATCCAAAGCAACTTACATTACTTTTCTACTGAACTACTCCTAGCAATTCAGTAAGTCTAGTCAGCCATTGTCTAAGATAACGTGGAAGGGGCTTTAGCGCAAACACCTGTACTGATTACAGTTTAAAAAGTGATATTTAAAAAAAAGAAAGTGCTTTACTGACAGAACTAAAAATTTTGGTCAATGGTATTATGCCGTGGCCTACTGGTAAAGGTTTCAGGCTGGAAACCATAGGGTGGCCAGTTTGATCCCCAATCAGTAGGAAAAATGTGGGCGGGGGAAGTTGTAGACGACTGCACTTCCATGCCCACATCCACGGCTGAAGTGCCCTTGAGCAAGGCACCTAACCCAGATCACTGCTCCCCGGGTGCCGCCAAAGGCAGCTCACTGCTCCGGGTTAGTGTAACTTCACCTCACTATGTGGGTCACTTACCTGGATGGGTTAAATGCAGAGGTGGAATTCAGAGTGTGTGTGTCTACACCACCTCTGCCATAGAGTCACTTTCACTTTCACTTTCACTTGCAGGTGTCCATGCAAAGGATGACGCAAATAAGAATGATTGAGTTTTTGCTTCTGCTTCACATTCTGCACACCCATCCAGGTAATTAGCAATGTGTTCATGGTCAGATATTTTAACAATGTATATAATACAGTACTATTTTTAATTAATTTGTGATGAAAGATGCTATTATTTATTTTTTAAAGACATGCTTTGGAACTGGCACACTCAGACGTTTGATGTGCAAATCTCTCGTAAAAGTATATGTGCTGTGAGAGGATCATCAGTGGTCATGCCCTGCTCTTTCACATATCCTCGTGGTCTCAAAGTCACTAAAGTGTTCTGGGGGATTCATCTTCAAAAGAAGAACAATTTCCAGGATGTATATGAGAATCCTCATCTCAAAGGTCGTGTGCAGTACTTTTGGAATAATAATTATAACTGCACATTGAAATTGAGTGAGCTGATGATGTCAGACAATGGAGAGTATTTCGCCATAATTGTAACACAAAACTGTTGCAGACTATTCTGTCCAGATTCCTGACCCAGTGATTGAGGGTAATAATGTGAAGCTGAGTTGCAGTGCCCCCTGTGGTCTGGAGAATAAAGTCAGAGTTATATGGAGAAAGAATGGAGAAGAGTTACCTGGTGAACAAACAAACAACTCTGAGCTTCTGCTCCAGAGAGTCAGTATCAAGGATGAGGGCCATTATTCCTGTTCACTGAAGACCCAAAAAGATCTTCCCTCATCATCAGTGAAGCTTAATGTCATGTGTAAGTACCAGATATGTACAGAGTCTGCATGGCATGTTTTTTTTAATGTAAATTAGGAAAACAGATATTACATAACAATATTTTATGGTCTCTCAAAAGGCCTCAAAGTCAATTCCACTGGACTCGCCAGTTTCTTTCTGTAAAGTTTCTAATAAAAATATGTCTTTTAAGTTGGTCGAGGAAGTAAACATTTATAAGAAGTTATATGGTGTACCAATTTAGAAAAACTTATATATATTTTCCAATGTGGGGAATTTTTAAGTCTTTCCTATCTTTCCCAGTCCCTCCAAGGATCCCTTCAGTCTCTGTCAGACCAGCTGATGAGATTCCTGAGGGATCTTCAGTGACTCTGACCTGCAGCAGTGATGCCAATCCACCAGTGCAGAGCTACACCTGGTTTAACACCACCGGATCAACAGTGTCAAAACTAGAAGCAGGAAAATATTACAACATCTGGAATGTCAGCTCTAAACACACTGGGTATTACTACTGTGAGGCCAAGAACAAATATGGTGCCATTAATTCTACTGGCGTTCACCTAGATGTTCTCTGTGAGTATTTTTTTCCCGGCACAGAATATTAACCATTTTGTACTGGACTACTGAATGGAACTCAATGCTCTGCTTTTTTATATTAAGTAGATTTACCCATAATTTACATGTAGATACAATATTCTGTATTTGAAAATATCTCAAAACGATTCATACTTCTTTTTTTTTTTTTTTTTACAGATGCTCCTAGAAACTTGTCAGCATCAGTCAGTCACCTTGGTGAAGGAAAAGAAGGCAGTTTAGTGGCTCTGACGTGCAGCAGTGATGCCAACCCACCTGTGGAGAACTACACCTGGTTTAACACAAGGCCTGGAGCTCAGGCATTGCACAGAGGCACCGGACAGAATATCAGCTTCACTCTGACCTCAGTCACTTCTGGGCTGTACCACTGTGAAGCTCATGGTCTTGGCTCTCTCAATTCCACTGGAGTTGCAGTGGTTTGGCCTGGTAAGATAAAATTAACTCATTTGTTTTTTATGTTTTCATTTACATTCACGAGACATGTGCTGTTTTATTCTTGTTTAATTATTATTGATATTATATAATAATAATTATTATTATAATTATAATACAAGGATAAAGAATAATAATTATTATATCATATTATTTGTAGGCTATAGCTGGCAGAGGGCAGCTCTGGTGTCGTCTTTAGGCTTTGCTACAGTCTTCATAACTCTACTTGGCCTTGCACTCTGGAGGTGAACAATATTATTGAACATATATGTAAATGCAACCTATTTTTCTGGTCTCTGTGTACCTAGCTGGAATAAGGCAAAGTTGTGTTCTGACTAGTTAGTCTGCTTATGAACTCTCTCTCTCTTTCTGGTCTATCTGTACCTAGCTGGAAGAAGGCAAAGTCAAATAATGACTCCAGGGACGCTAATGCTGCCACACAAGTAAGCGCTACCCGGACACCCAGAACAGTGAGAACAGTGCACATATGTATCTATCTTTACCAAACTAAGATTGTGTCATCATAACAACATTACAAAGAGATTGGATTAGTACGTTGACCTTTGTCCACCTCTCCATCTGTCCATTCCTACCCGTTTTTGCCCACAGGGTGTCCCTGATAATGTGTATGACGATGTCTCAGCCGTCCTCAACCCGGCGACCTCTGACCCTGCTCCGAGAGTGGACTCAGGCTTCCCAGATGACGTCCAGTACACCAGCGTTCAGTTCAGGAGCTCCAGAGGACAGGAGGTGCCCCTTTACTCCATCGTCCAACTCAGCACACTGCAACAGGGGGTTGTGGAGGAGGTGGAGGAGGTGGAGGAGGTGGAGTATGCAGCAGTCAATTTCTCTAGACCCAACACTGCCACGGAGTGAGTAGAATTGGTCATTACAAATACAATATTCCATTCAACCTTTATCCTGTATACACATTATTTAATTGTATGTCCACTATTGCCATTTAGTGGGCAGAGGGGTACATGTCCCACAAACGTAACAAACTTCCTCCTCCATATTTACACTCTGTTAATTTAATATTGAAGCTGACAAAAACACAGCTCTGATTGTTCTCCCTGTAGAGTATTCAGTTAACACTGACCAGTGCAAAATCAATCAAGGTCACCAGCTGCTGGCCTTGTATAATTTCTCATTGTGGTGTTTGTTGTGTTTGTGTAGTGAAAAACAAGACCCTGTGGTCTACAGCCCTGTCAACAAATTCAAGCCACCCGTCCACTGAACATACAACACATCCTTTGAATGTGTGACACAACGAGCTGTACCCTTTCTCATTTGTTTGCTGTAGAAAGGTTTTGTTTGGGTTTAGGATGTGTAGCTGCCAATAATGTATTGAAGCTGTAGTAGGTAACTCATATAAAACAGTAGCACATGAGTAATATAATCTGTAAAAAAGTCAGACTCTTCCAAGCCATTTGCAATAATCCACAACTACTTAATCAAAACAACCAATCAAAACCAGCAGGATTGCCTGAAAATGCCTGCCTTTCAATCTGTGCCAAAAAGCTGCCAAAGTTAGAAATTGCTGTTGTGAAATGTGAACATTGCTGTCCAACAAACAAGCAGAAATATTTTTCAACATGAAAACTTTGTAAATAAAGTGTCAATTGCTGTGGTTCTTTGAATGCACTAGATTTTTGATATGAAATATTGTTTTTTAAAAAGTTTCCCCTAACACTTTATCAAACACATCCAGCACAACCATAGCATAACAAGAAGTTCAAACATTGTTTTTGTCCTTATAGCCAAACGGTACAGATACATGCCAGCGACGCAAAACGGTTGCTTCACTTTAAATGGGTGTGGCGTGTGGAAATAGCACAACAGACTGGACAAACGAGCAAGTTAGCAAGCTAGCCAGCTAGTAGGCTATATAGTCACTTGTCTTTGTATCAAAACTGTCATTGTGTTGAAGTAAGCACAGGAATAAATATCTAACATGCCAGGAACAACAACATCCCCTTACAAGGCCATCCAAGCTTTATTTTTTTAGCAAATTAAACGACGGAACACAGAGAAACACACACACACACATGCACACATACGTATATAACATAAAATGTCCCTGGCTAGCTGAGGAAATAGCAGAATCCTCCTCCACTCAGCTCTCTCTTCCCAGTCAAGTGGCTTAGTGAAGTTATTTTCAATACGCATCATAAAATAATCAGATTACTTACAAAGTGGGTCTCATTCATTCAGTAGGTCCTGATGAAGCCTCATGCAAAATACAGGGTGTGTGTGTGTGTGTGTGTGTGTGTGTGTGTGTGTGTGTGTGTGTGTGTGTGTGTGTGTGTGTGTGTGTGTGTGTGTGTGTGTGTGTGTGTGTGTGTGTGTGTGTTTGTGTGTGTGTGTGTGTGTGTGTGTGTGTGTGTGTCAGGGACGTGCAGTGAGGTTCAGAGCTGGTGAGGCACAGAAACCGGAAGTGATTACGTCATTTTGAGCTCTAGTTTAAACTATATATATAATGTATATATACATGTATATATGTCTATGGTTTTAAAATTGTCATCTGATCAGAACTGAAAAAACGTTGTTTTATTGTCTAATACCATTATTTTCAAACGATTGTTTTTTTATTGTATTATGAAGAGTTATTAATAAGATATTAATAGTTGCAAGCTAGTGTATGTAGCCCTCCCACCAATGATATGGCTCATTTCATTTTGTCTGGAGAAAATATAACTACGGTGGTGGGATGCTAATTTAAATGACCATTTAACCAACTCGGACAGCTTCGAAAAAACAATTCCATATTTATTTACACAGCATATTAACATGTAAACAGTTAAACACCGCATACATAGCACACAATACCAAAATGTTCTACTGGCCAGTATAATTTAAAGTTGGTGCACTTTCGTTGGAGCTCATAACCGTCAGTTTGAGGTGAAACAAAATGAATCCACTCACGATTATCAGTATAGATCAGTGGAAATCCGTTGTCCTCTTCTTGAGTGAATGCAGTCAGTGGCTAGTTTAGCTCAGGATTAGCACCTACCTAGTCTGCTCACAACTTCAAGGCAACTTTCCTGCATCAACAGCCTTTAGGTTCTTTAGGTTCGTGTTGCGCATGAATATGTAGTCCCGTTGGGAAACGTGAAATACTCCAATGCAAATGTGTAATACTACTGTGTTAACTTAAAATACTTAAACGTTCTTAGTTAATTCAACATGCCTCAGGTTAGCAATGCAATCTTCCATTTTCGCTGTCAAACTCAAGTAGAGAAGTGAAGAAGAAAATCCAACGTCAGATTATATACCCAACAAGTGCCCTCTCGCTCGCCACCCTTCTTGAATCCGTGGTAGTGCGTGCCTCCCTTGCAATATTTTTCAATGCGTTTTCAGCTCAACTCAAAAGGTTCTACGCTTGCGCACGCATGCGTAAAACCCAGTTTGGAGTGATTTCGCAATCCTAGGGGAGGCACTGCCTACCCTGCCCATAGACTGCAATGCATCTGCCTCCCTTGACCGCACGTCCAATGCTCATTGGCTGATCACTGGGAACCGGAAATGTTCAAATTCAGCGATTTTGATAATAAAAGTGCTCGAAATGATCGGAATCATGCAGAAATGACACTCGTAACACAGATAACTACAGAAATATGAATATTTATTTTATAATACATAAATATATATGATTATTATACAAAAAAAAAATTTTTTTTTTAAATATTTATTTTTTTTACTTTTCAAAATGACAGGTGAGGCTCTGCCTCCCCTGCCTCCTATGACTGCACGTCCCTGGTGTGTGTGTGTGTTTGTGTGTGTGTGTGTGTGTGTGTGTGTGTGTGTGTGTGTGTGTGTGTTTGTGTGTGTGTGTGTGTGTGTGTGTGTGTGTGTGTGTGTGTGTGTGTGTGTGTGTGTGTGTGTGTGTGTGTGTGTGTGTGTGTGTGTGTGTGTGTGTGTGTGTTTGTCTGTCTGTCTGTGTCTGTCTGTCTGTCTGTCTGTCTGTCTGTCTGTCTGTCTGTCTGTCTGTCTGTCTGTCTGTCTGTCTGTCTGTCTGTGTATGTGTGTGAGAGTGAGTGTGTCTGTTCTCAGTCTTATCCAAGGTGCATAGTTCTGTTATTATTCTCATTTCTTTCGGAAATAACATTCTTTGTTTTGCCTTGTTTATAATACTTCATAACTGTGTGACAGTTGAGACTACCTTGTTTATAATGCTTCATCTTCAACTCTGTCACAGATGAGTGTAGCTTGTTTACAACCCTTCATAACTCTGTCTCAGATGAGTGTAGCTTGTTCATAACGCCTCATAACTCTGTCTGTCTTAAGCTAAAATGTATCTGTTGAGTCAGCTGCTGCTGTGTTGATGCTGCTGCTGTGTTTGATCCACCCTGTAACAGTAAGTTTGAACGATAACATTAAGCCAATTGGCCATACCATAATCTGTATGTATGCAGTGCTTTTGTCCACCCTGTAACAGTAAGTTTGAACGATAACATTAAGCCAATTGGCCATACCACAATCTGTATGTATGCAGTGCTTTTGTCCACCCTGTAACAGTAAGTTTGAACGATAACATTAAGCCAATTGGCCATACCACAATCTGTATGTATGCAGTGCTTTTGTCCACCCTGTAACAGTAAGTTTGAACGATAACATTAAGCCAATTGGCCATACCACAATCTGTATGTATGCAGTGCTTTTGTCCACCCTGTAACAGTAAGTTTGAACGATAACATTAAGCCAATTGGCCATACCACAATCTGTATGGCATCTGCTGCATGTATGACTGCTCACCTGTGGTGACGCGATCTAGTGTTGGAGACAGGTAAAGCATATGGTTTACTCCCTCTTACCATGCTGAGAGCAGGATGAGATAGCTTCTGTTACAATATTTACCAACATTAACTGGTATGCTGAATGTATGTATCTATTTATTATATATACTGTGTGTGTGAAATATAACACTCAAACAAGTAAGCACCTTTTCTATGACCTGTTTGAAGACCCGGTGCTGTGTGTGTGTGTGTGTGTGATTGTGTGTGTGATTGTGAATGTATTGTACTCATTTCTGTCAACAGTGTCAGTAAGCTCACTTCCACTCTCATGTCTAGAGCCAGTCAAACTGAAACTGCCACCGCCTGATACATTTCCACAGAAACGCAGAACAAAGGGCATTTAGTTCTTTAACTTCCGGCGGTTAACTGTTGACACTTTCTCTCTCTCTCTCTATCTCTCTCTCTCTCTCTCTCTCGCTGTGCTCACACACAGTGCTCAAACACAGTGCACACACACAGTGCACACACACAGTGCACGCACGCACACACACACACACACACACACACACACACACACACACACACACACACACACACACACACACACACAGCGCTTCCACGCACGCTCCCAACGCACGTCAGGTGCGCTCTGTTCTCTCTCGTGGCCCTCTCGTGTCTCCCTCACACAACAGGCACCACCTGTCTTAAAGGCTCCTTCATCAACTAGGTGCCTGGAGCACCTACACATGGTGAAGTTCTGCTGCATTGTGGGGGATGTAGTTTGACTGGCGGCCATCTTGTGGTGTGGCAGCCAGTCCTCCAGGAAAATGCCACACCTCACTACAAGCTGGCCCACCGTGATGCCACAACATTCACACACACAGTATTTACATTCACACACACACACACACACACACACACACACCACAAACACACAGTGCTTACACACACACACACACACACACACACACACACACACACACACAGACACACACACACACACACACACACACACACACACAGACACACACACACACACACACACACACACACACACACACACACACACACACACACACACACACACACACACACACACACACACACACACACACACACACACACACACACCACATACACAGAAACACAGACACACACAGTGTTTACACGCACACATGCACACACACAGTGCTTAGCCATAAATCTTCACATCCTTTTTTAGTGTATGTGGCCACCATCACCTTGCTTCTGTGACAACACAAGGACGTGACGGCCGGAGCGACTCCTACATGCCTGTTCCTCTTCCACCCTCACCTTGCTTCTGTGACAGCACAAGGACGTGACGGCCGGAGCGACTCCTACATGCCTGTTCCTCTTCCACACCACAGCCTGACTCACTTCTGATCACACCTCATCTGGAGAGGGTAAGAGCTGAACGGCCGGCTGTTTGACATAGATATAAAGATATAAGGGAATGGTAAAGAGATAGAGATATAAAAGATTGGTAAAGAGATAGAGATATAAGGGAAGGCTAAAGGCATACAGTTTTTTGGTCACTTCACTGTCTTCTCAGAAATGTGTTCAGTGTCTGTCTGATGTTGGGGTGTTGTGATTCCTGGTTAACACTTTTAAGAAAGACCAATACCGTTCGCCAACCGTATTTTCACAGCCTCTGGTTTCTTGACCCGGGAAATTACCCATTTGACCATTGATTATTGTATTTGTAACCTTTCCTATTTTTCTTATCCTGTTTTGTTTATTGATGTATTATGTGTTCATACTGGATATTTGTAGCAGTATTCAGGGTGTTCTGTACTAATACTAAGCATGCATTGTACATTGTCATAGAGTATTTATTAGTGTTCTGTAATCCTAAATTGGAGGCTTGAAATTTGTTATGGATTTTTAAGTAATGAGCTCAGGCCTAAACAGAGATGAAAATAATGCCGGTGTCTTCCTCCATTACAAAAATATTTGAAACAGTACTAACAAATAGGAATGCTAATGCTAATAACAAATGCTAATGATAATGCTACACTGCAAATTACATTTCATCAGAGTGTTGCTCCAGATTTTATGAGTCACCATACAGTTACTGTTACAAGTCCATTCAACGATGGTAAGCACCTTTCATTTTTCTTACCTTAATCATTATTGTTTTTGTTTGTTTGAGAATTTATAAATAGGACTGTAAATATTGATTCACATATTAAAACGTATTCAAATATTGAAAATAAACTACGGCCTTGACTTATTTTATTTTCCCACGATGCAGGGTTTTACAAATGAGAGGGTGAAACTTCTAGAACCTACTACTTCCCTTTTTGTAGTTGTCTCTGTTCTCGGCCTGACCCAAGGTGCGGAGTTCTGTTATGACTCTCTGTGTACGTGCATGTGTGTGTGTTTGTGTGTGTGTGTGTGGGTGTGTGTGTATGTGAGGGTGTGAGCATGTCTGTTCTCGGCCTAATCCATGGTGCAGAGTTCTGTTATTATTATTGTGAGTGTGTGTGTGTGTGTGTGTGTGTGTGTGTGTCTGTGTCTGTGTCTGTGTCTGCGTGTGCGTGTGCGTGTGCATGTGCGTGTGTGTGTGTGTGTGTTTGTGTGTGCGTTTGTGAGTGTGTGTGTGTGTGTGTGTGCGTGTGTGTGTGTGTGAGATAGTGAGTGTGTCTGTTCTTAGCCTAATCCAAGGTGCAGAGTTCACTTATTAATCTCATTTATGATGAGGAAAGAACATGCTTTGAAACAAATGTTAAAATATGTATTGATTTAGTAGACGTCCATACGAAGGACAGTGTTATTAAGAAACAAACAAACAAACAAACAAACAAAAAAACTGATGAGTAAATTTGATATATTTTAGCCTACATTACGAAAACACTGGAAGCACTTACATACGTCCATTTTGATCTCAGGTCTTTCTTCTGAGGGATGGCATTTTAACATCCCTCAGCATTCCGTCTGCGCTGTGACCGGATCATCAGCGGTCCTCCCCTGCTCTTTCACTCACCCTTCTCATGTCCTGGTGGAAAAGGTTGTGTGGCAGATCGACCCCGGGGAGGGCAAAGAGCTGTCGGAGTACCCAGAGTACGAGGGTAGAGTGCAGTACAGTGCCGATATTCACCACAACTGCACACTGACCCTGAGAGATGTGAAAATATCAGACGCTAAAGTATATTATCCAAGGCTTATAGCAAAGAATCAGTCATATGAAGCGACTGGAGTCCAAGTGCATGTCTCAGGTGAGTCTAACTTGTTTACAACCCTTTATAACTCTGGCTCAGATGAGTGTAGCTTGTTTATAACGCCTCATAAATGTCGGCCTTTAGCTAAAATATATCTGCTGGATCAGCTGCTGCTGTGCTGATCTGATGCCTACACCACATATGGTCTGAAGATTTAATTTTCATGTTATTGTCTTCGAAGAGCTTTCTGTCCAGATTCCTGACCCAGTGATTGAGGGTAATGAGGTGAAGCTGAGTTGCAGCGCCCCCTGTGGTTTGGAGAATAAAGTTATCTGGAGAAAGAATGGACAAGATTTACCTGGTAAACAAACAAACAACATCGACCTTGTCATCAAAAGCATTAGGATTGAAGATGAGGGTTACTATTCCTGTGCCTTGCAACATAGCAGACATCAATCTGAAGCAGTGGAGCTCAGTGTGAAATGTAAGTAGTACAACAAACAGCCAGAAAAGGAAATGCAGATAGTGTGGTTGATAAATGTACAGTATAATCTTTGGACAGATGTCCCTCAAATCGTTTGTTAAACTATGCTTTCATATCCCTTGCATTCATGCATCTGTTCTCAGTATCTGTTAGGCAACTTTGAATGCACGGTTTCACAAGGATCATTACTGATACATTCAATTGCCCTTATTTGTTTTAGATGCTCCCAAGAACACTGCAGCATCAGCCAGTCCCACTGGTGATCTAGTGGAGGGAGCTTCAGTGACTCTGTCCTGCAGCGGTGATGCCAATCCACCCGTGGAGAGCTACACCTGGTTTAAGACCACTGGATCGATAGTGTCCAAACTAGAAGGAGGACAGTACTACAAAATCAGGAAAGTCGGCTCTCAACACACTGGCCATTACTACTGTGAAGCCAGGAACAAATACGGTGCCTGTAATTCTACTGGTGTTCAACTGGATGTTCAGTGTAAGTATGTTATTCACCGCCTGTTCCAACGATGGCTTCTAGTTAATTACTATCACTGAAGGACTTATTTTCATGTAGTGCTCTTTGATCTGGTGAGAAAAATAATAAATATTGTTTAGAACTGGACCGTGAATTTTGCATGTCTGTTATTCTTAATTGTTACAGATGCTCCCAAGAACACATCAGCTTCAGCCAGTTCCTCTGGTGATCTAGTGGAGGGAGCTTCAGTGACTCTGACCTGCAGCAGTGATGCCAACCCACCAGTGGAGAGCTACACCTGGTTTAAGATGTTTGGAGCAGCAGCCTCAGTATTTAAGTCAGAGCAGGTTTATGCCATTCCAAAAGTCAGCTCTGAACACACTGGCTATTACTACTGCGAGGCCAGGAACAAATACGGTGCCTGTAATTCTGCTGGTGTTATTCTGGATGTTCAGTGTAAGTATCTCATTGACTGCCTGTTCCAATGGTGGCTTGCAGTTAATTACTATCACTGAAGGACTTATTTTCATGTAGTGCTCTTTGATCTGGTGAGAAAAATAATAAATATTGTTTAGAAATGGACCGTGAATTTTGCATGTCTGTTATTCTTAATTGTTACAGATGCACCCAAGAACACATCAGCTTCACTCAATCACACTGGTGATCTAGTGGAGGGAGCTTCAGTGACTCTGACCTGCAGCAGTGATGCCAACCCACCCGTGGAGAACTACACCTGGTTTAAGATGTTTGGAGCAGCGGTCTCAGTATTAAACTCAGAGCAGGTTTTAGCCATTCCCAAAGTCAGCTCTCAACACACTGGCCATTACTACTGTGAGGCCAGGAACAAATACGGTGCCTGTAATTCTGCTGGTGTTATTCTGGATGTTCAGTGTAAGTATCTCATTGACTGCCTGTTCCAATGGTGGCTTGCAGTTAATTACTATCACTGAAGGACTTATTTTCATGTAGTGCTCTTTGATCTGGTGAGAAAAATAATAAATATTGTTTAGAAATGGACCGTGAATTTTGCATGTCTGTTATTCTTAATTGTTACAGATGCACCCAAGAACACGTCAGTATCAGTTAGTCCCTCTGGTGATCTAGTGGAGGGAAGTTCAGTGAATCTCACCTGCAGCAGTGATGCCAACCCACCCGTGGAGAACTACACCTGGTTTAAGATGTTTGGAGCAGCGGTCTCAGTATTAAACTCAGAGCAGGTTTTAGCCATTCCCAAAGTCAGCTCTCAACACACTGGCCATTACTACTGTGAGGCCAGGAACAAATACGGTGCCTGTAATTCTACTGGTGTTCACCTGGATGTTCAGTGTAAGTATCCCATTGACTGCCTGTTCCAACGCTGACTTATAGTTAGTTACTATCACTGAAGTACTTTTTTTTCATGTAGCGCTCTTTGATCCTGTAAAAATACATTAATACAGAAATAAATATTGTTTAGAAATGGATAATGAGTGTTGCATTTAACTTATTCTTAATTGTTCCAGATGCTCCCAAGAACACGTCAGTATCAGTCAGTCCCTCTGGTCTTCTAGTGGAGGGAAGTTCAGTGAATCTCACCTGCAGCAGTGATGCCAACCCACCAGTGGAGATCTACACCTGGTTTAAGAGACAAGGAACTTCAACATCAACCATAGCAACAAGACCTCTTCACAGCATCAGAAGCATCAGCTCCAAGCAGACGGGATCTTACTACTGTCAGGCGAAGAACAGCCACGGTGTAAACATCTCTACTGTGATTCACCTGGATGTTCAGTGTGAGTACTGAGTGTAATGATCCAATTGATAAAATTACTGGTGAGTGACAGGTACATATAACAACATGCAACATTCACTGACACTGTTGGTCTGGTATGTGTGATACTTCTCCAGAGATCACGGACTAGCAAAAAAAAAAAGAGTTAAAGTTTGCTTAAAGTACAGTCACAGCCTTGTTCAGGAAAAAAAAAGAAAGATTTTGAAGGCCCATACTTTTACCCACTGTCTCTTGTATGTACTTTAACAAAATGCCATGTTGTTTTGGCATCTGGATGTTTCATTTGTTGATGTAGAACATAATATGGTTAGGGGGTTGAATCCCTCATGAAAAAGATGATCCGATTCGTATCTTGATACATGGGCACGATACCATTCAAGAAAAGATGCATCTTGATAAAAAAACGATTCAGTGAGATTTGATGCGATGAGGTTTCGATACAGTTAAATAATTGAAAACACTGCGTTTTGAGGAAACAATGGACCTCATTCTCGAATATTTCTTAAGTTGTCATATTAAATATCTTCTTACAAATTTCGAAAGACCAACCTAAGAAAAGATCTCCCCCTAATTCACGAACGCCTGGAAATGTGTTCTTAAACCGCCAAAGTATTCTTAGCTGTGCACTGATTCTTAAATGAACCCACTTTGTCATGCACCTGAAATCGCATACAGAACCGCCCTGCCAGCTCCGTATAAGGTCATGCAATTGCAATGTGTGCACACTCCATGGGACAATGCGAAAGCAACTTTAGACTGATCAAAATCTTGTCAAAGCGGAAAGCGAGCACCGGTAAACGCAGACCTAATTCCACCGGTGCATAGGTGGAGGTACTGTTACAGAATGTAGATGTGTCCATTCTGTTCCACTATGACTATATTCACGCGATTTAGTTTAGTGCCTATTTATTTATTCACTGCTATTTGCAGTGTTCATATAGTGCTTTTATTTATGTTATGCCTTGGTCTCGGAATCATGACTATAAATGTTAAACATAATTGTTAATGATACAAATATTGTCCTATTTATTATTATTATAATTATTTAAATCCAAGGATGTCTGTAAAACTGATGTGAACGCAATCAACATGCTCAAGCTATGCAGGCTTTGGCTAATGACAGGCTGTCATTGTTCTGACTGAGATCAAATGCGCCAGGTCAGCGAGTGAGTGTTTTTCCGTAGCAAACTTAACAGAGAGACAAACGCTTGTGAACTGGTTCATTACTTCAAAATCAGGGCAACAACCGATTCATGTCATTGTAATACCGATACCGGACTTCACGCATCGATGTAGTCGTATCTTACAAGCAAAAAACGGATATCGATACGTATCAATTACTTTTTACACCCCTAGTATATATTCATGTAAGTAATATCCCTACCCTGATATTAAAAATGATTCATGCATAAGAACAACTCACTTTATACACAGATGCCCCAAAGAACACCTTAGTAGCCGTAAGCCCACCTGAATGGGTATTTGAAGGAAGTTCAGTGACTTTGACCTGCAGCAGTGATGCCAACCCACCGGTGGAGATCTACACCTGGTTTAAGGTGAACGAGTCGACACCAGTAGGATCGGGACAGAACCACCCGATAGCCAACATCAGCTCGGATCATTCAGGCCGGTACTACTGTGAGGCACGGAACACACACGGGAACACCAGATCCACTGAGGTTCACCTGGAGGTTCGCCGTGAGTACCGTCCCATGTCATGATCCCGTCACTGAAGTACTAGAGCAACTGACAGAGCAAGGTCAAACCAAGGTCACTGGACTAATACTCAGAGTGCACACATTCTGAAAAACACCTTTGTATATATTTATATGTGTACATCGCTTTGATTTTAAGTTTCTTCTAACTTTCTTCTTACTAAATAAATGTAAATTATAGAGTCGATTAGATTTCCAATAACACCAAGAAATACAATAAGAACACTGTCACACTGACCTTTTCTTTGCATCCTGGGATTTGTAGTTTTCATAGTGTGTAAGTGTGAAACTCTGAAATCCCAATTCCTGTAATATGGAGAGTCATGTTGTGCATTTCCTCTTCTTTGCAGTCTTTCTCTGGCCTAGAGTCTTCTATATTGCTGCCGTGGGAACAGTGCCGTTCATAGCACTTGTGCTGGTCATTTGTATCGTATACAAAGGGTGAGAGACAGGAAGTGTATGTTTTAATAGCGTAGCATCTAGTTTTACTAGCATAGCATCTTGTAGATATATAGGTTGCTAGTCAAATAATGAATTTAATTGAATTGCATGCTACTCTATAGTGTACAGACTTTACTCTATGTTACTATCATGAGTGCTATATATGCCCTATTTAACAAAGTGTCTATTTTATCATTGAAGGATGAAGAAATGCTCAACACATGTTCAAACACAGGTGAGTGAGTGCTGAGGTTGTATTGAGTCAAGGCTACCCACGAGTCTCATCATTATTTGCTCTATAAAATCAGCATTTCGATTAAAAACAAGTGAAACATGTTTTGCGTCCTGGTCCCACAGGATGCCCCTGACAATGTGTATGACGATGTCTCAGCCTTCCTCAACCCGGTGACCTCTGACCCTGCTCCGAGAGTGGACTCAGGAGGCCCAGATGACGTCCAGTACGCCAGCGTTCAGTTCAAGAGCTCCAGAGGACAGGAGGTGCCCCTCTACTCCACGGTCCAGAAGCCTCAACTCCGCACACAGCAGCAGGAGGTGGTGGTGGAGGAGGTGGAGTACGCAGCAGTCAATTTATCTAGACCCAACACTGCCACCAAGTGAGTAGAATTGGTCATTACAAAAACAATACACCCTTTATCCTTTAGTCATATGTCACTGCATTTGTGCTCAGTGTTGTCTGTCATTCTCCACTATTCCCACCCATGTCATGTGACAGTATTGTGCTCAGTGTGAAGTGGTGTTGTCTGTCATTCTCTACAGAGATGCCCAAGACACTGTGATCTACAGCAAGGTCTGCAAACCCAAGCCATTCACATATGCACCATAAGCTCAGACAGACCACTGCTCCACCCTATTGGATGAAAAATGGTATGCTTCACCCTATTGGATGACACACATGGCATAATCCAGACTATTGGATGATGGTGTGCTGTATGGAGCTCCACCTGTCTGATGGCATCTGTTGGGAGTGTGGATCTGTGGGTCTCCACTGATTGGTTAGGGTTACCTGATAGGGAGATGCTGTTTCATTCAGTTGGCGTTGATAAGGTGTGGACTGTAATCTTTTCGATCTGTTTATGTGGGTGTACATCCTTTCCCTATTTACACACACACACACACACACACACACACACACACACACACACACACACACACACACACACACGCAGACACATAATACAATGGATAATTTAATAAGTGTTGTGTCACCCATAGATGATGTGAATAACTATTCTGTGTGATGTGAGTGTTTTCAACAGCATCACCGTGTAACTGCACTCCTGGTTAACTGGACACTCAGACTGTTATAATGCTTTATAATGTTTCATAACTTCTGTCTTCTGCATCACAGTGCTCCTGCAGTCCTGATTCACTGGACACTCAGACTGTTATAATGCTTTATAATGCTTTATAATGTTTAATTAAGCCAGTATTTCTGCATCACAATGTACAGTCCTGATTCAATGGACACTCAGACTGTTATAATGCTTTATAACGTTTCATTAAGCCAGTATTTCTGCATCACAGTGTTCCTGCAGTCCTGATTCAATGGACAATCAGACTGTTATAATGCTTTATAATGTTTCACAGGGACGTGCACAGGAGGGGGCTAAGGTTGCTCTGGCGACAAAGTTTTTAATGTTTCATTACTCAAGTGTCTCCTCTTCTGTATGCACACTAACAGTGTGGTGATCTGAACATGTCCACTGTTGGGCAAAAATTGTCTTTTTTAATACATGGAAATATGGTGAATAAAGCATTTAATAGACTGCTGTGTTACAGCTTGAGTGGGTTTTCTTTCTGCCTATGTCAAATGAAAAGGCCACTGTGAAATACCTGTCTTTAGAGGGCTAAGGTGTCTCTCCATCCAACACCTAAGAGCAGCAGACACTAGACGCACAGCTAGCTGCAGATGACGGGGAATGATGCAAGTCTTCTTATTGTCACGGGCAGCGTTACCAGCCAACTTGCGGATCTCAGCAGTCAGGTATTCGAGAACGGCGGCCATGTAGACTGGAGCCCCTGCACCAACACGCTCGGAATAGTTGCCCTTGAGGAGCAGCCTGTGGACACGGCCCACAGGGAACTGAAGACCAGCTCTGGAAGAACGAGTTTTAGCCTTGGCTCTGGCCTTTCCACCGGTTTTTCCTTAAATGCTCATTTTTCGCTGTTTCACGTTGTTTGTCACTACATACACTAATAGCAGGCACGGGTATTTTTTATTTATTTTACTAATGTCTTTTTGTACATTTTACTCAGAATAGTATCTTATATTTTTTTAATTCCAATTTCATGGTGATATTAGGTGTTTTTCATTCATTGTTTAAAGACATATAATTTAATTAAAAGTAAAACAATTTACTCCGCCTACCAACACTTCAGCCGTGGATGTGGGCATGGGAGAGCAGTGGTCTACCACTTCCCCCGCCCACATTTTTCCTACTGGTAGGGGATTGAATTGGCCACCCTACGGTTTCCAGACGAAACCCTAACCAGTATGCCACAGCTGCCCCAATACTAATGCTGTTAGAAATATTTTAATCATTTCTTTAGATGCTTTCATCCAAATCCATTTACACCACAAATAGAATAGAATTTTGTCTCTTTCACTGAAACTGGATGTGCTGTCCGCTGTTTTAGGCCATCAGATATAAGCACTGCACATGCTAGCCTGTGTAGCATAGCCTCTCTGGTTTATCCCATTAGATATTAGTACCACATGCTAGACCATGTAACCTAACCTTTTAAATATTTTTAAAACCCCATTATTGTAACTGAAAAATATGTCTGAGTGGATTTGCAAGGTGTCTGAGCCAGCTTTTCAATGTGAGCATTCTACTACCCACAAGGTAAACAGCCCTGGAGTCTCCATGGGCTCTCTGTCATTTCAACGGACAGTTACAAAGGCTGAGAGTTGCACGTCAGGCCACGGAGAGGGGCTAGGAGAGGGTTTGCAACGTCAGAGAGGTCTCTCCATGTCTCCGTGTCTCCGTAAATGGACAACCATAAATCTGCCTTTACCTTGTGATACCGCCCCCTATTGGTGAGTTATGACCTTTGCACTGCATTACCAAACATGATTGGCAGACACTCAGGGTGAGGGGCCTCAAACTCACACACACACACACACACAATAAGTCAAGTCAAGTCAAGCGTTTATTGTCGCTTGCACCAAATTGCTTCAGCGCATGAAATTCTTAAGAATTGGCAGCCAACATCTACGCAGTAGACGGCATACAGATAACAAAATAACATACACCAAAAATAACGTATAACACTATAACATATAACAAGTAGCAACAGTTTGTAAACCTACAATCACACATTTACACACACAAACACACACACACACCCATGAGAAAATAGTTCACACTCTATGTGTGTGGTCAGCTACCAATGGGAGGAGTTCATACTCTTTGTGTGTTTATCCTCTTTAGCTGTAGTCTGTGGTCAGGACCCTGCATCAGAACAGACACACATGCACAAGCTCACACATACACACAAACACATAGACACACATGCACACACATGCACACATGCACACACACACACACACACACACACACACACACACACACACACACACACACACACACACACACACATAGACACACATGCACACACACACATACACACACACACACACACACACACACACACACACACACACACACACACACACACACACACACACACACACACACACACACACACACACACACACACACACACACATATACACACACACACACACACACACACACACACACACACACACACACACACACCCTTAATATATCTGATGGCAGAGATCTCACTTCATCAGAGCTGATGGTCTGTGGTCAGGGCCAAAAGCAGAGCAACTAAGCCTAAGGCTGCTACTTCTGCTTTCCACTGCTTGTGCTTAGTGACGTGACCTGCAGTCACGGATAAGAGGAGAGGGCAACAAGCACTTTGCATATTCTCTAGCCAGAGACGACCACACATTACGCCTGTAGTCATCATCCTCTGAGCAGCCAGGTATGTCCATACTATTTGAATTATTCTTACGTTTTTTTTCTTTTATGAACAAGTTGTAACTTAAGATTAGTTTGAATGTGTAACTGAATTAGTAACTAGTGCTACTTGCTGATGCATATCAGCTAAGTGATGCATTAGTGTTCCTCTTTCCCTGACAAGACGAGACAAGCATTCATCAACAGCTAGACACGGTAATTACACTCTGTTTTTATTCATTAGCCTTACCTTTGTGAGTGTTTAAAGTTCATCTAATAAGTGTTGTCATATGAATGTCACGTAATAAGCACTGATCCCTTCTGGTAATGTGTCTTTCACTGTATAAGTGAATTTAGGGGGGGAAAAACATACTTGCACTTGATATCTGCACAATGCAATGTCATTGTCTTCTTTATTAAGCATATTATTCTGTTATTTGATGTCTGTGTTGTGTTTGCATCTCTCAGTTCACTGGATTCACGATGATAGAAACGTCCCTCTCTTTTTTCCTTCTGCTGATCATGACCTCCGGTAAGTAGCAACTTCCTGTCACACAGCTGAGTCCCTCATATGTATGAATGCATTAGTTAAGATAAACTAACAGCTATTTGTCTTATTGAAGCATCTCAGTTTTGAGTATAGAGTTTAGAGTAAACGTGCTTCGTGTAAGCGATGTAGAGAGAGTAGACTTCCCCCTTATCTAGAAACCGAGGCTTGTCTGTGATAGTATCTGTATGTGTCTTTATTCACCATCAATGACGTATGGGACCAGTTCAACTTTTAATCAAAGTCCATCTCTTATGGCACAAACAGAAACATGGTGGGATGAAGTATCTTCAGTAGCCCAGAACAGACAGAATCAGAACACTGGCTCTGGACAGGGCTTTTCATGTTTCTATGGCATTTGACAGTCACTGTAGGTACTCACACACACGCTTGTAAGGGGGAGGAGATTCAGTTGGTTGAAATTCAGCAACTTCACCACTAGATGCCACTAAAAACTACATGTTGTATCCTAGGGCTGAACTTATTTTTCTTATGTTTCTTAACATACTAGTTTAAGATTAAACTGGTGCGTATATATGTATTAAAATTGACATGGTGACGTAATAGAAATTCATGCGTCCATATATCAACCCATTTCAGCACATGAACACATCATGGCCTAATGCACTGTTTTGTGTCTGATTTGTGTTTGCAGGGGGCTTGGTTGCACAGTGGCGTGTCTCTTACACACCTACAGACACCTGTGCTCTGGAAGGCTCCTCAGTTAACATGTACTGCTCTTACACCTACCCTAGTGGTCTTAGGGTCAAACAAGCTTACTGGATAAACCAAGAATATGGTAGTGCTGTTGATCTCTCCCAGCTTGAGAGTTACAAACACAGGGTGACAGTGGACTGTGGAGATAAAAGCAGTAGGTGTTCTCTGCTGATGACTAAACTAACCAAAGCAGATGCAAAATATCAATATTACTGTAGAATTACCACTTATACAGATGGACGGAATTGGATATACAAACCTCCAATTTCTTTGAAAGTCACAGGTAAATACAATATTTTTTTTCTTCAAAATAATGAACATAGATTATTACACACTCTGGACATTTCTGTTAATTTACACCGAAAACCAAATTTACACTGAAAACCAAATTCTTCTTCTCCTAGACCTGAAGGTTGTTTCATCCGGACAAGGAGCAGAAGTTAAGGTAGGAGATCATGTGACCCTCACCTGCAAGACCACCTGCACTCTGAGTATCAGCCCTTCATTCATCTGGAGTAAAGATGGACGTCCTCTAGAGAAGAATCAGAGCATCACCAACCAGCTGCGGCTCCACCCAGTCAGATATGAAGATGGAGGAAGCTACACCTGTGCTGTTGAAGGCCATGAGACTCTTCGTTCTCCGCCCATGAGGATCAATGTCATGTGTGAGTACCGGTCACGTCAATTCAAATCATACACGATCATTTAAAATGTATGTTAAAAGTGTAAAAGGTCCACTATGTAACTCTGATGCAATGCAGCTTGGCTTCCATCTATGTGTGCACCAAATGGTAGCTATTTGTCTGTTTGGGAATATTTCAACATCCTTCCCCCTTTGATTAAGAGTCTTCAAACGAGTCCTCTGAAACTTTCTGTCTTTACTTTATTTAAGTATTTATATTTATATCACTTTGCACTATCCCCACACAAACAAGCCCAGGACTCTTTGCACTATCCACACATGCACATGAACACTCTTGCACTACTACTTTTCCACTACTTTGCAGCTCTGTCACAAGTAATGCACAATGTTATATGTATATGTTAAAGGTAAACACCCCACCCCCTGTGTACATGTTCTCCCTAAGTGTATTGTTTTTGTTTTTGTATTTATTGTGATTCATGTTTGTTTGTAAGTGTTAGCTACTGGATGACCTTAATTTCCCTCGGGATCAATAAAGTATCCATCTATCTATCTATCTATCTATCTATCTAACTAATCATTACCCTGATCTAGGCCAGACAGTCATCACATCTGAGAGAGGAGAAGTGATGGTGGGAGATCATGTGACCCTCACCTGCAACACCACCTGCACTCTGAGTAGCAGCCCTTCATTCATCTGGAGTAAAGATGGACGTCCTCTAGAGAAGAATCAGAGCATCAACAACCAGCTGCAGCTCCACCCAGTCAGATATGAAGATGGAGGCAGCTACACCTGTGCTGTTAAAGGACATAAGTCTTTTCCATCTCCACCCTTGAAATTACACGTGTGTGAGTACATGAGCTCTTCTTTTAGGCTGTAATTCAAACACAGGTGCATCCATGTGGTCAGATCAGATCATCTGAGTTTTGTTGGAGGCAACTGAACAAACTGATATCTGCTAAGAGAGTTATTTGAAAGTAATTAAATGCCACCTTTTCTAGGCCAGACAGCCATCACATCTGATAGAGCAGCAGTGATGGAGGGAGATCATGTGACCCTCACCTGCAACACCACCTGCACTCTGAGTAGCACCCCTTCATTCATCTGGAGTAAAGCTGGACGTCCTGTAGAGAAGAATCAGAACATCAATAACCAGCTGCAGCTCCACCCAATCAGATATGAAGATGGAGGCAGCTACACCTGTGCTATAACAGGATATGAAGATCTTCCCTCTCGACCTTTCAAACTCCAAGTCATGTGTAAGTGTTAAATTAGGAGACATCATCAACTCATGTTTGCAGCAGGTTCCACAGTGGTGATTCATAAGATATGTAAGTTATAATAAATCCACTTAAGAATGCTCTGCTGCATGTTCTCAAAATAAATCTAAAACTCTTCACAAAACATCACAAATCCAACAAATGTGACATATTGACATTGAGTCAACAACATTCTTACACCTGTCAGATATTGTACACATCTGTTTCTGTCTCTGAACCTTAGTGAAGACAGATCAGTAACTGTCACAATCTTCTGTCAAGAAAAAAAACAAGTAGGACATCAGAGAAGAAATACTGATGATGTTCAGTTTTCCATCTTATGTTTCCGTCTTGTATTTATTTCTCTTCTGCGTCTGATCACGGCAGTGGACCATATCCCTGTGATAGCTGCTCTAGTTGGAGTGGCAGTGTGTGGAGTTGTGGGTCTCCTTTGTGTCATATACTGGCTGAGGTGAGTAGATCAGATTAGGGTGTGGTGTGTTGTGGTGTGAGGTGTCCACCCCAAAACCCTTAAAGGTGCAGTATGTAGTTTGTAGCGGTGTCTAGTGGTGAGTTTGCAGAATTGCAACCAGCTAAATTCCCTTCCCTTCCCTTCCCTTCCCTTCCCTTCCCTTCCCTTCCCTTCCCTTCCCTTTCCACCCCAAAACCAAAAACTGTCTTACTATGCATTTCGTTTTTTGGATATTTTGATTTGTTTTTGACTTGCATTGAAGATTACATAAGGGGACCACCAACAGGGGACCACAGAGAGAAGACACAGAGGTGAGATAGACAAGAGTTTGTCATTTCATCTTAATTATCAGACCTCATGTTTCTGACATGTCCAGTACCACCAGTTACTAACACACATCTCTCATATCTCATTTTCCATTCTTCCAGGATCAGGATGATGTTCAGTACTCCAATGTTAACTTCCAGAGGCCTGTCCAGAGCAGAGCTGCTGGTCCCTCCACTGCTGAGACTGCAGGAGGAGTAGAGGATGATGTTCAGTCCTCCACCATCCAGCCCCATGGCTTTAGAGAGACTGCAGGAGCTCAGGGGGACGACGTCCAGTATGCCAGCGTCCACTTCAAGAAAGAGGCTGCTGCAAAAAGGTATCTATCTTTTTCATAATGTAAGTCAGTACTGTGGATAATAGCATGAAATACATGTAGTCAATTTGTTTGGTTAACTCAGCAGATTAGATTGTTTGCCTTGCTCATAAGACAGTTACAACGTGGAAAACTTTGTTAAAGTAAGAAAAGTAAGGGTTGCAATGTCCCCAATGTGTGTGACTTATAGGTTACGGGTTCAATGAGTGAGACCAATTAATTCCCAAAGTGTTTTAGCTAGTTTAGTTTAGTTTTAGTTTAGTTTTAGGTTTCTGTTTGTGTTTTGAATGTTAATCTATTGAACATTTTAAATTCCACTTTCTCCATTGTGGCCATCTGCTATGCTCTTGTGTTCCTGCAGTTCTCCTGACCAGCCAGAGGAGGAGCCCTCTGTGATCTACAGCAGTGTTCAGAAGAGAGTGTGAAGAAAACGATGAAGAGCCAGCCATTAGCAAACACAGTGAAGGGGATGCCATCAGATCTTAAGCTTAAGCAGTGCTGTTGTATGCATCATAGACATACATAGATAGACGCCACCTTGGCTGTTGGCTTGCTAGAAACGTGGCCACCATATTGTACCATATTGCACCATACCTGGCCCGTAAACTAATGCAAGAACGGTGGGGCTGCGTTTTTCTGGATAAAAAGCACTATAGTGTTCTCACATTTCTCACCCGATTTCACTGAGTCGTTTTTATATTTAAGGTTTATGATCGACGTGAATGATTGACGTTCCCCCAAAAGAGATTTGTCTCCATGTTACTTTGAACCTCGATAGTATTCATCTGTATTCATAATCCATGAGGTTACTTTGCTCTCTTCATTTAATACTTTTGTACTGCATAAGTGACTTGTGTGATTATTATATAACTACTGTAAGTGAAGATGTGAAACGGTTTAATATTATTAAGTACTGAATGTATTTGCTTGGTCTGCTTTTGATGTAATATTCCATATGGTATTTTATAATCATAAGTCACTTTTTAAATTATTTTCTTATACTAACCTTTCTGCAGAGCTAATGCAAATTTGCATAAATAGTTTTCCACTATTTGATTGATTAATACAATTGATTCAGCTATTTGCTTTACTGTCTTTAGTGTTTTTTTTTGCAACCCTGCTTAATGAATTTTCAAACAGAAAAATAACTGGTATATGGTTGAAGCACCCAGCTTCAGGTTATCCATGATTACCAGCTGCATTACGGAATACATTAGCAAATTCATTACAAATTATTCATGCACACAAACCCCCCTCACACAGACAAAAAGACAGACACACATCAGACATTAGCACAATATGCTAGTAGACTAGCCCATCAGATATTAGCAACAAATGCTAGCCTATGTAGAACTGCCCATAGATCTCTTAGATAAAGGCTAGATGGATTATGGCGGACTCTTGAATGTCCGCACAGGAGGCCATTTTTGGACGGTATAGCTTCCGGTAGGGATCAGTGGTACGTTAGGAAACGTCAGTGATTTTCACAATCGTTTACACTCTTATCTCACGGAAATTTTGACGGATTTACAAATGACTTGATTTACAATCGTCATTACCTTGGTAATAATTCTGGATGCTTGAACATGTTGAAATGTGCAGCTTAATTGTGTATCACGGCTATTGTATATCAGTCATTTTACATCAATTGGCGAGGCATAATTGTACTTTCTTTTCAATATAACTTAAGTTGCACATAATAAAACTGTTTAAAAAAGTTGCACATGATTTCCAATCAGGTTGGTTTGTTAAACATCTTACATTATGATTTCGACAGGAAATTGCTGACTTTATTGCCAATGAAGATGCCAGAATTTTGTGCAGCCTGCTCTATTGAACGTTCCCTTGAAACGAGACCCCGTGGGATCACCTTTATTTTATTATTATTATTATTTTATTATTTCAGTAATATTGCTTTTATAAAGGTGAAAATAATAGTAAACATTTATCTCCTGTTGCCATTCTGTATGCTGAGTTTTAGTAGCCTATTGATTTTACATAAATAGCTTGTGCATGGGTATTTATGGCACCTATCTGTTTTGTTCAATGTTATTTTCATATGAAAAGTATGCAGTGCCATACGAAATATCTTTCTTTTATAACAAACCAACCCGTTTGAAAATCGGTTGAAAATTGAGCAAGTTCTGGTTATTTAAAAAGTACCACTACCAACACAATGTTAAGGGGGAGCGACATAGACATAGAAAAAGAATATATTATAATGTCTATGGTGAGCGAGCTATACCGTCCTCAAAATGGCCGCCATGTGCGGACATTCGACTCCGTCGGCCAGAAACGCAAGCAGGATATCTAGCCTTTATCTATATATCTATGGAACAGCCCATCGGATATGTGTGCATCATGATAGCCTGTTTAGCCTAAGCCCTCTGGTTTAGCCCATCATATATTAGCACCACATGCTAGCCTGTGTAGCCTAGTCCCTCTGGTCTAGCCCATCAGTTATTAGCACCACATGCTAGCCTGTGTAGCCTAGCCCATCATATATTAGCACCACAAGCTAGCCTGTGTCGCATAGGCCCTCTGGTTTAGCCCATCAGACATTAGCACCACATGCTAGCCTGTGTAGCCTAGCCCATCACATATTAGCACCACATGCTTGCCTGTGTGGCCAAGGTCCTCTGGTTAAGCCCATCATAAATATCAGTATAAACAAAGGAAAGGATGCATCATTACATTTATTTTACTGAGAAAAAAGTTCATACTCTACATGAGTGGTCAGTTACCCATGAGAAAAGAGTTTATACTATTTGAAACTCTTTATCTATGGTTAACCAAGCGATTTGTTAAGTGCTACTGTTCAACCAGAAACAAGAACTACACAAAACATATGGCTATTTGTTCTTGCTTGTCAGTCAACCACAAGAGCTGCTTCTATTAACGCACATGGCTTCTCCATTGTTCGTATGTGGACAGTTGGTTTTTAGGGTGTACAAACTATATTTTACATATATATTTTTTTTAACACAGATTTGTTCAACACACTTTCCCCTACATGCTAATTAGGGGTGGGTATCGCCAACCACCTCGCAATACGATACGCATCCCGATACAGGGGTCGCGATACGATATGTATCGCGATACATGCGATACCTACGTATACGATACGTATCCCGATATTTTAGGCTTATAACAAAAAAAAATTGCCTGTCACTCCTTGACAGTACATCATAACATATTTGTCACCTCATGTGGATTCTACAGAAACTCTGCTTTCAAATTATACCATCAACTGGATGATGGGCAAAGTATGCAGGCAGGCACATGAACCAAGTAGACGCTGTACAAAGAAACAGACAAAAAAAAAAAAAAAAAAAAAAAAAAAAAAAAAAAATTCTTTTTTTTTTTTGTTGCACGTGAAGTATCGATACTGACGCCTCCGTATCGATACACGCATCGTAAAGAGGCCCGCGACGATGTATCCCCGTATCGATATTTTGAACACACCCCTAATGCTAATATTTTTTGGAACTGATTTGGCTTCTTGGGTAGAAGTTTTTAACAGTTATGCCTGGAGTATTCACCCCATGTCAAGCACTCTCAGCTATCTTGACTCAATGATGCCATTATACAGTTAACATTCCAAATACAAGATTATACATATTGTTATTATATTGCTCTGAGTCTACTGGCACTGTCCCTATGTGGTTGGGAGAATATTACTATGATAATCCGAAACAAAATGAAGTTGAATTAACTGTCCACGCATGTGGACTCCATGCACGAAAGGTGTAATGCACAGGGCTTCTCCAGTGTTGCTCTTTTGCCATCTGAACTCAGCAATCAGCACAGTGAGACTAATAGCAAACTCTTTCTTATTTACTAGCCAAACTCAACAATTCGGTTCTACGTTTAGGGCTGAGAACCTTTGAATCTTAAAACATAGATGGACTTTTAATGTAAGGTCTGCAGTAATTAGGTGTACGTAGGTCAGTTGTTTACAGGATGTGTCTCTAACCACATTTTTATGACGCCTTCGTGTGACATCATTTCTCGTACGTCTTCTGACCTTCTTATCTCTACCCTCTGTGAATGATGCTCCCATATGATAAAAGGCATACAGGCTTCTGCTGTGAATGATGCAGCCATATGAGACAAGGACTACAGACTACTGTTGTGAATGATGAGGCCATATGATACAAGGACTACAGACTACTGTTGTGAATGATGAGGCCATATGATACAAGGCCTTCAGACTACAACAACACCATGAACTGGTTTGATAGGTTTCTCAACTACCCATTAGAAAATAGTTCATACTCTGTATGTGCGGTCAGCTACCCATTATAAAAGAGTTCATACTCTGTACGTGTGGTCAGCTACCCATTATAAAAGAGTTCATACTCTGTACGTGTGGTCAGCTGCCCATGAGAGGAGCTCACCTTCTCAGGAACTGTTTATCTGTAGTCTGTAGTCAGGGCTGACAGCAGAACCACTGCTACTTCTGCTTTTCACTGCTTTTGCTTAGTGATGTGACGTGCAATCACAGATAAGAGGAGCGAGCAACAAGCGCTTTGAGTATTCTCTAGCCAGAGACTCCCACATATTACACGTGTAGTCATCATCCTCTGAGCAGCCAGGTATGTTCATACCCTTTGAATGTTTTGTGTGTCTTTCTCTTAGGAACAAGTTGTAACTTTAGACTAGTTTGAATGTGTACCTGATTTAGTTACTTGTGCTGCTGGATGGTGCCTTTGAGCTTTGTGCTGAATTAGTGTTCCTTTTTCCCTGACAAGACAAGTCAAGACGAGCATTCAACAACAGCTAGACACGGTTTTACACTCTGTTTTTATTCATTAGCCTTACCTTTTAGAGTGTTTAAAGTTCATCTTAATAAGCACTGATCCCTTCTGGTAATGTGTCTTTCACTGTCTCAGTGAGTTTAGGAAAAACAGAAAAAAACTTGCGCTGGATTTCAGCAGAGTACAATGTCACTGCCTGTATTATTTAACATATTATTCTGTTATTTGATGTCATATTTACTGTGTTGTATTTTCATCTCTCAGTTCACTGGATTCACAATGATAGAAATGTCACTCTCTTTTATCCTTCTGCTGATCATGACCTCCGGTAAGTAGCAACTTCCTGTCACACAGCTGAGTCCCTCATGTATATATATGAATGATTAGTTTAGATAAAGTAACCGCTATTTGTCTGATTGAGTTTGGGGTTTAGAGTAAGCGTGCTTGGTGTAAGCGATGTAGAGAGAATAAACGTCCCCTTTTTATCGAAACTGAGGCTTGTCTGTGAAGGAATCTGTGTGTGTCTTTACTCACTATCAATGACGTATGGGACCAGTTCAACTTTTAATCAAAGTCCATCTCTTATGGCACAAACAGAAACATGGTGGGATGAACTTTCTACATTAGCCCAGAACAGACAGAACCAGAACACTGACTTTGAATAGGGCTTTTCATGTTTCTATGGCATTTGACAGTCACTGTAGGTACTCACACACACACCTGTGAGTTGGAGGGGGTTCAGTTGGTTGAAATTCAGCAACTTCACCACTAGATTCCACTAAAAACTACATACATTATTACAAAAAATGTGCAACATGTTTAGAACACATTTGCAGGATGATCATCACTATGCAAATTTAAATTCTGCTAATATGTTGTATGTTATAGCATTGTATGTGAGCTGCTCCTTTTTAAAATTCATGATATTCAAAATGCTGGACTTATTTTTGTCATGTTTGTTAACATAATAGTTTTAGATTAAACTGCTGTTTATATATAAGTCTTACATTAAGACACAATACAAGTTTCATTTGGTAATGCATCAACCCATTTCAGCACATGAACACATCATGCACTTTTTTGTGTCTGATTTGTGTTTGCAGGGGTCTTGGGTGAAGGGTGGAGTGTCACTTACACACCTGCAGACATCTGTGCTCTGGAAGGCTCCTCAGTTAACATGTCCTGCTCTTACACCTACCCTAGTGGTCTTAAAGTCGAACAAGCTTTCTGGATATACCAAGAATATGGTAGTGCTTATTATCACTTCCAGAATGAACGTTACAAACAAAGGGTGACAGTGAACTGCGGAAATAAAAGCAGAGGGTGTTCTCTGCAGATGATTAAAGTAACCAACGCAGATACACAGTATGAGTATTACTGTAGGATTACCACCAATGACACCAAAGAGAAATGGATAGGCGTACCTGGAATTTCTTTGCTTGTCACAGGTAAATCAAATATCTTTGTTTCCCTCAAAGTAATGAACACAATTGTTGATAATGTATACACAATCTGAACATTTCTGTAAACTTACACCACTACACTGAAAGCCGCATTTTGACATTGTTTTACTTCTCTCAGACCTGAAGGTCGTTTCATCTGGACAAGGAGCAGAAGTGAAGGAGGGAGATCATGTGACCTTCACCTGCAGCACCACCTGCCCTCTGAGTAGCAGCCCTTCATTCATCTGGAGTAAAGATGGACGTCCTGTAGAGAAGAATCAGAGCATCAACAACCAGCTGCAGCTCCATCCAGTCAGATATGAAGATGGAGGCAGCTACACCTGTGCTGTTGAAGGCCATGAGACTCTTCACTCTCCACCCATGAGGATAAATGTCATGTGTGAGTACAGGTCACATCAAGTCAAACCAAATTATTCAAAATAATTTAAAATGTATGTCGTATGTACGTCACTTTGATACAATGCAGCTTGGCTTCTAAATATATCTCCCACCAAAGGAAACTATTTGTGTGTTTGTAGCTAAAGAATATTTAGAAATCATTAATCCTTGCATGATAGTCTTCGAACAAGTCCTCTGAAACTAACCAATAATTGCCCTGATCCAGGCCAGACTGTCATCACATCTGATAGAGAAGCAGTGAAGGAGGGAGATCATGTGACCCTCACCTGCAACACCACCTGCACTTTGAGTAGCAGCCCTTCATTCATCTGGAGTAAAGATGGACGTCCTGTAGAGAAGAAGAAAACCATCAACAACCAGCTGCAGCTCCACCCAATCAGATATGAAGATGGAGGCAACTACACCTGTTCTGTTAAAGAACATGAGGATCTTCACTCTCCACCCTTTAAATTAAACGTGTGTGAGTACATACCATTATGACAACAGGAACGTTATCAGATTTAAAGAGTAAGTGATGAACCTATTCAAGCTCTGATTCTAACACTGGTGCACCCATATCCTCACATCAGATCATCTGACTCTTGTTGTGGGCTACTGAACATACTGATATCTGCTAAGAGAGTTATTTAAAAGTAATTCAATTCTACCTCTTCTAGGCCAGACAGTAATCACATCTGATAGAGAAGCAGTGAAGGAAGGAGCTCATGTGACCTTCACCTGCAGCTCCACCTGTCATCTGAGTAGCAGCCCTTCATTCATCTGGACTAAAGATGGACGTCCTGTAGAGAAGAAGAAGAGCATCAACAACCAGCTGCAGCTCCACCCAGTCAGATATGAAGATGGAGGCAGCTACACCTGTGCTATTGCAGGACATGTGACTTTCCCATCTCCACCCTTGAAATTAACCCTGTGTGAGTACATAACATTATGACAACAGGAAAGTTATCAGATTTAAAGAGTAAGTGATAACACTTTTCAAGCTTTCATTCAAACGCTGGTGCACCCATGTCCTCACGTCAGATCATCTGACTCTTGTTGGGGGCTACTGAACATACTGATATCTGCCAACCAAATTATTTAAAAGTAATTAAAAAACACCTTTTCTAGGCAAGAATGTCATCACATCTGACAGAGAAGCAGTGAAGGTGGGAGATCATGTGACCCTCACCTGTTATTACACCTGCACTCTGAGAAGCACCCCTATGTTCATCTGGAGTAAAGATGGACGTCCTGTAGAGAAGAATCAGAACATCAATAACCAGCTGCAGCTCCACCCAGTCAGATATGAAGATGGAGGCAGCTACACCTGTGCTATTACAGGATATGAGGATCTCCCATCTCAACCTTTCAGACTCATCAGTAAGTGTTACATTACGAGACATCATCGACTCATGTTCACAGCAGTTAAACCACTGGTTATTCAGTTAAACCCTGGAAGATATGTTATTAACAAGAAATCCACCTTAGAATGTTTTGCATGTTCACAAAAATAATATTAAACTTTAACATAACAAAAAAAACTAAAATGACATTGAGGTGACAACATTCTGCCAGCTGTCATATGTTCTCCACGTCTGTTTCTGTTCAGAGTCAAACCAGTATCTGTGACGATCATCTGTCAGAAAAAACAAAACAAGATAGGACATCAGACAGTAAATACTGATGATGTTCAGTTTTCCATCTTATATTTCCATCTTGTATCTCTTTCTCTTCTCTTTCTGATCACAGTAGTGGACCATATCCCTGTGATAGCTGCTCTAGTTGGAGTGGCCGTCTGTGGAGTTGTGGGTCTCCTCTGTGTCATATACTGGCTGAGGTGAGTAGATCTGATGAGAAAGTGGGGTGAAGTTTCATCCTCGCCGGTCTCTATAGTAATACACTCACTTAGGGAAAAAGTCCTAATAAATAAATAAATATGACATTTCTTTCTTTGTTTTGCATCACAGATCGTGTAAGGGAAATACAAGAACAACAAATCAAGACACACAGGTGATATGACTGAAATATCATGTATACACAGAGTTGATTTCATCATATTTTTATGCATTGAATATATTCATGGTGGTGGTATTGTCTATGGAAACCATGGCGACTCAGTACAGATGTATTCTCTCAACGCCAAGCATTATTATCATTTAGACTTTTTGGGTTCATAAGGTCATGCTGTATGTTGATGGTCAGCTTCTGTAGCTTAACTAGTAGAGCAAAGTGCCAACAACACTAAAGTCATGGGCCTGACATCCAGGGAGCCCACACACTGATCATAAGGGGGATCTATACTCTACTGTCAATTCATTTGGATAGAAGTTAATTTAATGAATTGTAAATAGCGTGTTGATATTAACATGTTTTCTGTCTTTGTTTGAGGATGATGTGGACTATGAGAATGATCCTCAGGGAGGTCGTTCTGGTGCCATCAAAATGAGTTCAGTTTACCAGAACCTGAACCCCAACACCATCCAACCTAATGCAGTTTACCAGAGCCTGAACCCCAACACCACCCAGCCTGATGCAGTTTACCAGAGCCTGAACCCCAACACCACCCAACCTGATGCAGTTTACCAGAACCTGAACCCCAACACCATCCAACCTAATGCAGTTTACCAGAGCCTGAACCCCAACACCACCCAACCTGATGCAGTTTACCCGAGTCTGAACCCCAACACCATCCAACCTGATGCAGTTTACCAGAGCCTGAAACCCAACACCACCCAACCTGATGCAGTTTACCAGAGCCTGAACCCCAACACCACCCAACCTGATGAATTTTACCAGAGCCTGAACCCCAACACCATCCAACCTGATGCAGTTTAACAGAGCCTGAAAAATATGTGTTGACCTAAAACCTTTCAGTGTGAATCTGTTTTGTCTATGATAACTATTGTGTGGTGAATGGCATCTCATAGAGAAGAACTATTGGTCCTCAGTATTCTGCTGTATTCATATTCCATGAGGCTACTTTGCTTTCTTCATTTAAGATGTGTATCATGCACAAGTGCCTTGTGTGATTAGTGTGTAACTGCTGTAAGTGAAGATGTGAAATGGTTTAACAAGTTTTTGACTAATAAAAGAACATGTTTGTGTATTAACCTTTCTGCAAGGCTAATCTTCTTACATAATTGTTTTCCACTATTTGGTTAATACAATATATTCAGTTGTTCGATTAACTGCCTTGAGTGTTTTTTTCAACCCTGCTCAATTCATTTTCACACAGAAAGATAACTGGCATATGTTTGAAGCCTTCAGCTTAATTCAAACTCCCTACACACAGACACACATACAGACATACTGTCACGGAATAACAGGGAACCACTGGAGGTTACGTGAATGACAGTTTATTTCGCGAATGGAGTAGCAGCACAGATAAACATGGATACCGAACGGCTTCACAGGGCGCGTTCGCTCCTTGGCAATAGTTCAGCCCAGGAGGGGCGCAGGCTCACAGCACTGCGTGAAATGAAGCACGAAATCAAAACCAAGAGACAATCTCTGAATGAAAAGGTTAAACTTATACAACCAGGAGGGTAAACAAAACACGAGTCATACTCGGCACAAACTAAACTAAACTGAATACAAACACTCACAAAACAACAAGTAGCAAACCACGGTTAGCACGGGCGAGGGTTCAGTCGAACTGTGGGCGCAGAGCTGGAACGTGGTCCCTGTTAAAGTGCGACACCAAACAATAACCGACAGGGAGTGCAGGGAGTGTGGGGTATATAAAGGGCTGTGACAGGTGCGGGTGATTATGCATTAGCTGAGTGCAAGCGGGGTGCAGGTAATCGCTGATGCAGGTGTGAATGATTAGACTAACGAGGCTGTGAAAGTGCAGTTTGGGAGAGTGAGTGAGCTGAAGGGGGCGTGGCCGGAGCAGAGCTCCGCGGGGACCTGACACATACACACCCCCACGCACAGACAGACAGACAGACATGCACCAAAATAGTTCTATATCACCCATATTGGCCACAGTTATAAAGTGCACTTTGTCACAGAATTGTAATACAAGCTAATATTGTTACATTGTATGTCAAGTAGAGGGCCCCCTCTGTCTTGTTCCTCTACTCTCCAAACACACTTCATCCTCTCACACACTGTTTCTGTTTGTGTGTTAGTGTGTGAGGGCATATACTGAAGAAATTCTATGGAGAAATAAATTATCTCTTTTTCTGTCTGCAGATACTGTATGCATGATAATGGATATTAATACCAGTTGTTGAAGGACCCTCTTTTTAGTCAAAATATTGCAGTACTTTACCACATTTGTACCATCATACCGTCGCCAGGCTTTTCCCACAGAAATATAAACATATGTTTGGAGGCGACCAGATTCAACTACTGGATGAGGCAGTGGAACTCTTCACTGAATAGCACCAGTGTGATCCCTGGCTTGTATCCATTTTATGGTTTTAAATTCATGATGTTTTAGCCAAAAAACTAATGCTCTTAATTTATTTCATGATATGAATAGCCAGAGTGTGAAAAATATTAGGCCGATTTTTTACAGTGAGTGTGCTGTGACAATATCAGATGAGAGTGTGGTGGTGTGTGGTGTGAGGTCTCCACCCCAAAAACCTTTAAGGTGGTGAGTCTGTGTATTGCAATGAGCCGAATTCCCTTCCCATTCCACCCCAACATGCATTTAGTTTATCTGACATTTGAAATTGTTTTTGATTTGCATTGAAGACTACATAAGGGGACCAAAACCATGACAGAGTGAGGAATCACATGATGAAGCAAGACTGGATGGTGGAGTAATGAACTTACCCTGCAAGGCATGCATGAGCTGGCCCCCGTCTCTTCTGCCAACCAGTCCCAGACAAGTGGGCTGTAATTTGAAATCATACTGAAGAATGAAAATTGAATTTGAAGTTAATCATGTCTAATGTCTGCTGTAACATGTACTGTACTAACCCTAACCCTAACCCATCTATTAAGACTACAAAAGCATGTCTGTCCTCACTGCTCTTTTGACCTAGCCTGAGAGTGAGAGCACACTGTTGAGTCTAAAGCAGAAGTGGTCAAATCTAAGATTACAAGATTGCAACAAGCTGTTTGCTCTCAGGGACACAGAAGGCCTCAGTTCAAAGCCTTAAGATGAAAGCTTATAATGACAAAAACGAATCTCTGTTGGTTTTTTTCAATTATAGCTTATTAAAGTGAATAATTAACCAAGTCATTCAGTATCATACAAGTTCTACCTATTTGACCAGTAGAGGGAGCTATTTGCTGTGTTGCTCCTACTACCTCTTGTAATGACAAGGGAAGCAGAATTGAGAGCTGTGTTTTATTAAGTACAAATTAATAGTCATGTAGATGTGTGTCTTAAAATACTGTTATGACTGTGTACTGAATCATAGCCATGTCAGGACACCCATTGACCAAACAACGATATGGCTTACTGTAACATGAAATGACTCCATGATCTGACACAAAATATACTACATTGTGATTCTCAAAATTGGAATTTGCAAAGTGAAGGAGCAGTGTTTTAGAGCATGCCCAAAATAAACAGACACCCGGTGCTAGTGTGACGTCAGTATATTTCACTGGTAAAACCACAAGTGCTGATGCCTGTTGCGTATCAGCTCAGTGTTGCATTGTCATTCCCTGACAAGACAAGACAAGAGAAGACAAGCATTCAACAACAGCTAGACACGGTAAATGTATTTTTTCCATTTGTTAGCTAGTTAGTTCATCTAATAAGTGCAACAAGGATGAATTTCACATTATATGCAATGATCCCTTCTTGTAATGTTTCTTTCACTGTCTCAGTGAGGTCCCAAAAAACACAAACATACAGGCACAGGATTTCTGCAGAATGCAATGTCATTGCCTTTGTAATTTAGCATATTATTCTGTTATTTGATGTCATATTGACTGTGTTGTATTTGCATCTCTTAGTTCATTGGATTCACGATGATGGAAACGTCACTCTCTTTTTCCCTTCTGCTGATCATGACCTCCGGTAAGTATCAACTTCCTGTCACACAGTTGAATCCCTCATACACACATATGCACTAGTAACAGCTATTTGTATGATTTAGAGTTTTTGGTCGAGAGTAAACGTGCTTGGTGTAAGCGATGTACAGAGAGAACACTTCCCCCTTCTCTAGACACTGAAGCTTGTCTGTGATAGTATCTGTGTGTGTCTTTATTCACCACCAATGACGTGTGGGACCAGCTTAACTTTTTTATCAATGTACGGTGAAGTGTGTAGGTTTTAGTGGCATCTATTAGTATAAATGTAAAACAATATTCATAATTATGTGTTCATTAGTGTAGAATTAACTGTAACTATGAATGGTTATGAATTAGCTTACAATGCTCCCTTCATATCTACATAGGGAGCAGGTCATCTTCATTATCTTAGAATGAGCCCTTCATATCTACATAGGGAACAGGTCCTCTTCCACAGAGTCCATAATGTTGCTCTGCAATGATTCTACAGTAACCCAGAATGGACAAATAAAATAATTGGTTTGATAATCACATTGTTTTGGCATTTGATGGCCACAGTAGATACTCGCACACGCTTGTATGGAAGGGTATTCAGCTGGTTGCAATTCAGAAACCTTACCACTTGATGTCACTAAAACTAAGACACAGAGGATATTTAACAACACGCATATAACATATTTACAAGATGACATACAAGCTGACGCAATACAGGTTGCATGCGTTAATATATCAACCCCTTTCAGCACATGGACACATCATGGCCTAATGCACTGTTTTGTGTCTGATTTGTGTTTGCAGGGGGCTTGGGTGCACAGTGGAGTGTCACTTACACACCTACAGACATCTGTGCTCAGGAAGGCTCATCAGTTAACATGTCCTGCTCTTACACCTACCCTAGTGGTCTTACAGTCGAACAAGCTTTCTGGATAAACCAAGACACTGATAATCCTGTTGATCTCTCCAAGATTGAGTCTTACAGACACAGGGTGACAGTGGACTGTGGAGATAAAAGCAGAGGGTGTTCTCTGCAGATGACTAAACTAACCAAAGCAGATGCACAGTATCAGTATTACTGTAGGATTACCACCAATGACAACAAAGAGAAATGGATAGGCGTACCTGGAATTAATTTGAAAGTCACAGGTCAATATAATATATATTTTTTTCCCTTCAAAGTAATGATCATTGATTAATACACACTCTGAACAATTCAGTCAGTTCACACCACTACACCGACAGCCAAAAGCTGACATTCTTTTACTTCTCTCAGACCTGAAGGTTGTTTCATCTGGACAAGGAGCAGAAGTGAAGGAGGGAGAAAATGTGACCCTCACCTGCAAGACCACCTGCATTCTGAGTAGCAGCCCTTCATTCATCTGGAGTAAAGATGGACGTCCTCTAGAGAACAAGCAGAGCATCAACAACCAGCTGCAGCTCCACCCAGTCAGATATGAAGATGGAGGCAGCTACACCTGTGCTATTGCAGGACATAAGGATCGTCCATCTCCATTCTTGGCACTCAAAGTGTGTAAGTACATAACATTATGACAACAGGAACCATATCAGAGATTTAAAAAGTAAATTGTCTACATATTCAAGCTGCACTTCGTCACTTTAATTCAAACACTGGTGCAGTCATGTGCTCACATCAAATCCTCTGAGTCTTGTTGGAGGCTACTGAACATACTGATATCTGCTAAGAGAGTTATGTGAAAGTAATTCAATTCCACCTTTTCTAGGCAAGAATGTAATCACATCTGATAGAAAGGAAGTGCAGGTGGGAGATCATGTGACCCTGACCTGCAACACCACCTGCACTCTGAGTAGCAGCTCTTCATTCATCTGGAGTAAAGATGGACGTCCTGTAGAGAAGAAGAGGAGCATCAACAACCAGTTGCAGCTCCACCCAGTCAGATATGAAGATGGAGGCAGCTACACCTGTGCTATTACAGGACATACGGATCATCCCTCTCAACCTTTCAGACTCCAAGTCAGTCGTAAGTGTAACATTAGGAGAGAGATATCATCTGATGTTTACAGCAGTTATACCACTGGTCTTTAATAAGATATGGTCTTTAATAAGACATGTAGGTTATCAATAAGATACGTTGGGAATAATAGAACCACCTTAGAATGTTCTGCATGTTTCATATTTGTAAACTAAAAAAATCTAAAACTGTAACATCTGAAGAAATCCAAAAAATGTCTCTCGTTGACATTGAGGCTAAAAACATTCTGACAACATTCTGACAACATTCCAACTGTTTTTGCGTCTGAACCCGAGGGAAGACAGATCAGCAACTGTCAACAAACTTTCAACAAACAAGAAGAACATCAGAGAAGAAACACTGATGATGTTCAGTTTTCCATCTTATTTTTCCATCTTGTATCTCTTTCTCATCTGCGTCTGATCTCAGCAGTGGACCATAGTCCTGTGATAGCTGCTCTAGTTGGAGTGGGAGTCTGTGGAGTTGTGGGTCTCCTCTGTGTCATATACTGGCTGAGGTGAGTTGAGGCTGAGGTGTGAGGTGTCCAACCCAAAACCGTTAAAGGTAAAGCGTGTTTATAGTAGTATAGAAGTATTAGTTTAACTTATAGTATAAGTTTATTGTAGCATGTAGTAGTGAGTTTGCTGAATTGCAACCAGCTGAATACCCTTCCCTTTTCACTCCAGAACCCATAACTGCCATACAATGCATTTACTATACTGTATTTATGTGTCGTTTCTGAATTTAACATTTTTTAAATGGATGTTTCTGATTTGCATTGAAGATCATATAAGGGGAACATGAAGCAAAACAGAGACATGGAGGTGAGAAGTCTCTTCCAGCGATTTCTCATGTCATCTTAGTTATCAGATCAACATGTCCAGCACCACACGATCATAGCACGTACCTCTCCTGACAAGTGACCTAAAGTACCTCTCATGACAAGTGACCTAACACAGACGTTTTGCTTTCTTCCAGGATCAGGATGATGTTCAGTCCTCCAATATTACCTCCAAGAGGTCTGGCCAGAGCAGAGCTGCTGGTCCCCCCAGTGCTGAGGCTGCAGGAGGAGCAGAAGATGATGTTCAGTACTCCACCATCCAACCCCGGCGCTCCAGAGAGACTTCAGGAGGAGCAGAAGATGATGTTCAGTACTCCAACCTGAACTTCCAGAGGTCTGGCCAGAGCAGACCCTCTGGTCCCCCCAGTGCTGAGGCTGCAGCAAGTGCAGAGGATGATGTTCAGTACTCCACCATCCAGCCCCATGGCTCCAGAGAGACTGCAGGAGCTCAGGAGGACGACATCCAATATGCCAGTGTCCAGTTCAAAAAGGCCGGTGCTGCAAAAAGGTATGGATATTTTTTATTTTGTCATGACTGTGGCTAATAGCATGGAAATACATTTTCTAAGGTTAGGTTTACTTAGGTTGGGAACTCCTGAGTCATAATAAGATAGAAACAGACCTCAACCTGTAGTCATTCTGTTTTGTTAATTCAGCAGATTAAATTGTGTGCCTCACCGTTACAGTATATGCACATACAGTAGGACACTTAATGTATTGCAAATGTGTTTTGTTTAACATATCATTTTGATATTGTTTTCAGAAAAATAATGGTTACAATGTCTAGCTTACAGTTCAACTAGTTGCACATAAAGATATATTATGTACATGTATTTGTGTGTGTAAATGTAAATCCACTGCTACTTTGTCCATGGAGGCCCTGATCTAAGTGCCTGTGTTCCTGCAGTTCTCCTGACCAGCCAGAGGGGGAGCCCTCTGTGATCTACAGCAGTGTCCAGAAGAGAATGTGAAGACAGCGATGAAGAGCAAGCCATGAGCAGACACAGTGAAGGGGATACCATCAGATCTTTAGCTTATGCAGTGCTGAATCTGTAGTCTGCATTCCTATAGTGTAGAGATTATTACTAATAATTATTATGTAATTTAGTTTGAAACGTTCAAATGCTTAAATGCAATATGTTGTCTGTAAGCATTTGCTTCTCATTAAAAGTGCAGTTTGGTGATTTTAGGTTTAGGTTTTAGTATAAATTGAATACAGTGTTCATAATAATGTTGTGTAAGTGTAGAATAACCTGTATTCACATATCGTTGTGTTGTCAATAGTTTAGATTGAGCCCTTCATATCTACATTGGGAGTTGTCATTAGCTTAGATTGAGCCTTTTTATACCTACATCCATGGTGTTTTAGAGATTAAAGGGTTTAGAAACTATTATTCCATGTATCTTTCAATATTGTCCATATGCTTCAATGCAATATGTTGTTTGTTCTATGCATTAAATTGATGTTCATTAATTAAAAAAAATATGTAATATTTCTATGTAGAAAACTGCATTCAATAACACAAGAACCAATTTGTTGTTTTCTTGTTGTTTTCACACAGGCTTCATAGACAGTATTATCAGGCTGTGTTATTCTGCTGTTTTATTCTGCTTTAGGGTGTTTTAGGGATTATAAATGATGATGACCTCCACAGTTACAGGTGCTATCTGTAGTCCAGGCACAAAGCAATTCCGTACAAATCAGTACTGCGTTCCAATTTCAAAACATTGGAAGCTCACACAGGTCACCAAGTTGAGGACACTGAACCTTCATGAATGAGCACAAGATGAGCTCAACATTCAACTTTGGAATATATAATATTAATGCTTACTGCCATCCAATGTGGCTCATTTACTAAGTGGAACGGTGAGCTCTCTCTCTCAGATTGTGTGATGGTTAAGGGAGCTGTCAGTATTATGGGGTTTACAGTTGACAAAAGCAGATACACAAGCTGGTGCATTTTTAAATATTCTGAAGTTCAGACAGACTGACCACTAGAGGGAGCTATGCTATGTGTAGTATTGACTGTTTTCATAAATCATGATGGCCACTAGAGGGAGCTATGCTATGTGTAGTATTGACTGTTTTCATAAATCATGATGACCACTAGAGGGAACTATGTGTTTTGTAGCATTGACTGTTTTCATGAATCATGATGACCACTAGAGGGAGCTATGTGATGTTTAGTGTCGACTGGTCTCCTGAATCATGATGACAGCAGTCACACTTAAACCAGCATGAGGACGTTCTGAAATATACTTTTGGTTCTGTCTGAAATAAAATGAAATCCTTCTCAATCCATACTGAGAAATAAAAAAACTAAAACTATCTGCTACCTGCCATAGAAAGAGTCCAAATCAAGATTTTTTCTTCTGAGATTCTGTGGTGCATTTCTCAATTCATCCTTTCAAAACAGGAAGTGCATTTCTAAACAGCGGCACACAATATATTACCTTCAAAAGACCGTAACTTGCTCAACAATCTTAGTTTCTCTGTCAACAGTAAATATTGATGTCAATGAGCTTGTCAGCGCCATCAGAGTCAAAAGTCCTTATGTCATTGTTTATGAACAATACAGTAAAAATGCTTAGTAATGTTATCAATGTAATTAACCTTCCTACTGTCACATGGGTCTGTAGCAGGAGAGCAGAGTCCTGCAATGACTGCTGTGATAACTATCTCAGTCTGTGGACTATTGGGTCACTTCTGTGGGGTTTTCTGGCTGAGGTGAGTTACTGAGACAGAGAGAATGAAGTCTTCTTAAGGTCACCTAAGACCACATTGAATAGCCTGTTTGTGTATGTTGTAGTGTGTGTACACAAGGGATAGCACTCTAGAGAAGGATGCCTTTCACCACAAAGCTAGATGTCTGTTCCACTGATTGCAAATTCGGTGTGGTTTTGTTGCAGCAACAAGTGTAAGAGAGCTGCAATGGTAGCAGGCAAGACATGAGTATGATGTAATCATTCTGGACAGAATGTCCTAACTGTCACATCTGCCACAGCAATGAATAGTTCCGTGCTGTGAGGGAGTTCTTTATTCATACTCTTCGGACATCATGGGTGTTCATGAGCAGTGCAACATGGTAAAAGATTCTTAAAATATATTTGTCTTATCAATGCTGTTCTATGAAATATGCTTGCAATGTTGTCTCTGCGCTACTTTGCTGATCTCTAGTAGAATTTTAGTGTCTTCAGCCATGAGCAAGCCATTTTTTTAAATTATGTTCTCAAAACATGTAGTTCTAATGTTTTAGATACACATGTAGTTATTATGTTTTAGATACACGTGTAGTAATAATGTTGCATGTGAAACTTTCAGGGCTTGTGGTTGGTGATGTTGAGGAGAGTGACATCTCTTACTATTGTGGTTCTACTCACAACTCAAGGTATTTTACTTGGTAAAAAACGTGTTATATCAGAATATAAATCTATCTATATTTTGATGGCATTAGCTAGTTTATTTGAACTATTCAGCACATATATAATGCAAGTTAAGGCAAAGGCAAGGCAAGGTTTATTCATGCAGCTCAATTGATACATATTGCTAATTCAAAGTACTTAACACATTATCACATAAAATACCATTGAAAAAAAAAACATAAAATAGTGAGCAAAGTAAAAAGTGGAGTACACGCAAACAAAAACAAAACAATTCTGAGAAATGTTTTAAAAGTAAAAAACTGGCTACAGTTGGAACACCTCTGATGTCATACAGGAAGTTGGCTCATACGGGCAAATGTCCTAATTTTTGTTCCACAGCATCTCTTCAGATAACTGACGTAGGTGTCAATGCTGTTTAAGCACGATTTTAATCATTTTGTTTTGTTTTTCAAAACACCACACACACAATTAGCACCACCATACAGCCAATCAGCAAAACACCTCAGATCCAGTCACCATAGGTTCTTGAACTTGTGAGGGGATTCAGTTGGTTGAAATTCAGCAACTTCACCACTAGAGGCCACTAAAAACTGTCCACAGTATTTTCAATATAGTAAATGCAACATGTATAGAACACATTTGCGGGATGATTATGCATCACTTTGCTATGACATTTGACGGCCACTGTATATCTTCACACTCTCTTGTAAAGGGAAGGGTATCCAGCTGGTTACAAATCAGCAGCCTCACCACTAGATGACCAATAAAAACTTCAGAATGATCTTTAGGATATGCAACATGTCTTAAACACATTTGCAGGATGATCATCAACTTGTGAATTAAAATACTGTTAAGTTGTTGTATGTTATAGGATTTATGTGAACAGCTTCTTCTAAAATTCATGATATCCAAAAGACTGTTTTTTTTTCATGTTTTTTAGCATACTAGTATTAGATAAAAACGGTTGCTTGTATATTAAGACGTAATAGACCTTAAAGGTCTATTAATGTATCAGCCCGTTTCAGAACATGGACACATCATGGCCTAATGCACTGTTTTGTGTCTGATTTGTGTTTGCAGGGGTCTTGGGTGAAGGGTGGAGTGTCACTTACACACCTACAGACATCTGTGCTCTGGAAGGCTCCTCAGTTAACATGTCCTGCTCTTATACCTACCCTGGTCATCTTACAGTCAGACAAGCTTTCTGGATGAACCAAGACTCTACTAATCCTGTTGATCTCTCCCAGGATTGGTCTTACAGACACAGGGTGATAGTGAACTGTGGAGATAAAAGCAGTGGGTGTTCTCTGAAGATGACTAAACTAACCAAAGCAGATGCACAGTATCAGTATTACTGTAGGATTACCATAAATGACAACAAAGATAAATGGATAGGCGTACCTGGAATTAATTTGAAAGTCACAGGTAAACAAAATATATTTTTTAAATTATTAAATTAGATATCTTGTTCTGCCCTCAAAATAATGAACATAGATGAATACACACTATTAACATTTCTGTTAATTTACACAACTACACTGAAGACCAAATTCAGACATTGTTTTACTTCTCTCAGACCTGAAGGTTGTTTCATCTGGAGAAGGAACAGAAGTGAAGGAGGGAGATCATGTGACTCTCACCTGCAAGACCACCTGCACTCTGAGTAGCATCCCTTCCTTCATCTGGAGTAAAGATGGACGTCCTGTAGAGAAGAATCAGAACACCAACAACCAGCTGCAGCTCCACCCAGTCAGATATGAAGATGGAGGCAGCTACACCTGTGCTGTTAAAGGACATGAGACTCTTCCCTCTCCACCCTTGAAATTACACGTGTGTGAGTACATAACATTATGACAACAGGAACGATATCAGATTTAAAGAGTAAGTGATGAACCTATTCAAGCTTTGATTCTAACACTGGTGCACCCATGTCCCCACATCAGATCATCTGAATCCTGTTGTGGGCTACTGAACATACTGATATCTGCTAACCGAGTTATTATAAAACACCTTTTCTAGGCCAGACAGCCATCACATCGGATAGAGAAATAGTGAAGGTGGGAGATCATGTGACCCTCACCTGTTATTACACCTGCACTATGAGTACCGCCTATATTCACCGCCTATACCCTATATTCATCTGGAGTAAAGATGGACGTCCTGTAGAGAATAAGCAGAGCATCAACAACCAGCTGCAGCTCCACCCAGTCAGATATGAAGATGGAGGCAGCTACACCTGTGCTGTTACAGGATATGAGTATCTGCACTCTCGACCGTTCAGACTCATCAGTAAGTGTTACATTACGAGACATCATCGACTCATGTTCACAGCACTTATACCACTGGTGATTCAGTTAAATCCTGGAAGATATGTTATAAACAAGAGATCCACCTTAGAATGTTTTGCTTGTTCACAAAAATAATATTAAACTTTAACATAACAAAAATACCTACAATGACATTGAGGTGACAACATTCTGTCAGCTGTCATATGTTCTCCACGTTTGTTTCTGTTCACAGTCAAACCAGTAACTGTGACGATCGTCTGTCAAAAAAAAGGACATCAGAGAGTAAATACTGATGATGTTCAGTTTTCCATCTTATATTTCCATCTTGTATCTCTTTCTCTTCTGCTTCTGATCACAGCAGTGGACCATATTCCTGTGATAGCTGCTCTAGTTGGAGTGGCAGTGTGTGGAGTTGTGGGTGTCCTCTGTGTCATATACTGGCTGAGGTGAGTTGAGGCTGATGAGGAAGTGGGGTGAAGATTCATCCCCGGTCTTTATAGTAATACACTGACTTAGGGAAAAAGTCCTAATAAATAAATATATATGCAATTTCTTTCTTTGTTTTGCATCACAGATCGTGTAAGGGAAATACAAGAACAACATATCAAGACACACAGGTGATATGACTGAAATATCATGTTTACACAGCGTTGATTTCATCATATTTTTAGCTGACTGGCCTTCATATTCATATGTATTGAATATATTCATGGTGGTGGTATTTTCTTTGGAAACCAGGGACACTCAGTACAGATGTATTCTCTAAACGCTAAGCATTATTATAATTTACACTTTGTGGGTTCATAAGGTCATGCTGTATGTTGATGGTCAGCTTCTGTAGCTTATCTGGTAGAGCAAAGTGCCAACAACACTAAAGTAATGGGCCTGACATTGAGGGAGCCCACATACTGATCATAACGGGGATCTATACCCTACTGTCAATTAATTAGGATAGAAGTTAATTAAATGAATTGTAAATAGCATCTTGATATTGACATGTTTTCTGTCTTTGTTTTAGGATGATGTGGACTATGAGAACACCAACCAACCTGATGCAGTTTACCAGAGCCTGGACCCCAACACCACTCAACCTGATGCAGTTTATCAGAGCCTGAACCCCAACACCACCCAACCTGATGCAGTTAACCAGAGCCTGAACCCCAACACCACCCAACCTGATGCAGTTTACCAGAGCCTGAACCCCAACACCACCCAACCTGATGCAGTTTAACAGAGCCTGAAAAATGTGTGTTGACGTAAAACCTGCCAGTTCATCTGTTTTGTCTATGATAACTATTGTGTGGTAAATGGCACCACATAGAGTAGAATTATTGGTCCGGCTGTTGGTATTGGCTGTATTCATATTCCATGAGGCTACTTTGCTTTCTTCATTTAAGATTTGTCTACTGCACAAGTGCCTTGTGTGATTAGTGTGTAACTGCTGTAAGTGAAGGTGTGAAATGGTTTAACAAGTTTTAGTACTTAATGCATTTGCCTGTTCTGGCTTTTGCTGTGATATTCTATATGGTATTTTATAATCTTGACTAATGAAAGAACATGTTTGTGTATTAACCTTTCTGCAGAGCTAATCTTCTTATGTAATTGTTTTCCACATTTTGGTTAATCAAATATATTCAGTTGTTCAATTTACTGTCTTGAGTGTTTTTTTGCAACCCTGCTCAATTCATTTTCACACAGAAATATAACTGGCATATGTTTGAAGCCTTCAGCTTCATTCAAACAAGCACACAAACTCCCCAAACACAAACAGACATAAAGACATACACACCCCCACGCAATGACAGACAGACATGCTCAAAAATAGTTCTATATCACTCATCTATTGGCCACAGTTATAAATCCACTTTGTCACAGAATTTTACAGTTTTTATCCATTGCTTTGGGCAATTTCACGAAACCGAAATTACATTCTCAAAGCTCTTAGTGCATTTGGCAAAATAGCCTATATGGTTCAGCACAACTACATAGATCACCTTCAAAAGGTCATATCTCACCCAAAACAGTTAAGTCAAGCTTCAAAACCAAATCATTTTCTCATAAAAATAGTCAATGCCCCCAAAATGAAAAGTTCCTTCCTGAAAAGAAAAGGACATTCTCCAAGCTTTAAATATATTTGCCAAAATAACCTAGATGGTTTATCAAAACACTATGGCACACCAGCAAAAGGTCATATCTCTTTTAAAACAGACAACTCATCAATTAAAACTAGAATGCGTTTCGTGAACGAACTGCGAGAGTGTGCTTGCTCTGTGACAGAGAGAACAAGTGCCTATGAATTAACATGTATTTACATCTACTCAATCAGTGTAGTGGGGCCTTCTTCCAATATATTTTAGCAAGCAACCAAGCTCAACCATTATATTTTGGCTCCACTGACGTTTAGACATATGAGGGTATCTCAGAGTTTCGTTATACTGACTTACTGAGCTAAGTGAATTGTTGAAATTGCTATCTTGGTAAAAGGAAACATCTCTGCAACAATATTGGAATGAATGCGGTTACATAGCCAGCTTTACTTAAAGTTTATTGTAAGATAGGCCTATATGTTAGACTTAATGCAGTTAGAGTTAGACTGTAGGTCTAGTATCAAACGTAAGCAACACTTTTACTGTATAGCTAGAGAGCACGTGTATCACATTGGTTTATAGTCTGTCAAATTAGTTCTAGTTATTGGTGTTCGTTGGCATAAAAAGTTAGTCTTCTCTTATAAGCCTATAGTACATCTGATTAGAGCTAGCAACCATGAAAAACCTCTTCTGAAACTAAGAAGGATAACTATGACTAAAACTAATATGCATTTTTGTCTTAAGACTGAATCTAAAATAGCTGCCAAAATTAATACATCTCAGTGTTCATTTTGGCAGCTATTTTAGATTCAGCAGCTATTTTAGATTCAGTGCATATTAGTTTTAGTCACATTTAGTCATAGTTATCCTTCTTAGTTTCAGTCTAGTTTTCGAAAACTGAGCACTCTACAACAGCAACGCTGTGTGTACATCCTCAAACGTTTTTTAGTTAACCTAATGATTCAAGGTCTCTCATGAATCATTACTCCCAGGACACGGGTTAATGTTAACTCACGCTATCGGTCACAACAAGTTACTTGGGATATGCTACCTCATAAGGGCCTTATACATGTGCCACTGAGATCAGATCAGTTTATCGTATCGTATTCGCGTGTAGGTGTGAAGATTTTCAAGGGAAACGGCTCTTGTCGTTACCTGTATACATGTGCAAAATGTGAAGCGGTTACATTGCCTCGGGCATGCGCAAAGACCACGGAGATGTGCTCCCACCTGGTTTGTTTACTAACAACATCAACGTGGATCCGCATCGGGCACAGGCAGTGGAGTGGCTTAAAGTTCCCTTCTTTCTATCAGCATATAGTTCTTAATATTTTCTTTGAATAACCACTCTCGGATGGAAAGAAAACGAGTCTACACGTGGATGTGTTTCAACAACGGTAGAAAACTGTGTTTGCTCCGTCTTTTACTGGACTCATAATTATATGACAGTGGTATTAGTTACAGTTGAGACACCCGAAATAACTTGCATGCGCAGCAATCCTGAGACGTGATTTTTAGTTTGCACATGAATACTAACGTCTTCTTTGATCCCAGGAAATTTGAGCACATAACCCATCTCCCTTACGGAGATATTGGCGAAAGTTAACCTACTTCATTGCAAACGTCTAGTTTTTCAAACGTGTCTAGTTTTTGTGCAGTAGTGAATAGAGTCTCAGTCTACTACACCATACATAGCATATCATGTTTGTAGAAAATGATTAAGGTGCAACAAATGCCAATAAGCATATTTCAATTAAATGATTCACATTGCAAGCAAAATGGTGCGGCTGGAGCACAGGGAGGGACAACGGTGACGCAGTTTGGATGTAGCGACAAACATTTATGTGCTGTAACAAACAGTGTTAACCAGTATGTGAGTAACGTGGCTTTTATTAAAACATAGCGTGTGTAATGTGTAGCTATTTCATTCCGTTTATTAACCTTTCCGGCTGTCTGTATTACTAGCCAGCAGCAGACGTAACGGAAAGGGAGCATTTTACTCCCCGGCAATCTCTCTACAAACTTCCATATAGACGCGGGATCAGCAGAGGAAAATCTACTTTCCTTTTGGGAGAAACCAGGCCAGTCGTTCCCACGACTACAGCACCTTGCAAAACAAATGATATGCGTTCCAGCAACAGGTGCTGCGAGTGAGCGCTCCTTCAGTGCAGCAGGGCGCGTTATAGAAGCCAGGCGAGAGCGCCTGAATCCTGACACTGTAGATGCTATTTTATTCCTGCATAGTGCTAAGACAAATTCTAAATAGAACGAAGGTTAGGCATATCAGCAGAGGTATATTTTGGTTACATTGGGATGGCTACGTTTATAGCTTGCGTTTTGGGCGCACCACAATGCCAAGAAGTTTGTCGCGACTGTAATGGCATATTTCATTGTGGGGGTGATTGATAGTTTAAGGCTTACGAGACACGGTGTTTTCCGATGTTTTACTGAGTCCTCTCTGTCTCTATCACACACACACACACACACACACACACACACACACACACTAACGGAAGCAAAAAAGGTTTAAATTAAGTGACATCCCTCAAATGTCGCGTCTCCCGCAAACCTGCAAGCTATGAGTCAGCTGTCAGTATTGGAAGAAGCCTTAACGTCTCGAAGATGAAACTTCCTGGGTTATTTTGTTTCGTTAGGCTATTAGTTATATTTTAAAACAGCCAGTCATTGTAGCCTACCACTCATGGAATAAGGAATTTCAAAGAGATGATGGAGTGAACTTTCTAGCCTCCTGTCACCGTCTCCCCCCAGTCACGCACGGCCTCCCCCATGACACATCGGCCTGATTTGACACGCCCTTTTCTAAGACGAATGAACGTGGTAAACCACCTCTCTCGAAAGGCTCAGACGATCGGCGGAAAAACTAACGGTTTACATCTAGACCCCCTATACATGAGGCAATTGTAACACGTTCGCGAGTTTCTATCGTGGTAGGCGCAATGTAACAGCTTTACATTGACGCATGTATAAGGGGCTAGTGTTAGCTAACGTTAGCTAGCTAAACGTTTACAGAGGCTAACGTGAAGCTTCAATCAAAAATTATTAGCTAGCTTTCCAAGCTAGCTGACACAACCTAAACACTCGACTGCCCCTTTGAAGTCAACTTAACGTTGGCTAATATATTCTAATAACTAGTTATCATTGACAGTTACAAGCGAATTTACCAAACTCCTTTCTGTCCTAAATTGAGCAGTTGCTGGTGTGAGCTACAATATGGGAGCTAGCAAAGCCATTTCTAGCTCTACTTCACAATACTGCTGCCTAGTGTAATAAGTTAACGTAAAACATAAATGTTTATAAAGTATCAGACATAAACAGGATACAACACACCAGTTACCAATTGATATTATGTGTTTATATATACCGAAAATGTCAGTAAATACAGATGATGATTATGCTGCTGCTGCTGTTGGTCCCGTCGAAAACCCTGGAGTCGCGACCCTGTCACTTGTTTCCATGTGAAATCAATGGAATGCTTCACTTTTTGGCGCCGTATTGACAACTGTCTGTCACTCGCACACTGTGCTTGTAAATTATTTTTCAAGTTTGCACGTACCTATTTATGCGAGTGAAATACTCGCACTGTAGAGCCCTGGAAGGTGTCTCTTAATATTCCTACAGTTAAATGGAGAGCGACTGATAGAGCGGGTGACGTCACAATGGCTCAACCTTCCCCATGTTAGTCAATGAGAGAAAAAGGGGATGAAAAAGAGGAATAATAAAGGAGTGGCAAAGAGTATCGCCACGAAAAGTCATAGCAACCTGCACCGGATCGGGCCGGACGTTTTGGTGTTTGAATGGCGTCTCTAGCTCAAACGGGCGAGGAGTAGTTAGCTGCAAGAAAAACGGGGAGAATAAATAAATAAAGAAAACTTGACGATAACAATACTGTGCTTCCCTTCGGGCAAGCACACTAACTAATTCCTTTTCTCTAATAGTCAGTGCCCCCAAAATGAAAAGTCCCTTTGGCATTGTTTAAGAACTGCAGGTCAAAACGTTTAGATGTTTTGGACCATAGAAATATCCCTCAAGTGCACATTTCAATCTTGGCTCAGTCCTTTGACACTGAATGTTTACTGTTTTCTTTCCAGAATACTTTGTGTATCAAACAGAAAAAAGAAAAATTCAAGCGTAGCCTACAAGGTAGCACTCATACTGCACTCATACTACCATGAAAACTGTTACAGTTATTGCCATACATCGTGGTTACAGTAACAGAAAATGCGTACAGCACAATATACTGTCATACAATAAGCACATCAAAACTAAAATGATGTATAGCCTACACTAACAACACAACCTGGAGCTTATGGGTATTGTATGGGCCAAGACTGGGAATGTGGGTGACTACACTATTCTCTAAAATGGCATCACACATGGTGATGTTGCCCCCGCGCTGGCCTGGGACATCCGCCGTTGCTCCTCTTTTTCTTCCTCCTCTTCCTCTAACAGGCAGTTGCTCTTGGTTGTTTCCCTGGCCAGGTGCTTCCATGTTCATAAATTGTACTGAACTTGGTCAAGCTCTAGATATTTGATGGAAGCATTTATACTCCTGGATAGGACCTGTCAGCTAACTAAACTTACTGTGTGATTGGTGATCGGATGTGTGAATCTCCCCCTTGATTAGTAAAGTTCTAGTTGCACCTGAAAATTAAGCTGATGATCCAAGAGATCCATATTACAGGATATACCATGATGTTTTTCATGGTATTATGTGCCTGAAAGATTTTGACAGTAGAGTGAACTATTTTGCAGGTGATGATGTACTCAATGAAATTATGCCAACATGTTTTGCAGAGAACAACCACTTGACTGAGAAGCAACAGTCAGTTTAGACCAGCAAGATGTATTCAATCGGTAATTGGGCTAACTGAAGGCAATTGTACCTAACCATTTGCACAGATGTGCTAAATCATTTGAAATGTGTGCAAACTGTAGGCAATTGTACTTGTCATTTGCAAGGAGTTTCTAAAACAATTGCAATTTGATTAAAGGAATGAGAAATGCCAATCTGTCGTGAACCAGTGCCCAGTGGTTTGGAGGCTTGCACGTGTTGTTTTGAGAATGTAATTTCTGTTTTGTGAAGTTGCCCAAAGCAATGGATAAAAACTGTAATACAAGCTAATGTTGTTACATTTTATGTCCAGTAGAGGACCCCCTCTGTCTGTTCCTCTACTCTCCAAACACACTTCATCCTCTCACACACTGTTTCTGTTTGTGTGTTAGTGTGTGAGGGCCGGTGCTGAGGAAATTCTATGGAGAAATAAATTATCTATTTTTCTGTCTGCAGATACTGTATGCATGACAATGGATATTACAATTTTTATCCATTACTTTGGGCAATTTCACGAAACCGAAATTACATTCTCAAAGCTCTTAGTGCATTTGGCAAAATAGCCTATATGGTTCAGCACAACTACATAGATCACCTTCAAAAGGTCATATCTCACCCAAAACAGTTAAGTCAAGCTTCAAAACCAAATCATTTTCTCATAAAAATAGTCAGTGCCCCCAAAATGAAAAGTTCTTTCACGAAAATAAAAGGACATTCTCCAAGCTCTAAATATATTTGCCAAAACAACCTAGATGGTTTATCAAAACACTATGGCACACCAGCATGGATTAAAACTAATTCGTTTTCTCATACTAATAGTCAGTGCCCCCAATTTTACTTGTCATTTGCAAGGAGTTTCTAAAACAATTGCAATTTGATTAAAGGAATGAGAAATGCCAATCTGTTGTGAAGCTGTGCCCAGTGGTTTGGAGGTTTACACGTGTTGTTTTGAGAATGTAATTTCTGTTTCGTGAAATTGCCCAAAGCAATGGATAAAAACTGTAATACCAGTTGTTGAAGGACCGTCTTAATAGTCAAAATATTGATGTCACTTTTCCACATTCGTACCATTATACCATCACAAGGCTTTCCCACAGAAATATGGAAATATGGATGGAGGAGACCAGATTCAACTACTGCATGAGCTCGTCTCGAGACAATACTACCAATACAAAGATTGCAATGGCTTATACAGTAGATGGCACCCTAAATCTTCTGTCCCCCACTAGTCTTGGGGTGCCTATGGCTTTATCAGATGCAATGTAGGCCCAATGCAGCACACATTTTTGCTGATGAATCAGATTTTTCCAGCTAAAATCTTGACCTCTACCTGACTTTGGTTGACACATGCGCACTAACTCAACCTCGGTTTGAACTTACTCGGTTTGAACTTACTCAACCTAGGTTTGAACTTGGTTTTTGGCAGTAACCCAGGGGATTGGGAGACAAAGGCCTATAGCAAGATTTACACAGTCTACGGGACTAGTAGCCTAGTAGGGCTTCTTCTGCAAATTTCTATCATGAACATCCTATTGATTACTCTAATTATTAAGATCATACACATACTGATTATCATACTGTCGGTTAATAATATACACACAGATTAGTAAGGTTTCATTTACATATTTTCCACCACAATACCTCTCATGAAATTCCCCAGTGTAAGGTGTCATCCATCTTGCTTCATCATCTTCAATGCAATAAATGCAATACATGTTAAAACCATGCCACAAGAAACAGTCTTATCATTGATTTATAGCAAAACAAGTTACAATTTGCCACTTTCTGAGATACATTTTTATAAGCAACCACTGTTGATATGAACTTAAAATTAATAGAAAATGGTGCATGGTAATGTTTACCAATAGATGTTTTACACATGTGTTTCCCACTAGCCGTCCATGCTATGCACTATGCAATGCTGTGGACACAGATGTAACACACTGCGGAAAATTACAGAAAAGCCTTTGAAGGAATAGTTTTAATAGTTGGTGAACATGGATTATTTTATGAGAGTATACATAGCGTATTTAGGCAGTCTGTGATAAAGTGGACGTGCTGCCAAAAGGTAACATGTTACGATTAAGGGGAAAGTCAGATATCAGGGGTTAGATCTAATTGGCTGTGGGGTCAACCAAACAGAAGATCCATGGGTGTAAGCGAATTGCACCGAAAAGATGAACGCGCCATTCATACAAGGAGATCAGAGAGTAGAATGTGAGATCATCCATGGACATCTACTCTTGAAAGTTGAGAGTCTTTCAATAAAGAAAACCACAGATACACTCGTCTTAAGCAACACATGCACAGCACAAAGCCTTCACAGCACGACCTTGCCAACAAAATCGCCAAAAGAGGCCAGTTAGTATTTCAGTGCCATCAGCTTCTCTTTCTCCATCAGTGAACACATGTGCCTAACCGTGTGAGAGAACACCCTATTGGTGAGTTATGGCCTTTGCACTGCATTACCGAACATGATTGACAGTCAGACAGGACATTCGGGGTGAGGGGCTACATATGCACATACAATCACACACACACACTCATGAACACACACACACACACACACACACACACACACACACACACACACACACACACACACACACACACACACACACACACACACACACACACACACACACACACACACGCGCACACACACAACACACACACACACAGACAAAAAAAACACACACACAAACACACACACACTCTATATGTGTGGTCAGCTACCCAAGGGAGGATTTCAAACTCTTTATCTGTGGTCAACCTAAAGGTTTTGCTCAGTCTCTTTGGAGCAATGGATGGTGGAGTACTGAACATCATCCTCTGCTCCTCACTGGAGCCGTGGGGCTGGATCGAGGAGCATTGAACTTACTCTGCATGAGCCCCCGTCTCTTCTTCCAACCAGTCCCAGACAAGTGGGCTGTAATTTGAAATCATACTGAAGAATGAAAATTGAATTTGAAGTTAATCATGTCTAATGTCTGCTGTGACATGTACTGTACTAACCCTAACCCTAACCCATACCCATCTATTAAGATGACAAAAGCATGTGTGTCCTCACTGCTCTTTTGACCTAGCCTGAGAGCGAGAGCAGTTGCACACTGTTGAGTCTAAAGCAGAAGTGGTAAAATCTAAGATTACAAGATAACAACAATTTGTTTGCTCTCAGGGACACAGAAGGCCTCAGTTCCAAGCCTTAAGATGAAAGCTTATAATGACAAAAACGAATTTTTCAGTTTTTTTTCAATTATAGCTTATTAAAGTGAATAATTAACCAAGTCATTCAGTATCATACAAGTTCTACCTATTTGACCAGTAGAGGGAGCTATTTGCTGTGTTGCTCCTACTACCTCTTGTAATGACAAGGGAAGCAGAATTGAGAGCTGTGTTTTATTAAGTACAAATTAATAGTCATGTAGATGTGTGTCTTAAAATACTGTTATGACTGTGTACTGAACCATAGCCATGTCAGGACACCAATTGACCAAACAACGATATGGCTAACTGTAACATGAAATGACTCCATGATCTGACAAAAAATATACTAAATTGTGATTCTCAAAATTGGAATTTGCAAAGTGAAGGAGCAGTATTTTAGAACATGACCAAAATAAACAGACACCCGGTGCTAGTGTGACGTCAGTATATTTCACTGGTAAAACCACAAGTGCTGATGCCTGTTGCGTATCAGCTCAGTGTTGCATTGTCATTCCCTGCCAAGACAAGACAAGAGAAGACAAGCATTCAACAACAGCTAGACACGGTAATGTATTTTTTCCATTTGTTAGCTAGTTAGTTCATCTAATAAGTGCTACAAGGATGAATTTCACATTATATGCAATGATCCCTTCTGGTAATGTTTCTTTCACTGTCTCAGTGAGGTCCCAAAAAACACAAACATACTTGTATGGGATTTCTGCAGAATGCAATGTCATTGCCTTTGTAATTTAGCATATTATTCTGTTATTTCATGTCATATTGACTGTGTTGTATTTGCATCTCTTAGTTCATTGGATTCACGATGATGGAAACGTCACTCTCTTTTTCCCTTCTGCTGATCATGACCTCCGGTAAGTATCAACTTCCTGTCACACAGTTGAATCCCTCATACACATATATGCACTAGTAACAGCTATTTGTATGATTAAGAGTTTTTGGTCGAGAGTAAACGTGCTTGGTGTAAGCGATGTACAGAGAGAACACTTCCCCCTTCTCTAGACACTGAAGCTTGTCTGTGATAGTATCTCTGTGTGTCTTTATTCACCACCAATGACGTGTGGGACCAGCTTAACTTTTTTATCAATGTACGGTGCAGTGTGTAGGTTTTAGTGGCATCTATTAGTATAAATGTAATACAATATTCATAATTAGGTCTTCATTATTGCAGAATTAACTGTAACTATGAATGGTTATGAATTAGCTTAGAATGAGCCCTTCCTATCTACATAGGGAGCAGGTCCTCTGAATTAGCTTAGAATGAGCCCTTCATATCTACATAGGGAGCAGGTCCTCTGAATTAGCTTAGAATGCTCCCTTCATATCTACACAGGGAGCAGGTCATCTTCATTAGCTTAGAATGAGCCCTTCATATGTACATAGGGAACAGGTCCTCTTCCACAGAGTCCATAATGTTGCTCTGCCATGATTCTACAGTAACCCAGAATGGACAAATAAAATAATTGGTTTGAAAATCACATTGTTTTGGCATTTGATGGCCACAGTAGATACTTGCACACGCTTGTATGGAAGGGTATTCAGCTGGTTGCAATTCAGAAACCTTACCGCTAGATGTCACTAAAACTAAGACACAGAGGATATTTAATATATACAACACACATATAACATATTTACAGGATGACATACAAGCTGACGCAATTCAGGTTGCATGCGTTAATATATCAACCCCTTTCAGCACATGGACACATCATGGCCTAATGCACTGTTTTGTGTCTGATTTGTGTTTGCAGGGGGCTTGGGTGCACAGTGGAGTGTCACTTACACACCTACAGACATCTGTGCTCTGGAAGGCTCATCAGTTAACATGTCCTGCTCTTACACCTACCCTAGTGGTCTTACAGTCGAACAAGCTTTCTGGATAAACCAAGACACTGATAATCCTGTTGATCTCTCCAAGGATGAAAGTTACAGACACAGGGTGACAGTGGACTGTGGAGATAAAAGCAGTAGGTGTTCTCTGAAGATGACTAAACTAACCAAAGCAGATGCACAGTATCAGTATTACTGTAGGATTACCACCAATGACAACAAAGAGAAATGGATAGGCGTACCTGGAATTAATTTGAAAGTCACAGGTCAATATAATATATATTTTTTTCCCTTCAAAGTAATGATCATTGATTAATACCCACTCTGAACAATTCTGTCAGTTCACACCACTACACCGACAGCCAAATGCTGACATTCTTTTACTTCTCTTAGACCTGAAGGTTGTTTCATCTGGACAAGGAGCAGAAGTGATGGTGGGAGATCATGTGACTCTCACCTGCAGCACCACCTGCACTCTGAGTAGCAGCCCTTCATTCATGTGGAGTAAAGATGGACGTCCTGTAGAGAAGAATCAGAGCATCAACAACCAGCTGCAGCTCCACCCAGTCAGATATGAAGATGGAGGCAGCTACACCTGTGCTGTTGCAGGACATAAGGATTGTCCATCTCCATCCTTGGCACTCAACGTGTGTAAGTACATTACATTATTACAACAGGAACAATATCAGATATTTTAAAAGTAAATGGTAAACATATTTAAGCTGCACTCTGTGACTTTAATTCAAACACTGGTGCAGTCATGTGCTCACATCAAATCCTCTGAGTCTTGTTGGAGGCTACTGAACATACTGATGTATGCTTAGAGAGTTATGTGAAAGTAATTCAATTCCACCTTTTCTAGGCAAGAATGTAATCACATCTGATAGAGAGGAAGTGCAGGTGGGAGATCATGTGACCCTGACCTGCAACACCACCTGCACTCTGACACAGAGTGGACGTCCTGTAGAGAAGGAGAGTAGCAGCCCTTCATTCATGTGGAGTAAAGATGGACGTCCTGTAGAGAAGAATCAGAGCATCAACAACCAGCTGCAGCTCCACCCAGTCAGATATGAAGATGGAGGCAGCTACACCTGTGCTGTTAAAGGCCACAAGGATCATCCCTCTCAACCTTTCAGACTCCAAGTCAGTCGTAAGTGTAACATTATGAGAGAGAGCTCATGTGATGTTTACAGCAGTTATACCACTGGTCTTTAATAAGATATGTAGGTAATCAATAAGGTATATAGGTAATCAATAAGATATGTTGGGAATAATATAACCGCCTTAGAATGTTTTGCATGTTTCATATTTGTAAACTAAAAATTATAAAACTGTAACATAAGAAATCTAAAAAATGTCTCATATTGACATTGAGGCGACAACATTCTGACAACATTCTGACAACATTCCAACTGTTTTTGCTTCTGAACCCGAGTGAAGACACATCAGTAACTGTCAACAAACTTTCAACAAACAAGTAGGACATCAGAGAAGAAATACTAATAATGTTCAGTTTTCCATCTATTTTATTTTTCCATTTTGTATCTCTCTCCCTTTTCTTTCTGATCACAGCAGTGGACCATATCCCTGTGATAGCTGCTGTTGTAGGAGTGGCCGTCTGTGGAGTTGTGGGTCTCCTCTGTGTCATATACTGGCTGAGGTGAGTTGAGGCTGAGGTGTGAGGTGTCCAACCCAAAACCGTTAAAGGTAAAGTGTGTTTATAGTACTATGGAAGTATTAGTTTAACTTATAGTATAAGTTTATAGTAGCATGTAGTAGTGAGTTTGCTGAATTGCAACCAGCTGAATACCCTTCCCTTTTCACTCCAGAACCCATAACTGCCATACAATGCCTTTACTATACTGTATTTATGTTTCTGAAAGATTTAACTTTTTTTAAATGTATTTTTCTATTTTGCATTGAAGATCATATAAGGGGAACATGAAGCAGAACAGAGATATGGAGGTGAGAAATCTCTTCCATCAATTTGTCATGTCATCTTAGTTATCAGATCAGACATGTCCAGCACCACACGATCATAGCACACACCTCTCATGACATAAAGTGACCTAAAACAGACGTTTTGCTTTCTTCCAGGGTCAGGATGATGTTCAGTCCTCCAATATTAACTTCCAGAAGCCTGTCCAGAGCAGAGCTGCTGGTCCCCCCAGTGCTGAGACTGCAGGAGGAGCAGAGGATGATGTTCAGTACTCCACCATCCAACCCCGGCGCTCCAGAGAGACTGCAGGAGGAGCAGAGGATGATGTTCAGTACTGCAACCTGAACTTCCAGAGGTCTGGCCAGAGCAGAGCTGCTTGTCCCCCAAGTGCTGAGGATGATGTTCAGTACTCTACCATCCAGCCCCATGGCTCCAGAGAGACTGCAGGAGCTCAGGGGGACGACGTCCAATATGCCAGTGTTCAGTTCAAAATGGCCGGTGCTGCAAAAAGGTATTGTTATTATTTATTTTGTCATGACTTTGGCTAATAGCATGGACATCAATTTCCTAAGGATAGGTTTACTTAGGTTGGGAACTCCTGAGTCGAAATAAGTTAGACACAGACCTCAACCTGTAGTCATTCTGTTTTGTTAATTCAGCAGATTAGATGGTGTGCCTCACCTTTATATGCACATAGGACACTTAATGTATTAAACAAATGTATTTTGTTTAACATATAATTTGTATATTGTTTTCAGAAAAGTAATGGTTACATTGTCTAGCTTACAGTTCAACTACTTACACATAAAGATATATTATGTACATGTAATTGTGTGTGTGTATGTAAATCCACTGCTACTTTGTCCATGGAGGCCCTGAGCTAAGCTCCTGTGTTCCTGCAGTTCTGCTGACCAGCCAGAGGGGGCGCCCTCTGTGATCTACAGCAGTGTTCAGAAGAGAGTGTGAAGAACACAATGCAGAGCCAGCCATGAGCAAACACAGTAAAGGGGATGCCATCAGATCTTTAGCTTATGCAGTACTGAATCTGTAATCTGTATTTCTATAGTTCAGAGATTATTAATAATTATTATTATGTATTTTAGTTTGAAACGTTCAAATGCTTCAATGCAATATGTTGACTGTAAGCATTTGCTTCTCATTAAAAGTGCAGTTTGATTTTTGTAGGTTTAGGTTTAAGTATAAATGGAATATAGTGTTCATAATAATCTTGTATAAGTGTAGAATTACTTGTATTCACATATCGTTGTGTTGTCAATAGCTTAGATTGAGCCCTTCATATCTACATCCATGCTGTTTTAGAGATTAAAGGGTTTAGAGATTATTACTCCATGTATCTTTAAACATTGTCCATATGCTTCAATGCAATATGTTGACTGTAAGCATTACATTGATGTTCATTAATTAATGAGAGAATGAGATAAAATATGTAATATTTCTATTTTGAAAACTGCATTCAATAACACAGTAACCAATCTTGTCACTTTTTGTGATTGAGATTTGTTGTTTTCATGTTGCTTTTATACGAGCTACATAGACAGTATTATCAGGCTGTGTTATTCTGCTGTCTTATTGTGCTTTAGGGTGTTTTAAGGATTATAAATTACGATGACCTCCACAGTTAGAGGTGCTATCTGTAGTCCAGACACAAAGCAATTCCGTACAAATCAGTACTGCGTTCCAATTTCAAAACATTGGAAGCTCACACAGGTTACCAGGTTGAGAACACTGAACCTTCATGAATGAGAACAAGATGAGCTCAACATTGAACTTTGGAATATATAATATTAATGCTCACAGCCATCCAATGTGGCTCATTTACTCAGTGGAACGGTGAGCTCTCTCGGATTGTGTCATGGTTAAGGGAGCTGTCAGTATTATGGGGTTTACAGTTGACAAAAGCAGATACACAAGCTGGTTCATTTTTGTAATATTCTGAGGTTCAGACAGACTGACCACTAGAGGGAGCTATGCTATGTGTAGTATTGACTGTTTTCTTAAATCATGATGGACACTAGAGGGAGCTATGCTATGTGTAGTATTGACTGTTTTCATAAATCATGATGACCACTAGAGGGAGCTATGCTATGTGTAGTAGTGACTGTTTTCATAAATCATGATGACAACTAGAGGGAGCTATGCTATGTGTAGTATTGACTGTTTTCATAAATCATGATGACCACTAGAGGGAGCTATGTGATGTGTAGTGTCGACTGGTCTCCTGAATCATGATGTCAGCAGTTACACTTGAACCAGCATGAGGACGGTCTGAAATATACTTGTGTTCTGTCTGAAATAAAATGAAATCCTTCTCAATCCATACTGAGAAATAAAAAAAACTAAAACTATCTGCTACCTGCCATAGAAAGAGTCCAAATCAAGATGTTGTAAATATATTTTCTTCTGAGATTCTTTGGTGCATTTCTAAATTCATCCTTTCAAAACAGGAAGTGCATTTTCAAACAGCGGCACACAATGTATTAACTACACAAGACCGTAACTTGTTCAACAATCTTAGTTTCTCTGTCAACAGTAAATATTGATGTCAATGAACTTGTCAGCGCCATCAGAGTCAAAAGTCCTTATGTCATTGTTTATGAACGATACAGTCAAAATGCTTAGTCATGTTATCAATTTAATGAACCTTCCTATTGACACATGTGTCCGTAGCAGGAGAGCAGAGTCCTGCAATGACTGCTGTGATAACTGTCTCTGTCTGTGGACTATTGGGTCTCTTCTGTGGGGTTTTCTGGCTGAGGTGAGTTACTGTGACAGAGATAATTAAGTCTTCTTAAGGTCACCTAAGACCACAGCGGATAGCCTGTTTTTGTATGTTGTAGCGTTTGTACACAAGGGATAGCACTGACACTAGAGAGGGATGTCTTTCACTGCAAAGCTAGATGTCTGTTCCACGGATTGCAAATTCGGTGTGGTTTTCTTGCGGAAACAAGTGTAAGAGAGCTGCAATGGTAGCAGGCAAGACATGAGTATGATGTAATCATTCTAGACATAATGTCCTAACTGTCACATCTGCCACAGCGGTGAATAGTTCCGTGCTGTGAGGGAGTTCTTTATTCATACTCTCCGGACATCTCTGGTGTTCATGAGCAGTGCAACATGGTAAAAGATTCTTAAAATATATTTGTCTTATCAATGCTGTTCTATGAAATATGCTTGCAATGTCGTCTCTTTGCTATTTTGCTGATTTTTT
>NC_137920.1:15137057-15209557 GCF_963457725.1 Sprattus sprattus
AAAGTATAGCAGAGAAACACTGTTATTTTACAATGTTTTCCTCGATATTTAAGATTAAAAACCTTCAATAAAGTGGCAGCCCTAACAGTTCAGCAGAGAAAAACTGTTATTTTACAGATTTTTGTATCTATTATTAATATCGAACACTTTCAATAAGGTGACAGTACTACAAGTTTAGCAAAAAATGCTGTTATTTTACAGATTCTTCCTAATTTATTACGAACAAACACCATTCATTAAGTCAGGCTTCTTTAATTAAGATTAAAAATCTTCAATAAAGTGGCAGCCCTAACAGTTCAGCAGAGAAAAACTGTTATTTTACAGATTTTTTTATTATTAATATCGAACACTTTCAATAAAGTGACAGTACTACAAGTTCAGCAAAAAATACTGTTATTTTACAGATTCTTCCTAATTTATAACGAGCAAACACCATTCATTAAGTCAGGCTTCTATAATTTAGATTAAACACCTTCAATAAAGTGGCAGCCCTAACAGTTTTGCAGAGAAACACTGGTATTTTACAGATTTTCCCTCATTTATTACAATGAAACACCTTCAATTAAGTGACGGCAATTCACATTTAGCAGAGAAACTGTCATTTTCCAGATTGCTCCTACATTTTTATGATCAAACACATTCAATAAAGTGCTGACACATGCTCAAGATTGTAAAATGATGGTTTTATTTTGGAAGACAATTATTTCAAACATTGACTTGCAGGGTTTGTGATTGAAGAGTTTCAGGTGATGCAGAGTTTATTGATGGAGTACAGACGGGGAACAGGACACAAACAGAGTATACAAATCAACGAAAGGGTTAACAGACAGAGTTCTAACACAAAGATCTAGGAACATGAACTAAAGATCGCACAGTCTCACTCTGGCTACTGTGCGCAAGGGCAAAGAACAGAGGTACACGGCTACAGGCCGGACAAGACAGTCACATTACTCCCGGTGCCGTATGCACGGCACTCTGGATAATGCAGTCCTAAAAGTCTGCCGGCACCGAAATGGCTGACTCGGAAGCCAGCAGACAGGGAGCTTGCGGGGCTGGACGCCCACGGACAGAGAGCTTGCTGGGCTGGAAGCCAGCTGACAATGGGGTTGTAGTTGCCGGTGGCCGGAAGGCGGAATCCCAGGGACGTAGAGTGGGCCACAGAGCTAGAAGACTTGGGCAAAGGTTTCACCCTTGTAGCGACGAGACCAAACACGGAGTGAGGGGAGTGCAGGTTATATATAGGAGTGAATCAGGTGTGTGTGATCATGTGATTTGGGACCTGAATGCAGTGCAGCTGGGATGGTGAATGATACTGATGACATGCAGCTGAGAGCATGAGTGAGAGTGAAACAGGTGTATGTGCTTGTGTGATTGAAGGGGGCGTGGCCGGAGCGGAGCTCAGCAGGAACATCACAATAGCCTCTACCCACAAAAGTTAAAACATTTGACTTCAGACTCATATTAAACTACATGGAGTGAGTCAGTCCATTGCAAAGTAATTTCCCCCTTGTCTCGTCTTTATTGTTCTGCATTGCTCTGGGCCAGCCAGATCCAAGGTTAGGTCAGGTTAAAAGTATTGGGACACCTGATCATCACACATATATGAGTTTCACGCACATCTCATTCCAAAACTACTCTATAACAGTTGCCTCTCTTATAGGAAGTCTTTCCACAAGATTTTGGAGTGGGTCTGTTGGATTTAATGCCCATTCAGCATTAGGGAATTTGGACAATGCTCTTGTGTGACTAGACCAGGCTTGCCGATGCCGTTAGAATGGGTCCCAAATATGTATAGTGGTGTTTAGTTCAGGGGTGGCTTGATTTTAACCGAATGAACAAAGTGAGTCTGTGACGGGGCACCTGTGTGACCCACCACTGCAGCCTGTAGGCTGCTGCTTTTGTGGACTGGGTGAAGGTGTTTTGGTGTGTGTGTGTGTTACATGTTTGATGCTCATGTCTTTGTTCAGTTAAAATCAGCACACATTCAATGTCTTGTCTCTGAAATTTTCTGTTTATTTAGTTTAACAATAATCATATTGTCATATTTCATACCGTTTGTCAAGTGTCTTAGTGTCTAAGTTTGTGTTGTGAAGATGGCGCGATATATGGAGTTTATGTTTAATGAGATTTGGCTGCTTTATTATGTGTCGGCTATGCCGGCACCAAGCCTAATTGCTACCATGTGTAGTCTGTGTTTCCTAGTTGATTGGGAGTTTGATTGTTTAGGTATGGCTGCTGTGAGCCACAGGTGTTGGTGCCTTGCTGATTGACACACCTGAAATCAATGATTGGTATGAGCCAATTCAAGGTGCTTGTCAAGGCTACTTAAACTTACCTTTGTTCTTTGTTCAGGAAAGTTGCCAGTTTAATAGGACGTAAGTCCTTGGAGCTCTCACGATGGGCTAGTTACCTTGGTCCTTTTATTTGCTTTTGTTTTGTTTCGTAGTGAGAGTGATCGTGTTTAATAAGGACTCTCACTGACCAGTTAATGGTCCTTTTTATACATGTGGTCTTATGTGAATTGCTTATTTGTTGGTGGCTTCATGCATTTGTCCTTAGTGAAAACTGTATTTTTTATATTGATTTAGTATTGTCAGTGTTTTAACTGCCTTTGTGCCTTATTTGGGTTAATAAAAATACCCATCTTTCTAACATCTTCAACCTCCTGAGTCCTCTTATGAGTAACATCTTGCTCTAAGCGTGAAGGCTATCCCGACCTTTTACAGAGTCTTATCTTATCAGGATAACCCAATCAGCCAGCAAGATACGGGAACCTGTAACTAATATCATAGGTTGACTGACCTGTCAGTCTGACACAATGCGCGCACCCAAGACTATTTTGTTGCTATCATATGTCCATGGTTGCTATGGTAAACTCTGCTAAGTCTGTGCGTGAAAAACATAAACTAATACTTTCCTTGACTGGTCCACACATGTGTCAATCATGACTGTAGACCAATGAGATGCAAAGATATCCGAGTGCACAACAGAGAAGGTGGGATGTAATCAGTAATTCACGTGCATTTGTTTTGCCGTTTAGCCACGCAAGTTTTAGACAGTTCTATAACGAAATGCAGTTGTACAACGAAACACATTTATTCTACATCATCATGGCTTCTAAAAATAAAACAGTGAATCAGCCCCCAAAAAGATTGTTTTTATGGGGTAACAGCAGCATTGAAAGAGCTTCAACCGTTGGATGACGAGAAGATTGAAATAGAGTCTGGTAGAATCAGAAAGCAGCAAAAGTCACGGAAGAGTATATGGAGAGATCACCGATTATTTATCTTCTAACTTTTGATTGGGATGAGATATCAGTTCCATTTGTTCAGGTGATGGCATACCCTTGGGGGCACACAATTTTATGACATAACTGGCCATTTCAATTCATTTTCCCACTTAAATCCACAGTAATCTAGATGCAAAAGGAAAAAGAATTAGGGGGCGCCTATATTTTGGGAAGGTTATCAACATCTTTCTAAAATTTGAGATAACATATATGGTACTCTAAAGGTATTTTATCATAGCTTGAGGGGCACTTTTGTAACATCAAATTGAAATTTGCCATCATACTATACTTAAGACTCAAAAGTAGGCCTTTACATTTGGGCATGGAATTTTAGGTAGAATTTGCCAAAAAACATCAAGGTTCTAACAGGTTAATGAAAATGGGTTTGCTGAATTTTTGAGGAATTCACTGTAAATTTACATAGAAACATGATAAATTGTTAGTATGTACATAAACCTTAATATAATGAGCTACATATTTAATTTCAGATTATCAGTGTAATTTTATTTACATTTGCATGTATTTTAGAAAAATGGAAAAATTATGTATAAACAATACAGTTATTTTCTGTAAAAAAAAATAGAAATCCATGTAATTTGTCATTATTGGCATTATCCTTAAAGTAGCAGTCGTGTTTTTAATTTATAGTTAACCTCCATTATTATACGTAGTTTTGTATACAATTTCATAAAACAGAAAACCACTGTAAAAATGTAGAGTTATTAACTGTAAAATTAGGTTGTTTTTTTACAGTGCAGCTCAAAGTTCCTCAGACACCGGGCTGAGTTTGTGCCACCCACGATGCAATTTGGGGTACCACAATATATATATTCCCAATTTATACATTTCTCTCTCAGTCCACTTCCACTCTCCCCCCTTCTTTTCTGCCGGTGCAGGTATTCTCTGTGAGTAGGCCCCAGGCTTTTCATATTGATGTCCTTTGGAGACACTTGTAAGTGTTAACCCAGGCTTCTTCTAAACCTTGATTAAAAAACCTTAGGCGGATCTAGTCTGCCCTTTAGGAGGCAAGCTTGAGGACTTAAATGAGCAGAGAAATCAATAACTCTCTCACCAGGTCGTTCTTGAGATTGCAGTGCTGAGTCCACCAAGGAATCAGAGGTTCCCTGTCTCATTTGTTTTTGTGTGGAGGTTCCGGCCAGGGAATTTCCCTGGGATGATCAGTCCCCAACTAGTTCACGGGTCCTGACAACCTCAGTCGAGCGATCCCACTTCTGACGCCAGTTTGTGATGGAAATCTGATAATAATGTGGAATGTGGAAATGTATTTTGACACACACACACACACTCTGAATTATATCTCTGCATTTTACCCATCCAGGGTAGTGATCTACACAGTGAAGCACACTAACCCGGAGCAGTGAGCTGCTTTTGAGCGCCCGGGGAGCAGTGATTGGGGTTAGGTGCCTTGCTCAAGGGCACCTTAGCCCTGGATGTGGGCATGGGAGAGAGGTTACCAGCCCGAAACCCTAACCAGTAGGCCACAACTGCCACAGTCTAATGCAAGATCAGTCTTATAATAAGATATTAGTAATAATTTTTTGGTCTTCTGGAGAAGGAACAGAGATACACAGAGTGAACAGCAAGCAGTCTAGGATAATCGGATGAACTATCTTACAGGCAGTGTCTATTTAACAGAGATACAGAGATAAGATGAACAAGGAGTATCACCAGGGGCGGCCCTAGCACATTTGGCGCTCTAGGCGAGCTTAACTCCTGGCGCCCCCCCCACCACGAAAACGGAAAACTTTCAAACGCTATTTTGCCTTGTAAGACTGCAATTATTTCACATAAACACAACAACGATCGCAGCAAATAGACTGTGTTACCGTCACGCACCTGTATAAACTCAGTCCCAACACAGTACAACGACATGCAATAAGAACAGTAAGGGAACAGACATCGTTAGTTCATCATCACACCTAGAAAATGATGCGCCCGCCGCAAGGCATTATGGGGCGACTATGACGGCACGTTACAGTATTCTCATTATTTGTTAAATTTAGCTTTGTGGCGAAATTTACTTTTTCGCTTCAATGTCGTTAAAAGAATAAGTTAATTTGCGCTTAGGCCTACGTGACATTGTTGGAGGAAGTTTGTTTTGTAATTAGTTGCAGCAGACGAGGCGCTGTTGAGCGGCTGTTCCCATAAATCCATGTTAATGTTCGTCATTCACAATAATGTTTGATAACCCCCTGAAGAAGTTGTATTAATTTTTTCCCACGTGTTGTCTATCTGCTCATTATACACTGTTTCTCCAAAATTAGTTTGATCTCTGAAATGCTGTGTTCATTAGTGTTTTCATGATAACATATTGTAGCAACCCTTAATGTGTATTGTACATCATAAGTACATACTCCTGCACCTCGCGAGATTACAACATCATTCATTTCACCTGTCTTTATAACGGTAGACAGAGCAGTTTGGTGTGTTCTGTAATCCGGCCCGTCTATTCAAGCACGCCGTTCTGTCGATACCAGTGAAGAACATACCCCTCCGTTTTTGATTTTTGTCTCATATACCCTAATGTTAGATTTAGTTCTTAATGTCAAAATATTGGTTGGAGATATAGAAGGGGCGCCAATGTATGCGTCCGGGGGACAAAAAGAAAATTATTATTATTGAGGTTTTTTTTCTTCTTTCGGGCGCATTATTTGGCGCTCCCCCTCTAGATGACGCTCTAGGCGGCCGCCTAACCCGCCTGTAGGAAAGGCCGCCCCTGAGTATCACTGTTCCAGCACATTATATTCTCAAGGCCAAAAATAATCACCCTAGTTCTCCTCAATATTTCACATGACGTGCTTTACACAATAACACTTTCAATTTACATAATTTCTAATACAGGTGTTAATGAATGTGTTGTGATTGTGATACATTATTGTGGGGGAGGAATCCACACAAGTTGCAACTTATTAGAAAGTATATGAAATACTTCTTCAAGATGTAGCTGGGATGTGCTAGTGGATTTTATGATTGCTGTTCAAATGTTCACACATTTTCTTTTCATTACGTATAAAATAGGGGATATTGATTGAATAAATCCCAAAAGGACTGTATAGCTGATTAGATGAGGAGTTGACAATCGCCACAGGTTGTCCGGTTAGAACATGAACGATGATGCCAAAATTCCAATGATGACAGGGTTTATTGCGCACACACATGAAGTGAAGACATGAAGGGATGTTGAATATGAAGTGAATGATGCTTAACTGTGATGATGATTGCCGTTGTAAATGACTCATATTCACACTTGAATCCGTGTTTGAACCGTGATTGAACCATGGTTTAATCTTATCGAAGCAGGGCACATGAATGATCGATTGATCCCAGTGTCCCGTAGTGGTCGTAATAGACTCGTAAACAGTAAGATTCACTGGCCATTTTGGTCACCCAATGCTGGGTTGCTCAAGGCAAGTCCTAACATCTCCTTCTCAGCCACTCTCCAGTATATAAGGCCAACCCTCCTCTGGCCATTTTGTGGGTCAAGCAGAGCTGGAGAGAGGAGCATCAAGGAGTTTGTTGGGCAATCAAATCAATCAGAGACATATGAACCTTCTCTTCAGAAGTGCCCCATATTAGGAGAGGACATTATCAGATGGCAAGCCACCAACCATTGCCTTGTGCATGTGTGTGTGTACACGCGTATGTGTATGTGTGTATGTGTGTATGTGTGTATGTGTGTATGTGTGTACGTGTGTGCGTGTTTATGCGTGTGTGTGTGTGTGCTAGTGTGGGTGTGTGCCTGTGTGTGTAAATGTATGCGTTTGTGTGTGTGTTTGATGAAGAAACTCCAAAAAGCTTGAAACTCATCCTAATTTACATAGTGAATATTGAAATTCCATTTTGAATGGTGTGTGTATGTGTGTGTGTGTGTTTCTGTGTGTGTGTGTGTGTGTGTGTGTGTGTGTGTGTGTGTGTGTGTGTGTGTGTGTATGAGTGTTTTATGCATGCATGTGTGTGTGTGTGTACTTCTTTTCATGTTTGTGTGTGTGCTTGTGTGTATATGTGTGTGCATGTGTGTGGGTTTGTGTAAGTGTGTCTATGTGTGTTTTCTGCATGCATGTACATGTTTTCATGTTTTTGAATACAGCTTACAGTGGTTCATGTTTGTCAGTTTTGTATGTCTTAGGTAAAGGGAAACATTCTTGTTCTGCATGTGTTAAACATCTCCTGTTAGTGACACATGTAATCAGACATGTAATGTTCTCTCTCACAGACGCCCCACAGACATCAGTGTCCATCAGTCCCCCTGGTGACATAAAGGAAGGCACAGACGTGACTCTGACCTGCACCAGCACATCTGATCTACCAGTGAGGAGCTACAGTTGGTTCAAGGACTTCACATCCTACCTCACAGAAATCGGGCCTGGAAAGACATACACCTTCCGCCACTTCAGACCTGAAAACAGTGGACTATATTTATGTTCGGCAGAGTATGAATGTGGCACCGACCGATCATCTACTGTGCACCTCCAGGTTTCATGTGAGTAGCCTTTCAGTCAAAAGATAGAGATGCTGGCTAGAATTGTGAAAGATATGCGTAAAAGGTGAATAGGTGTAGACCACACCACAAGCCATATTTTGAAGCAATCACACTATCACATGAAAAAATACTTTTTTATAGCCTTGGTTTTCTCCCAGACAACAGTGAGATTTCGGCTTAAATATCTGGCCTCTGAGATTTCTATGTGGACCAAATGTATCCTATGGTGTTAAAGGAGAGACCTCAACAGGGTCACAACTCATGCTCAGTTTTTACCTAATCTGTAGCCATGGGTTATGTTCCACAATGGAGCAACAGAGAGGTTATCCTCCAGTCATGTCCGTTATGAGGTCAACTGCTCTATGTTTCGTCTCACAATACACCAGTGTGATCGATAGGTGTTTGTCCTTCTTGCTTAGGTTAACTTAGCATCCAAACAGTTTCTGCAGAGTGCTTATCCAAACCTCAATATGTAATTGGGAGTTTGCTGGTTCCAACCCCCTCACTTGTCAACAAAGGCTAATGTAAAGCTGTCCATGTGAAGCCTACCATTTAGTAATTATGATGGTGGTCTAAATATGAACTTCACCCCAAAACTGTAGAGGTCACATAATAAAAAAGAGGAGCATTTTGCAAATCTACATCCTCAACATTGTGCAAATCAAAAGAGGATGGTCAATAACTGTCACGTAAAACTAGTCATTCATCCAAAAGCACAGAAGATCCAGAAGAAAACTAAATATATTTCATGATAAAAACTGAGCAGATAATCCAGGGGAATTTTAGACCCAGAACATGTCAAAAACAGCTCAAGCATCTAACGACTAATAAGTCAAGGGCGAACTAAGAGTATCCAGAAAACTCAAAGGGTAGAAAAAGTTGTACCTCCAGTTCGGTGAATCACTAATACACAGAATGCAACAACATTGAGTTAACTGGAGCAGAACTGTAATTGCATATAGAGGTTGGTCATGTTATGGTTTGCAGATCCTCCAAAGAAAACAAGAATCGAGTCTGATCCATCCGGTGAAACGACTACATTTAGTTTCAAGATATGATTTAGGTTTGAGTTTGTTTTTGGCATATTGATCATAGTCATTACTGTGTTTTCTGCTTAGACCGTCCAAAGAATACAGCGGTTGTGATTGAGCCTCCTGGAGAGATAACTGAGGGAAGCAGAGTGACTCTGACCTGCAGCACTGATGCCAACCCACCAGCACTTTACTACATATGGTACAAGAAAGGGGGCTCCACAGAGCTGAGCAACAGAGAGACGTTATCCTTCAGTCATGTCAGCTATGAGGACAGAGGAGATTACTGGTGTCGGGCCGGTAACAATTATGGTCCCACCGACTCTCCTCATACATCGTTGCGTGTTCTCTGTGAGTTTAATGTTTCAAGTGTCAAGAAAGGGGCATGTGTTTATTTTTGAATTAAGCAACTAGAGGGGAAGCCATTGAGTTAACTGTAATGTCATGTTATATATGGACATTGTTATGAAATGCAGATCCTCCAAAGAACACAAGAATCGAGTCTGATCCATCTGGTGAAGTGATTGAGGGAAGCACAGTGACTCTGACCTGCATGAGTGAAGCTGACCCACCAGTACACACATACACCTGGATCAAGAAGAGTGGAGCTATAAAACTGAAGTCAGGAAGGGAGAAGACATTCATCTTCAGCAAGATCCGTTCTGAGGACCGTGGAGAGTATCTCTGTCAAGCAGCTAACAGGATTGGTCAAAAGGACTCCCCTGCTGTGTCTGTTCAGGTTTCATGTGAGTATTTATGGAAATGTACTCTAAAATTAGGAGCAGAATGGCCAATAACTCTCTATGTATATTGTGGTGTGATGAGTGGACCACAAGGACCACGAGTATTGCAGTTTTCTTTGTACCCTTTGAAATTAAATACATTTCTATGGTTTTGCTTATAGTGGGTAAATGTTCTATTTTCTTCCAGATCCACCAAAGAAAACAACATTTAAATGGTAATGAAATGCTTATATTATGTAAAAATGATATTTATCTTCCAGATCCCCCAAAGAAAACAACAGCTAGTGTTACCTCCATGGGCAACACTGTGACTCTGGCCTGCAGCAGTGATGCCAACCCACCAGTGGAGATCTACACCTGGTTTAAGGTGAATGAGTCCACTCCAGTAGGATCAGGACAGCAGTACAGCATCACTAACATCAGCTCTGAGGATGGAGGAGAGTACTTCTGTGAGGCCAGGAATAAATATGGAGCTAAGGACTCTACTGTTGTGTCAATCATGGACGGTATCAATGCATCTCTTACTCTCTGTGCTTACGATAATAACTGCTTAAGAAGTCTTTACTTATAATGTTTCTCCTCACCTTCCTCATGTCAGATGAATCAGAAGCAGGAGAGCAGAATCCTGTATTGACTGTTTTGATAATAGCCTCTGTCTGTGGACCTTTGGGTCTCTTCTGTGGGGTTTTCTGGCTGAGGTGAGTGGCTGTTACAGAGAGAATCGAGTCTGTCCAAGTTGGTGTGACTATAGACGTGTTTAACACCATTTCAAGGACAGAGGGCAGTTTTAAATGAGGACACTAGTGACTGATGCCTTTTACTAAAAATATCATGACACTAAATTCAGTTTTTGTGTGTTGTGGTGAGTTACTGAGACAGAGAGAATTAAGTCTGCCCAAGTTGGTGTGACAATAGACGTGTTACTGAAAAGATCCTGACACTAAATTCAGGTTTTGTGTGTTGTGGTTTCAGCAAAAAATACAAGAACGAGAGTTTGGCACAAGGAAGGAATGACCAGGTGAGACAGACGACATGTGGACAGTGTCCAAGGGTGTACTGCCCATAATAATATTAATGTTTATGTATGCTTGTGATTTCTTTCTTTCTTCTTTTTTAGGATGCCGGTGATTCTGTTGGCATTACCCAAAGACAGAACCCTAACATCTTCCAGATGAGTTCAGCTGGCCAGAGCGTAAACCCCAACACCTTCCAACCTGATGCAGATTATCAAAACCTTAACCCCAACACCACCCAACCTGATGGAGTTTATCAAAGCCTGGACCCCAACACCATCCAACCTGAAGCAGTTTATCAGAGCCTGGACCCCAACACCACCAAACCTGATGGAGTTTATCAAAGCCTGGACCCCAACACCATCCAACCTGATGCAGTTTATCAGAGCCTGGACCCCAACACCACCCAACCTGATGCAGTTTATCAGAGCCTGGACCCCAACACCATCCAACCTGAAGCAGTTTACCAGCGCCTGAACCCCAACACCACCTAACCGGAAGCAGTTTACCAGCGCCTGAACCCCAACACCACCTAACTTGAGCAAGTCTAGTAATCCACAAATGCAGAAAATTGTCCTTAAGTATTAGGTGCAATGCACACGAAGTCTAGGGCCTCCGAATCGGATTTACTTTTCACACCAATCGAATCTTTTAATTTCGTACATACGGAGGCTGGCAACGACAGATTTGCGTAAACACGGAGGCAGCAGATTGTGGTGAACCGACTGTAGTATATACCTCACGCCTGTGGGTGGCGCTTTAGCGCTTTATTTACACAACTGAAAAAACGTGAAAAACCTAGAAGAAGAGACTAAAAAGCACAAGGTAAAGGAAGCAGCAAACGGATAAACAAATTACAGAAGACATTCAAGCTCCAATTAACAACATTACATTATGATGGTTAATAAAATCAGTGGTCAGACTAAAGGATATGCGAAAATGAATTATTTTTTCTATTGATAATAAAGAGTTTGGAACAGTAACATGACATGTCTGTCATCCCATCTCCCATGATGCATTGCTCCGAGCATTTTACATACATTTATGAATAAAAAAGCAAATTAAATCGCTGGCCAATTTATATTTGTGGTCATGAAAGTTATGTTACGTCTGAATAAGAAGAATTAGATCAAGATAGGGGGCTAATCAAAAATCAGAAGACTGGGTTAATGTTAGTGAATTCGAGGCCCACCATGAGTGAGATTTTGAGGGAGAACAAGTTATTTATATACTGGTTGGAGATGGCGGAAAAGATCACGTGGGGCAGTGACGTCATGAGGTTGCGTGAAACCGTGCAGACGAACACCAGCCCCCGTACCGATTCAAATCTACTCACTTTCTACCCCGGACTGCGATCGTTGCAGAAACGAGGTGCGGATAGAGAGTGTTCGTATGGATGATAGGGCTATCTGTATTAGCTATCCGTATCAGTTTGACAAACTAGGCTCCATGTAAACGACACTTTACTGCACCCATTTTGTTGAGTGACATGTTTTAGCTCATTGCTATGGATTCGTATACAGGCTTGTACTGAGCAGAAATAGTGGTTATGTTTGAATTATCAGTTTACCGTATAGCAGATATCGACTAGTGCCTCCTTTTCATGCAATATTGTTGCCGTTGCTTTTCCTGACTACTGGGTAGCCTGCGGCAACCATACTGTAATATATTTGATGTTTAAATAATTGCCAATGCAATGCATTATTTTATTTTCTGTTTGTTTGTTTGTGTTTTTATGACAGATATTCTGAAATTGTGTTTCGAGTCTGTCTCTGTTCTTTCCCATTTATTGAGACTTTTACCTGCAAATGCTGATGACTGCGATAACATTGTTCCTCATCACCATAACCCTTAATAACTTACATGCACGTGTAAGGCTACTAAGCTCTGTCCACTCACTTTATCTCTTTTCTCCCTCTCCTATCTACACTGTGGGTTGCTGCTGACTGTCCTCCTGATCTACCTGCAGAAACCCTCTGCTTACAGCTGCCCGTTGTCTCCAACCTGTTGTGCCCAATCTCTACCCAGCTTACTGTATATTATAACAAGGGTAGATAGAATTATAACACGGGTAGATGGAATCCACCATTCTGAGAGTGAGTTCCGGGGTGTGCTATATTCAACGATATAGTTACTGTACGACCTGTTTTCATCTACCTGAGCGTTCCATATCAGTGTGCACTCCAAAAAAAAACCTGAACCAAGATGGCGGTGTGTTGTGGGCAATGTAGTGGGGAATGTGTCATGTGAATTAAGCCATCTACACGACTTTTTATATGTCTACATTGACTCGGTTAGTTGTTTCTGTATTGTAGAGTATTGTAAGTCTTAACTGAAAGTCTCGAATATTATTTGTAGGTGACTGCTAACCCTAGACCAAAAACTCATTCAAACAGATAGTAGCTAGCTAGCTAGCCTCGCTGCTAATTCGTATAACATAGCTCTCACATGCGAGTTAGTGGCGATATCCAAATCAATATAAACAAATATTAACAAAGTTGAAAGTGTCCCATTGTTGTTTTTGTTATTTTAATGGCAACTTTATAAAATGAGCAATGTGTATGAACACAATGGTGCGAGATCAATGTCGATCTCTAGCTAATCATGAACAAACTTTTAGGCTAACAGACGTGACGTTCCCAATGCTATTTGTTGCATAGCAACAGCCACACAAAGGGGGACTATTTTCTCTTGGCTACTGAAATGCGATACACAATGTTTGGTGACTAGAACTTTTTTGTGCTGAAAGGCAGCTTACTGTTTATAATTGAATTGTACTTAATATTTATAAAGTCGCTGGCAACCGTGTTATAAAAGCAATAAGGTACTCGAGTCAGTATGGTATCGTCAATAATGTACTTGTTCGAGGGTTTGCCAGCCCTCCGCTGCGCGTCGGGCCTAACAACACCCTCGAACAAGTACATTATTGACGATACCGTACTGCCTCTCGAACCTTATTGCTGAAATACATACTGTATGCCTATTTAGCTTTACGTAATATATATAAAAAATGTAGTAGCGTGTTTGCCTCATTGTTTACTCATTTCATTTAATAAAGTATGCATCACATTTCAATGTGTGTTTCTTGTGTTTCTAGGGGCCATCCCTAGCTTCTCCAGATAAAAAACTGTTATTAAGAGCATCTGAGGCCTCCATATGGAGTTCAGATACAGACTAATTCAAGTACATTTAGCAATTTAGCTATGGACCCTCTGAACTACGATGCTGTAGCTTCTAGACAAAAGCCTTATGGTAAAATAAGGTGAAAAGCAAATCAGCAGAGATGATAATAGCACATTTAATTTGTAAAGTTGTAAAGTATTATGAAGGAAATAGAACATCGAGCACAAAACCTCATTACAGTGATTAACAGCACACTTCAGTATCCTGGTCTCCATGGTAACCACATACAGCAACAGCACGTCACCCCACTGTCCCCATGTCAACCTTCTCTACAGCAGAAGAGTTTTATCTTATCTTGACTTCTAAATAAGTTATTATTTGTGAAATATTGAAGGTTTTGGTTAATCGTATAACTTTCAAGACCATATTTATTTGTTATCCATATCTTTACATGTATGCATTTTAGATCATATCCAGGCTTCTCTTGAAAGGGAGTATCGGGGAAATCAAAGTGTGTCCCTCACAAACGCAAGGCACCAAAATTTCACCTTCTGGCAAGAATGTAAGTTATGTCCATAACTATGGATCTATGAGACCAAACGATGACCGTCACCTTGTTCTACACCTTGGATATTGCCTCTCCTTACTACCCATCTCGAGACCATAATACCAACAGGGTCATGTGAGTGACTGGGGCTGAACCCGCAGTATAAAACCCATCCGGTGACACGCCCCTTTCTCTTGCCTGGAACGCCTCAGCTCGCAAGATGGTTAGAGGGATGGTGACGGTCATCGTTCGGTCTCATAGAACCATAGTTATGGACATAACTTACCATCTATTTAGACCTCACTCAGACCGTCACCACGGTCTACACCTTGGATGACTCATACCATCAAGGTCGTGAGGGACAAGGAACTGCGCCTTTACAACCTCCTCACCACAGAAAGCACCGCCTCGCTCAGTGGAGCTGGTGCTGTCACATTGACCCTATAGAAACGTGCAAATGTGCAAGGTGCACTCCATGACGCAGCTGCACAGATCTCTGCTTCAGAAACCCCTCTAAGAGCAGCCCATGAGGTGACCATACTCCTAGTAGCTTGAGCCACCAAGTTACCAGAAACAGGCAGACTCTGCCTGTCTTAGGCTTGTGCAATAGTGTCAACCACCCAGTGTGACAGGCGCTGCTTGGACACGTGATTGCCCCGTTTAACACCACCATAACAGACAAATAGCTGTGATTGCGTATGCCTCAGAGACTGAGTACACGTTACAAAGGTTCTTAACGCCCTTTCGGAAGTCCAGTACGTCCAGACGTCCAGTACGCCAGCGTCCAGTTCAAAATGGCCGGTGCTACGTATGGGTGAGTCTATGACCTTCAAAGACTAGAAACCTGGTAAAACATCACAGTCACTTCTTTATGTAAGAATATTTGTAGGTTCTTATGTTTTGTAACTGTTCTATTATACATTAAAGTTCCCTACATAATGAAATGCTAGATTGGGGGAAAAAGCACTTCAGGTCTATACAGTGTATCTGTTTGGAGTCTGGAAACAGTCAGGTCTCTACCACACATATTAAAGTCTGGAAACAGTAAGATACAGATAAACTCCACACAGTATATATTTTCCATATTTCATCATTTAAGTAATAGATATATATATTGTTTTTGAAATTTGTGAATGAAACAGACTTTAGTGCTGAGCTCTCTGTCACTGTACTGATGTCTTCCTGCAGTTCTCCTGACCAACCAGAGTGGGAGCTCTCTGTGATCTACAGCAGTGTGGAGACTAGAGCCTAGGGGAGCTCAACTAACCCAGCTGGCTGTCTGGGGGAATATCAGATCATCCATAAATGATGCACATACTATAAAAGCTTGAATCTGAAAGTCATTTTCCATTTATTTGCCATGCTGTCATTAGGACTACACTTTTAGTAAATAGACAAACTCTTCCAAGCCATTTAATAACCATGACATATAGGAAACATATAGGAGTCCAGTCTACAAGAGTGTTTATATTACCTTTGAAGATTTATTGTATTAATATTTAACTATTTCTAATTTTGCTTTAGGAGTATACTTTTATAGTTCTCAGAAATAGTTTCATGAGTAAAATTCCAGATTCCAAAAGCAATGATCCAAACCCAGATCCCAGAGACCAGAAAGAGATGCGTGATCTGAGAGGAGCTTATGGCTCATGAGGCGAGATGAGTCAACGGTGAGAGAGTATCCCACCGCTGAATACTGCTAGTTTTTGACGCTCGGGTGGAGAGCAAGCAGGGACCTGGAAGTGCAGGACCGGAAAACCGCGGACTAGAGCCAATGGGAGTGTGACAACCCAATCCTAGTCCTCTACCCAATCCTAGTGCTCCCTAGGATTGGGTTGTCACAGGGAGTACGGCACGCACAAGACGTGTGAAAACAGGAAGTGGAGGGACAACCCGGCTCAGGACCTGAGGGCAGGACCGGACTGTACTGGACCGTGACACAGGTTTGACTAGTAGCAAAAGAGAAGTGCAAGTAGTGCAAAGGCCCATGTTTACCTCAGTACAGGGAGGCCAAAGGTGCTCACTGTCTTTCTGAGCCAACCACAACCACAAACCACAACTGTGCTGAAGGCCTTAGTCTCGCTCTGTGAAGCACACTGCAAGGTGCAAGGTTTGTTTTTTTCTTTTATAATCATTTTTTTTTTTTTTCCTATTTCTCAAGGTACTTACACATTGCTTGTCATCTGTAATGGAGTGAATGCATCAGATGACAGACAGTTGTGTCTTTCTGTTGTCCTAACTCACCTCACCAAGTAATTGATGGCTGCAGAGGAATGTTTTGCAAGTAGGCAGTAAGCTTGCATGTCACACGCCTGTGGTTAGCCACAGACTGCCACCCTTCACTTACAAGTAGTGGTAAGCCTTTCATCAACACACGTCTCCTCATTAGACCCTCAGTGAGCTTGCAGGCAGCAGCACATGGTGAGTAGAGCCATTCCCTTTGTGTAGATAAACCTTTTAACATACATAGATGGGGGAGAAAATAAATCACAAGTGTTGTGTGTATGTGTCTATATATTCTGTTATCTATATTGTTATCGTTCAATTCAACAACTTTCTTGTATTGATCACTATTTATTGTTTATATACAGTGTGACTATAGGATATCTATGTAATATTTATTTTGCCTTTGTGTGATTACTATTTCCAGTCAGTGAGAGTGTGCACATTACGCACCCATGAAAATGACTTACTTCATGCTAACGCTGTACCGTACTGCTAAAGTCCCGTTATACGTACAGTTTAAACACTACTGGATTCATAACTGGTGGTCGATTTACGATTCAATGTCATTTTTGGTAACAAAAGGGAATAGTGATATGTCATGGAAATGCATCTTGAAAGTGTACACATTCAATTAAACAGTGACAATAATTATAAAACATCTTTTGCATATTCTGAAAACCTACAGAAGGTATCTTGCCACTGTAAGGGAGATTTAGAGATCCGTGCATAAAATTAGGTTTCATATTACATTTCTGTTAATTATTATTTAATTGCAATTAAATAATGACCATAATTATGTAATCTCTTTTGCATACTCAGAAAAAACTAAGATATGTATTGTGCCACTATAAGATGAGATGTTGGAGATGCGTGTGTACGTTATCAGCACTTTGCTTTCCTTCCTGTCATGGCCACCAGTACACTGAACCACAAACTAATAATGGCCTGTGTGGTTAGAAAAGAAGCTATGTACCCACATAGCAAGACACTGAGCACGATTGTGTGTGGAAAATTGTGCTGGTCTCCAGTGTTTATTTGGTTTAATAAAAAAAAAGACAAATCAAATGTGGAGGGGTAATTAATTTGACAGTATAGTTACAATATAGTTATCATTTGTTTGTTTGTTTTCAAGACTTGTTGTACCAACCAGGTGTGAAGCCTTTAGGCTGTGCTTCATAGTCTAAAGTCTAAATGTCAAATCAAGCTTTAGGGAATGAAAAGATAATGTGATCAATATTCTATTCCATATCACAGAATCAGGTGTTTGCACACAGGTTACAGGGTGTGGGCTACTGTTGTGTGCACTGAACATGATTATTATCATCTAGGGGAAACAACAGCTAGTAGCACTGTAGCGAAGGGAGAGCATGGTCACCCCACCGGGTCTCGATCCCGGGTCAACAGGGTGCCAAACATGCGCTCTGACCGCCACACCAAAGAGCCCGGCTCCATGGCATGGCAGCAAGAGGTCATATTCACCTGTAGGGACGATCACATCGTCACACTACCCTCACCTTTGGGAAACACAACCACACTGCACACACACAGGCATTCATCATGCAAACACCAATCATGCTTCTCCCATCCAGAGCACTCCACACACACCAGTGCTTCACCCAACCATGGGGTCCTTCACACGGGGTCAACATTCCTGGGGGTTCCTTACACAATGGTCCTGGTTGCGCTTCTGATGACCTCACAGCAGGGCACCCAACTTCTGCCAAACATACGCTCTGACCGCCACACTAAAGAGCCCAGCTCAAGAAGCATATTCACCTGTAGGGACGATCACATCGTCACAAGCACACTTCAGTTATATTGTTTTCTTCTATGTGTTCTCATGCAGGAATGTGTGTGAATGATGGTTCACAGTCTACTGTGTGTCCGTCTGGTTCTCTGGGTAGTCATCATCAAAGTCATCATCACAGGTAAATACCTTTACAAAACAGTACAACATACCTTGATACTTTTTTACAAAGCTGAAAAGAGTTTACAAAATCTTATCCTGGACTATTTGCCACTATTAGTAATGTTTCTATAGGTACTGCATCAATTCAGGCTGTATCACCAACTATAGGCAGTCTTTTAACACTCATGTTGTATCAATGACTTTGAGTGAGAAGAAGAGAATGAAAAACACATCCTCATGGTGGGCATTGCAATATCAGTGACCACATGATGCAAAACAATGAACACTGAGATGATTTGTAGCATGCAGTTCAAAGTGAATATAATATGATTTGTCTTCTAGATGTCATCTGTGAAGGTTCAATACAAGATTGGGTAAACATCACTCATGACCATGTCTGTGCTGTGAGAGGATCATCAGTGGTCATGCCCTGCTCTTTCACTCCCCCTGCTGGTCAAACAGCTACTAAAGTCTTCTGGACTATTGAACCCAAAGAGGGAGAGGAACCCCCTGATCTCTATTAGAACTCATCTTACACAGGCCGTGTGGGGTACTACTGGGATAAGAAGAAGAGGAAGAACAACTGCACCTTAAAGCTGAGTGATGTGAAGATGACAGACAAGACTGGATATAGAGCACGTATTATAACAGACAGCAATAAATGGCTGAGTTACTCTAATGTAGAATTGTCAGTCACAGGTGATTTATCTGCTGATATAACATTTTGACCAACCTTCTACAAAATGTGACATTCACACCTACACATCCAGTAACATACGTATATTTCACAAAATAATTATACTTTTCCCCACTTAGACCTTTTGGTCGTGTTTACTGAACCAGTGATTGAAGGCAGAGAGGTGACGATGAGTTGCAGACATACTTGTAGTTTGAAAGACAACGCCACAGTGATATGGAGAAAGAATGGAAAAGATGTACCTGAAAAGAACAACTCTGAGCATCATCTCCATAAAATCAGGATTGAGGATGAGGGTGAATATTCCTGTGCTCTAAAAGGACACGAGGGACATCCATCTACAGCAGTGAAGCTTCATGTCATGTGTGAGTAGTAAGAGTTACTCAGTAATCACACATTAACAGTACACATCTAATGTGATGTAATTTATTAGACATTATGTTACTCATTAGATGTTTATATTCTAATCCCATGTATCCAGTCTCTCCAAAGAACACCTCAGTGTCTGTCAGACCTGATGTGATAACAAATGGCAGTTCAGTGACTCTGACCTGCAGCAGTGATGCCAACCCACCAGTGGAGAACTACACCTGGTTTAAGGTGGGTGAGTCCTCTCAAGTAGGATCAGGACAGCAGTTCAACATCACTTACATCAGATCTGAGGATGGAGGACAGTACTACTGTGAAGCCAAGAATGAAGTTGGATCAGAAAACTCATCTGCTGTGTCCATCACAATTACAGATCTGGGTATCTCTTTTGCTCTCATTTTTCTCTGTTTATTTGCCAAACAAAATAGCGCTTTTCAGTATTTTACTCTTCTGTTTGTCCCTCACAGGAGACCATAGTTATGTAGTGTATGTGGTAACAGGAGTCTCAGTCTGTGGAGTTGCAGGTCTGTTCTGTGTGCTGGTCTGGATTAGGTCAGTACTGATCCTGACTGAGGTACAACTCAGTTTCACTTTCACTTTCACTTTCATTTATCAGAGTATTGTATTCATCACATTTTCACAGGTTCCACAAGACTTATAAAAAAGACAGCAAGAAACAGGTGAGTTGTCCATGTCTAAGTGTATATAATGGTAGTGTACTGTATATGGTAGGTGAATATTTTCCTTACTGTAATTATCTCAGCTGGATCAGAATGATGTTCATCCCCAGCGCTCCAGAGAGGCTGCAGGGGGAGCAGAGGATGATGTTCAGTACTCCACCATCCAGCACATCAGCGCCCAGTTCAAAAAGGGCGGTGTTGCACATGGGTGAGTATATGACCTTCAAAGACTATAAACCTGGTAAACAACACAATCACTTCTTTACATAGATTTATTTGTAGTTTTTTTTAAATTATAACAATGTATGCACTAAAGTTCCCTACATAATCGAATGCTAGATTGGGGGAGAGGGCACTGCAGGTCTCTATATCTGTTCCGATACTGAGTCTAGAAACTGTCATGAACAAAAGGTCTTGCTTTTTTTTCTTTTGTGAAAGCAACATTATGAGCTCTGCGTCACTCTAATGAAGTCTTCCCGCAATTCTGTTCAGCAAAGTGCTGGTTGTGCTTCTAACACTTGGACTTGTGTCCTGGAGGTAAGGAACAGGGCCTCGTTTCCCGATAACGATGTATCTTAACGGCCTACGTGGATTTCCGCGACATCGTACACTAAGTAGCACTTTGTATTTACGTGCGTTTCCCAACCATCAACTTAAAGTCAGGTGCACGAGCGCAACGTGCACGAGTTCTTAAGTAGCTCTTAGGAGCTGTTTACGTCAGGTTAACCTGTTTACGTTAATTGCTGTGAAATTAGCTAGCCTATGCGTGCATCGAACGTGCAATGTGCACTAAATTCGGGGCGGGGATAGTAACGCCATCTCCAGCAGAGGTGCCTATTTAAACTGTGTTCCCATTGTAAGGACATTTATTACGATCTGTCTGAGAGTGGGCTGTCAAAGCTAGCATCATCAAAGTCATACAGTACAGTAGGCTACATACATTCAATAAAATTAACCTACATTTGAGTCCAACTGCATGACCATTCTTGCCCTACACTTACCCTTACAATAAAGAAGTGATCCTATTTCAACCATAACTTCATTTTAAATAATGTCTTTCTTTATGACATTTAGTTTATAGTTTAGACAGCAACGTTGACATCTACAGTATATTCAACTGCATCCACTACATAATCTCAAACTTTATTTGTTGGTAACTCTCCAAAAAGGCTACCATTAACACATTTCTTAATGAAAAGGAAACATGCATCACAATAATACTTCAGTGTAACCTGTACCTATGTGGAGTGCAAATATGTCTTGCCATTACACTACCCAACAGCCCTACGTCTGCTAACACTACAGAATGCATAATTCCTACGGGCAATGCACTAGTTTTGTATAGCCTAATCTTTATTTTCAAATACTCAATATTCTTTATTTCTATTTTGATGGGAATAGGCAGGTGAAACAATGACATTCTCATGATGTGCTATACACAGAAACATCGTTTGGATTTCTTCTACATAATATACAACCATCTAGCTAGAAGCTACCATAAAAGCCAATGGAGTGGTGGCATAAGCGCTAAATGTGCCATCAAACTACTGTTTGAAAGCTTCAGTCAAGACCTAAATACTCTGCATTGGTCGCGTAGCACATTTCCGATCAAACCGAGTCATTATAAACATATAAAAAGTTGTGTAGATAGCTTTATTCATGTAAAATATTCCTCGCTTCAAGTAGCCATGTTTTTTTTTTTAATTCCCGTTTCTTCCGAACGACGGTCGAACGACGCCCCTGGTGGATTACATCGCTAAGTGTGAAGTTACTACTGGTCCTGACCACACGTAGAATTCCTCTCAATGAAAGATACACTTAAGCTAAGTGTGGCGTTGGGAAACCCGTCTGCAACGTAGGAATCCTCTTACGAGCGATTTCAAGTGCTTTTTAGGCTAAGTGCGCGTTCGGGAAACGAGGCCCTGATCAGTTCTGAAAGAACAAGAATTTAAGATTCATAGTAAATAAGGTTTTGCCATAGTCATTCATTTAATGTATCTTATACCTAGTTGTAATTGTTACTTTTATTTGGAATTAAGTTAGAGGGTAATTATTTCTGGTTAGAGAAGAGAGATTATCCTGAGGGAGTGTATTCAAAGTATAATAAAAGTGTCAGTAAATGGTCCAGACTTGTGTCTCCAAGACCTCATGAATATAGAGGGGGACGCCCCTGGTTGTCAGGGATTATTTAACAAGCAATCCTTTAATGGATAATCAGATAATCTTAAGTGAAGCACTGGGTGAGTGGACCAAATCCTAGACTGGGTCTCATAATGCATGGTATAAATTAATTACCATTAGTTCAGTTCAGAAATGCTGGATGTGATTCAAACACTTGGTCTCATGTACTGGAGGTAAAGAACAGAAACACTGCTGTTGATATCAGCTTTCAAATTATCCATTTCTGGATATGTTTTTTGTTGTTGTTGTTCTTTCAATGGTAGAGGGCATTTTTCAACAGAAACATTTATCCTGTTGTCCAGATTTCCAAACTCTGGATTTCTGACAGACAAGTGAACTTGTATTTTGGACACAAACTGTCTTGACATTATAGTAAGAAAAATCAACAACCCTTATTTGACAAACAAAGTAAACGATAAGCTCACCGTCTATACTATCTGTAATGTGGAATATGGCTACCATTTCTGTGCATTAAAGGCCCGAAATGGACATCCATCTTAACCAGTGAAGCTTTATGTCTTTCCACTCCTCAGGTCTATGTGTGTTTGTGTGAAAGAAATGTTCTTTATTAATTTTATCATAATGTGTTTTAAGGATTTAAATGGATTATTCATCTGGTTCTGTTGTTCTGTTTCTCTGTCCTGTTCAATGGAATGCTGTCTCTTGAAAGAGGGGGTTGAAGTTATCTTAGAAAGGCATTGTTTAGTTAAGGTATTTACAACTACGTCTCCAACGCTGGGAAAACCAACTATTGTGAAACTGAAACTGATGTCATGAATGTTTACATTGAGATTGAAATGGCGATTGATGAGGCCAGGTGTTCTGTTAAACTTTTCGTGACTGTTGGTTTTTAATTAAGCAAGGTTCCTTATCTTAGAAGGACAGAGGCCAGATGGCAACTCCGGACAGAGGAGGGGTTAAAATGTATTTTGTAACCTATGCTGTGAATTCTAATAAAAGGTCTTGCGCCTGGAGCAAGAGCTCAGAGTTGACACGAGTGGTAACACTGCACTGCAGTGTAACACCGTTGCTCTCCGCTCTAGGCCAGAGCGTAATAGATCTGTTAAACACTTTGCTCTGGTTTGTGGTGTCATTTTATTCTAAGTAATTCAAACAACTTAGCAGAGTTTAGGATTTTTTCCTGACAGTTTGTGCTCCCACAGGAGAAAGAGAAGATCCTTGGGCTGTGACTCTGGGAATACAGACAACATCACACAGGTGAGTGTGTGTTTGAATATGTGTGTGTGTGTGTGTGAATATGTGTGAGCATTAGCAAGCATTACATCTGTTCTGGTTATTTCAGACATTATCGGTTTGTGCTCTATGGTAGTGTGCTGTTGGAACTCAGCTTGGAGATCAATGTGCCACAAGTGCTGTCTCTTAATTAACTATGTGTTAATGGTGTCTCAATGACACATGTCTTTTCTGTTTTTGTCTTAGGGTGATGTGAACTATGATAATTATCCTCAGGAAAGAAACTGTGGTTCAATACAGATGAGGTCAGTTTTCCAGAGTCTGATCTTCAACCCCACCCAACCTGATGCAGTTTATCAGAGCATGAACCCCAACACCACCCAACCTGATGCAGTTTACCAGAGCCTGAACCCCAACACCACCCAACCTGACGCCGTTTACCAGAGCATGAACCCCAACCCCACCCAACCTGATGCAGTTTACCAGAGCCCAAACCACATCACCACCCAGCCTGATACCGTTTATGAGAGCATTAAGCCCAACCCCACCCAACCTGATACCGTTTATCAGAGCCCTAACCACATCACCACCCAACCTGATACCGTTTATCAGAGCCCTAACCACATCACCACCCAACCTGATGCCGTTTATGAGAGCCTGAACCCCAACACCACCCAACCTGATGCAGTTTATGAGAGCATGAACCCCAACACCACCCAACCTGATGCCGTTTATGAGAGCATGAACCCCAACACCACCCAACCTGATGCCGTTTATGAGAGCATGAAGCCTAACACCACCCAAACTGATTCAGTTTACCAGAGCCCGGACCACAAAGCCACCCAACCTGATGCAGTTTACCAGAGACTGGACCCCAACACCACCCAACCTGATGCAGTTTACCAGAGACTGGACCCCAACACCACCCAACCTGATGCAGTTTACCAGAGCCTGGACCCCAACACCACCCAACCTGATGCAGTTTACCAGAGCCCGGACCACAACACCATCCAACCTGATGTTGTTTATGAGAGCATGAACCCCAACACCACCTAACCTGGTGTTTTCTCTATGAAAACTATTGTTTGGCAAATGGCTTATCATTGAGTATACTGTAAATATTGGTCCAATATTTTGAGTATGCTTGTGGTGTTTAAGACGTTGTATTGTGTAACTACTGTAAGTGATGTTAAATGGTTTAACATATCTTAATGCATTTGCTTAACATTTGTTGTGATGTAGCTGTAGTATTTTTTCATTCATAACAAAGGCTCCTATTTTCATCTCAATCAAACCTTTATAAACATTAATATAAATGTTTAACTCTTTTGTATACCATAGTATTGCTGTAACAGTATGCTGTTTTTAACATCCATATGTAACCCAAAAGTATATGAAATGTTTTATTCTTGAACAGTTCTAGGTGAGGGTGCTGGTTTGTATGAGTCCCATGTCTCCCAGTATGTGCTTGGATTAAGAATTCCTAAGGGATAGAATGTATTGTAAAACTCTGTTAATGACGTAAGAATGAATTAATCAAGTGCCTTGTATTACTACCTACCTTGTATAAATCATGTGCTTATGTAAGCAGGAATATGTTTTTTCTGTGTTTCTGTGTGTGTGTAACTTAGATTATTAGGTGCTGACGCCACTTAGTCTGCATATGGGTAAGAGCTATGTGTAAGAGAGGGAACCTTTTTTTCTCTCTTTGAGTGAGTGAGGGCAGAGGTGATAAGAAGGGTCAAACTTTGCTTGTTCGACCCTGTGTAAATTTACATAATTGCATTACGGAAAGCGCAGGTGGGATGTCTCAAAAGGATTTTTAGTTGAGCGTAGCTATTCATGCTAATATTAGAAACATTCATGGCGTCAGGGTTAAATAAATTTTAAGTGTATAAGCCATGTGTGATGTTTGTGTAATTGCTTCATTTTCATCTTTGTGCTGTGAGGGAGAGCGACAATTGAATGAATGCTGAATAAATATACTCATCTACAACACTGGAGTCCTTGAGTGAAATTTCACCTAACACTAAGTAACTCTTATAGTGGTCTGTTAAATTATGCTAATCCATTGTAAATCAATGTGATTGAATATAACTTTCTTTGTATTAACATACGCAAAACATTCTACATTCAAACACAGTAAGTGAAAAGTCAATCAGGGGTAAACAGGGCCGTTAGACTCTTCAGTTCATTTTTTTGGTTAAGGATGTGGGGAGGGGTTGTCTGTGGAAACATAAAACGTGATTCTAATGGTGCTATTATACATAATATCCAGCAGAGGGCACTCTTTACTATGCAGGTCAGTGGAGGCTCTGTTAACTCCTATTGCTTATCCTCAACAAAATGGCCTGCTTTAGGCTACTTCTGTCTAAGGTGCACTTGAAATAGTGAAATAGCATTGGTGGTTAGTTTTCAGCTCATATCAAAAAAGGCCAACCAGATCATCTAAAAAGAAGCAAAAACATTATCAACCAAGCTGTGGTTCACAAAGCCTTATCTAGAAAAATACATGTCCTACATGGTTAACCACTTAAGTTCTTTAATTTGGAATATACAATATATAATATACAGTAGTTCACACTCTACATGTGTGGTCAGCTACCCATGGGAGGAGTTCACACTGTTTATCTGTCATCTGTGGTCAGGGAGCTGACATAGGAGGAACTGCTAATTCTGTGTGCGCTAGTGAATTTATATTGCAGTCAAAGACAAGAAAGAACAGACATGCCAACTACAATTCATGTACAATAACTACAACCATGAACACATGTATTTTTTTTCTATCTTCAATACTTTTTTTAATGTGGTGTTTTTTGCATATGGTATGTGTAAATGTAAGTGTGTGTGTGTGTGTGTGTGTGTGAGAGTGTGTATGCTTCCATGCTAGTGTACATCAAACACTCCATCACACCAGTTTACTTCAGGTTAAGAGTGCAAATGTCAATCTCATACATGAAGAATTAATGATAATGAGCACAAGACTGTCAAATGAAGAAGTCACAATCCCCGCCTGTGCTCTGAAAGCGTGTGATGTCACCCGCTGACGCTGTGAATAGTTAAGGTCCTGGTGAGAGAGCTTCATTTGCTCTCTGAGCAGCACATGGACTGGAGTCTCACGGAGGACAGAAGAGAACATGGTAAGAGCTTTTTAATATCAGACTATGAAATACGTCAGCAAGTGAGTGTACATGCTTTAACTCTTGCCATTACACTACTTCATGAGTAAGAATCTGTTTCACTGTGTCGACTTAAATCTTTAACAAACCTGCAATGCTACAGAATCACACAATACTTATCATGTTGAGTGTTAGATGAAGTGCTGCACATTTAAATAAGCGCGCAGTAATGAGAATGTTGACTCAGGGCTCAGGGTTTTTTTGTCATTGTGAGCATCTGTGCAGTTTGTATCTCTGGTGATTCTGTTCACAAGTCCAAGTAAGTAGATGTATTTGGATCCTGTGAAGTGAAAACTTTACTCTATATGAAATTTAAATTGTAGGGTTTTTATGTTATGTGCTTATAAATGTTCAGTTATTTAGAACATGAAGAAAATGTAATGACAAGACACAGCAGCAAACTTCCTGTTTTCTTGACTTCTCAGAATCAGCAGCACTTCTCAGAAAGGGTCTGTGTGTTAATGTGTGAATGTGCCACCAGTGACACATCATCAATCACAATGATAGGAATCTGTCATGTCAATCAGAGTGATGGGTATCTGTCATGTCAATCACAGTGATGGATATCTGTCATGTCAATCAGAGTGATGGATATCTGTCATGTCAATCAGAGTGATGAATTGCTGTCATGTCAATCACAGTGATGGGTATCTGTTAAGTGACTGTAGCTTCCTCTGTGTCTCCGGAAGAGTAAAAATAAAATACATTTTGAAATGTCAATTTATTTCCTCCTTACTGACTCATAAGGAGAGCACTGAGACTGAACACTTCTGCTTCCAATCACATGCTTTGGAAAGTACTGCAGGCAAATGGATGGAGAGAGAGAGAGAAAGAGAGAGACAGAGAGGAAGATAGAGAGAAAGAGAGAGAGAGAGAGAGAGAGTGAGAGAGAGAGAGAGATAGGGTCACACAGAGGAGCTCAGTTTCTCCTGAGTAGTAATGCTCATTTCCGTTATTCTGCATTTTTTTTTTGGCCTATGTTCTTTCATGATACTTTAAATAATATGAATGCAACACTGTAATGCACATACTGTAGTTGGCACAGGACGACGCATACATTTCCAACTCAGCATTGCTGAAGAATGATCTGCCCTGTTACTGTAACAGTAAATAAAAAAAGTAAAATGAAGAAGTCTAAAATAATCATTCGTTCATTTGCTGGAGATGAGTAAAGTTTACTTTTCTGTCAGAGGTCTTCATGCGTTGTCATGTTATCTGTTATGATAGTGGAAAGGTAAGAGGTTCTTAAGAAATATTTATTCGTAGATGTATTTAGTCAAACTTGTGTCATGAAAGTAACATTGTTAAGGTTAAGCAAAGGTTTTAGGAAGTGTGCTTAAACTATCACTGCAACACTAAGTTTGTATCCAGTATTACTTAATGATCTAACAAACATGCTGTACTATACAAGTTGGATCTACTTCTGATAGTGAATCTGTTGGATCTTTACCTTTAGGGTTTGCTGCTGATGCTGATGAGCTGTGTGACGTCTCTTTCTGTGGTGATTCTGCTCACAATTCAAGGTAAATCAAACATTTGTGTCTATTTTCCTGTTTTTCTTCCCTGCGATTTCAAACTCTGTGTGTGTGTATGTATGTATGTGTGTGTGTGTGTGTGTGTGTGTGTGTGTGTGTGTGTGTGTGTGTGTGTGTGTGTGTGTGTGTGTGTGTGTGTGTGTGTGTGTGTGTGTGTGTGTGTGTGTGTTGCCAACTAAGTACAATCTGGCATTGTGGTACCCTAACAACCATCATCCACACTGCATAATGCACTCCAATCCCACCCAACATTTTGAATCCATTGCTCGTATTGTTAATGGCTTTAATAAGTACAAAGGACTTTTTACTGCACGCCACGACCGCATTGTCGACCTCATTGCTAGTACTGTTAAGGGAGTATTCCCCCCAAATATGTCATTGTACAAACACTCCCGTATAATACCGGATTGGTTTGGCAGCTCTGATGATGTGTTCTGCAACATCCCTAACACCCCTGATGTATTTTTCTTGGACAAGGTTAAAAGGGAGGTAGTAATCCTGGAGGTAGCCTGTGTCTATGACCTCTACATGGACATAGCCTTCCTTGACAAGTTGACCACATATCAGCCCATTGTTGCTAAAATAAGAGACCTAGGCTATACATGTAAGCTGGTAGTATTGATATGAAGTCTAGGGCATGTCGATAAGCTTTCAGTCATTGGGCTACGACTGGCAGGACTTAGTAAGAGACAATCCAAACAACTAGTAAAGGTCTGCTCTATATCAGCTGTTATAGGTAGTCTTGCTGTTTGGCGTAGGAGAGGTACCCATGAGTCACTAAGCTGTATTCAACCTCTGAGAAATGTTTGAATCCTTTCTGTAAGAATATGAATTGTGGATTCAAATAAAGAATTTAAATGTGTGTGTGGACGTGAGTGTGTGTGTGTGTCACACTCAGTGTTGAGACTAACGCGTTACTAAGTAACGCGTTACTGTAATTCCACTACTTTTAGCGGTAACGAGCATGTAACTAAGTATTTGATTAAATCGAGTAACGCAGTTACAGTTACTGCAATCTAAATGAGTTCGTTACCCGCGTTACTAACTTTTGTGGAAAATTAACACTTGCAGACAAGAAGACAAGATAGACCTACTTTAGCTTCTTCTGATCTGACGTCGCAGGACCAGTGCGACCGCACATGAAAGACACTCTGCTACCCAGATCCACGACCGCTTACACACACAAACACACACACATTGCACCTGCATACAATCACGCACGCATGCACACACACACACAAAGACACGCACAAGGCTGTACATACGCAACTGTCTCCCATTTTCCAGGACTGCTAACACACACACACACACATTGCACTTGCATACAATCACGCACGCACTCACACACGGATATACAACCGCAATTATTTCTCCCATTCTCCACGGCCGCTAACACACATTCATTGCACTTGTATACAATCGCGCATACATATGGAATGAAGGCTAGGACACCGATCGTGGTTTCCAACATTTATTGTTTAACCAGAAAACGCGTGGAATCTATTACCAACTGTATAAGGTGTTCGTGTCCTCAGTCATCTTGGCTGTCGGGCAACGGCGAAAGAAGCGCCACCGGGACCAGTGGGAACTTATAAACAGTTCCTACCTTGATCAGGGTGGGGATTGCCAGCGATTAGGATGTATTAGAAAGATATTATTCTAATTATATATTTAGCATATTGTGAATACTGTGTGGGTGTTTCAGGGTATTTTGTGAACTGAACCACTAATTGATTATTTTTTATCCCCCTACTTTTTATATGGTGTTAATACTGTTAAGCCAATCACTAATGTAGTAAAAAAAAAAAAAACACTGTTAAATGACTGAGACAGTTATTTTGTGTTGAGTTAAGTGTTAAAAGGGACTTTTGTACTACTGCTTGATTTGAAGGCATGTTGCCCTGTTGTTTAAAATAATTAGGTACAAAATATATGTGTTTATTGGGTTTGACTGTTCAGTACTGTTCATATTCATTATATTAAACGCAGATATAAAAGTAACTTAAAAGTTACTTTCCCTAGTAACTAATTACTTTTGATATACAGTAACTGGGAAGTAATTCAATTACCTTTAAAAGAAGTAACTAGTAACTGTAACTAAGTACTAATTTTCAGTAACTTGCCCAACACTGGTCACACTTGTGATTTGTAAATTACTTGAAGGAGGAGTGAGACAAGATGTGGGGTTAATCTCCTGCACCGTCTACATCTCTACACCTCTCCACTCCTCTTCTGTCATGGTCTTCAGCTTACAACACATGCCCTCTTCACACCACCTCCCATTTTCCTTCAGACATTTTGTATGTTGTTTTAAAATTGCAGATTCAGAACCTCAACGTAGTAATGTTATAGTACTGAAGGGCTGTTAGCATGCTAGTCACGTATGCCCTGAGCTCCTAAGAGTCTTGTCCTCAGAGAGTGTAATACTGTGTTAGACCCTTTGTTAATAAGATGTCGTTTAACAGTGCATCGTGTGTGTGTTCTGTTGTAGCTGTTTATGGTGAGGAGTGGAGCATTAAGTACTGGCCTGACACGTGTGGTTTTGTGGGGTCTTCAGTGGACATGATCTGCTACCCCTACCCCATTGACTTCAGCATTAAAGAAGTTTACTGGACAAAACACAACTATACGGATCCTCCTCTTCTTCGTGATGACCCAGAGTACAGGAACAGAATCACTGAGACCTGTCCACATGGACATAACTTTTGTAAATTAGATATAAAGTCATTGACTAAATCAGATATTGGTAGGTATTACTGCAGGATAACAACATCCATTAAAGACCAGAACAGGATTGGAACACCAGGGATTTATCTGGATGTTAAAGGTAACGACCTGATTGTCAAATATGTATCCTATTCGTATATGTGTGTGTCTGTGTGTTTGTGTGTGTGTGTGTGTGTGTGTGTGTGTGTGTGTGTGTGTGTGTGTGTGTGTGTGTGTGTGTGTATGTGTGTGTGTGTGTGTGTGTGTGTGTCTGTGTCTGTGTGTGTGTATTTGTGTGTGTGTGTGTGTGTGTGTGTGTGTGTGTGTGTGTGTGTGTGTCTGCGTCTGTGTCTGTGTGTGTGTGTGTGTGTGTGTGTGTGTGTGTGTGTGTGTGTGTGTGTGTGTGTGTGTGTGTGTGTGTGTGTGTTTGTGTGTGTGTGTATTTGTGTGTCTGGCTGTTTGTGTGTCTGTGTGTCTGTGTTTGTGTTTGAACATCTTTTCATGTGTGTGTGTGTGTTTGCGTGTGAATACAGCCTACTATGGTTGGTGTTTGTCAGTCCTGTATGTCTTGGGTAAAGGGAAACACACTCTTGTTCTGCATGCGTTAAATATCTCCTTGTGACACATGTAATCAGACATGTAATGTTCTCTCTCACAGACGCCCAACAGACATCACTGTCCATCAGTCCCCCTGGTGACATACAGGAAGGCACAGACGTGACTCTGACCTGCACCAGCACACCTGATCTACCAGTGAGGAAGTACAGATGGTACAAGAATGATCCCTTTAGAGCCCTGGCCACTGAACATGAGCAGGGTAATGAAACATACACCATCAGGCACATCAGACATGAAGACAGTGGACAATATATATGTGCGCCAGAATATGAATGTGCCAGCGGACACTCATCTACTCATCTCAAGGTTTCATGTGAGTAGCCTTTATGACACTTTTGTAATATCAGCCACATTTTGTGGCAGGTGACTTGAGATATTATGGACTCAAGACTTCAAGTGTTGTAATATACTATTATTTGTATTAATACGTTTAGTTTCAAGATATAATTGGGGTTGGAGTTAGCTTTTGTCATAGTGATAACACTATCATTAGAAAAAGAGAAATGAGGCACGGACAAAAGGGAGAGATGATGGAATCATGGAGGTGTATCGAAAGTTAATAGACACACTCTCCAAATAGTAAACATTATGTAGTAATAACACTTTGCATACATGAGGACTTTAACATACAGTTTTGGCATGTTGATGGTATGCAGATCCTCCAAATAACACAAGAATCGAGTCTAATCCATCTGGTGAAATGATTGAGGGAAGCACAGTGACCCTCACCTGCATGAGTGAAGCTGATCCACCAGTACACACATACACCTGGATCAAGAAGAGTGGAGCTGGAGAACTGAAGTCAGGAAAGGAAAAGACACTCATCTTCAACAAAATCCGTGTTGAGGACCGTGGGGAATATCTCTGTCAAGCAACCAACAGGATTGGTCAACAGGATTCTCCTGCTATGTTTATCCAGGTCTTATGTGAGTATCATTGTAAATCAACACAAGGTAAGATTCACTGATTTGCATTGGTGCATCAGTATAAAAGTTCACAATGCTATTGCCCCAATCAAAAAACTATACACCAGATGGAATTTTGGATGAAGTTGAAGACATTTATTTCAAGTGCCAAGAAAGAGGCATCAGTTTTAAAATCAAATTCATTTTCAAATGAAGCAACTACAGCGGAAGACATTGAGTTAACTGGAGCATAACTGTAATTGCATAAAGAAGTTGGACATGTTATGGTTTGCAGATGCTCCAAAGAACACAAGAATCAAGTCTGATCCATCTGGTGAAATGATAGAGGGAAGCACAGTGACTCTGACCTGCATGAGTGAAGCTGACCCACCAGTACACACATACACCTGGATCAAGAAGATTGGAGCTGAAGAACTGAAGACAGGAAAGGAAAAGACACTCATCTTCAACAAAATCCGTGTTGAGGACCGTGGAGAGTATCTCTGTCAAGCAGCCAACAGGATTGGTCATCAGAAGTCTCCTGCTGTGTCTGTCCAGGTTTCATGTTAGTATTAAAAAACATATACAATGTGCAAGTTTGTAGATTTGGGGGTAAGTTGAAGTTGATGATTACATATGATACTTTATCCCATTTAGATACACCAAAGAACACAACAGTCTTCACTACACCTTCAGGTGTGATAACCAAGGGCAGTTCAGTAACTCTGGCCTGCAGCAGTGATGCCAACCCACCAGTGGAGATCTACACCTGGTTCAAGGTGAATGAGTCCACTCCAGTAGGATCAGGACAGCAGTTCAGCATCACTGACATCAGCTCTGAAGATGGAGGACAGTACTACTGTGAGGCCAAGAATAAATATGGCACTGGGAACTCATCTACGGTCTCAGTCATAGTTGAAGGTATCAGTGCGTCTCCTTGTGTCTCCAATGATGATTTAACTTGTGATTGTTCTCCTCCTGTGCTTCATGTCTAATTGGTTCCTTTTAGGAGATCAATCCTCTGTATTGATTCCCGTGGTGGCAGTCTCTGTCTGTGGACTTGTGTGTCTGCTGTGTGCTTTTGTTGGGGTGAAGTGAGTGAATATGAAAAGGATCCTTTGGTTTAAAGAAATCATTCTCTCATATTTTAGTAATTTTTGTTTTAATGTACATATGTTTCTTATAGCATGTTTTTCATGTCTCCTTTCATAGGAAAATGAGAAGGAGAAAGAAACCAGAGGATCAGGTAATGCACCTTTTTCTCCAGTGTAAGGTGTCATCCATCTTGCTTTACCATCTAACTCTGGCTGTTTATATCTTCTCAGGACCATCAGTATTCCAGTATCAAACTCCAGAGCAGAGGAGGAGCAGAGGATGATGTTCAGTACTCCACCAACCTTCCCCATGGCTCCAGAGAGACTGCAGGAGCTCAGGGGGACGACGTCCAGAACACCAGCGTCAAGTTCGAAAAGGCTGGTGTCGCACATGGGTGAGTCTCTGACCTTCAAAGACTATAAACTTTGTAAAGCAACACAATCACTTATTTTTGTAACAAGGTTGTAGGTTATTTTGGCAAATAACTGTTCCATTATGCATTTAAAGGCCCAGTGAAGCTTGTAATGTAATTCAACTTCTCAGGTCAATTATGTGTTTGTGTTCCCACAGGAGGAAGAGAAGAACTTCAGGCTGTGACTCCAGGAACACAGACAACTTCACACAGGTGAGTATGTGTGGATATGTGTGGAGTCATTAGCATTACATCTTTTTCTGGTCATTTTAGACATTATCAGTTCATGCTCTATGTTGGTAGTGTGCTGTTGGAGCTCAGCTGGGAGATCAAGCTGCCACCAGTACTGTCTCCTAATTGACTACAGTTTAATGGTGTCTCTTAATTGACTACATGCTAATGGCCACCAGTACTGTCTCCTAATTGACTTCAGGTTAATGGTGTCTCAATGACACATGTCTTTTCTGTCTTTGTCTTAGGGTGATGTGGACTATAAGAATTATCCTCAGGAAAGAAACCCTGGTGCCGTCCAGATAAGTTCAGTTTACGAGAGCCCCAACGCCTTTCAACCTGATGAAGTTTACCAGAACCTGGACCCCAACGCCACCCAAACTGATGCAATTCATCAGAGCCTGATAAACTAGATAAGTGAGCTGATATAAAACCTTTCAGTGTGAATCTGTTTGACCATGAAATACTGTATATGGCAAGTGACATCTCATAGAGTAGAAATATTGGTCCCCGTTATTTTTACATACTGTATTTCACAAGTTTATCTGAGTGTGCTTTCTTTGTTCAAGACCGTTGTACTGCACACACAACATGCATGATTTGTGTATACCTAGGTGAAGATGATAAAACGTGTTAACATGCCTGAGAACAGATACATGAGTTGTCATAAAACAAATCTGTTTTCTGTATGCAAACTATAGTGTGGCAAATGGATTATCATAGAGTAGACATATTGGTCCAGTAGTTTGAGTGTGCTTTCGTTGTTCAAGATGTTCATATTGCAAGTGCCTTGTATGATTATTGTTTAACTACTGTAAGTGAGGTTAAATGGTTTAACATGTCTGAGTTCTGAATGCATTTGCTTGAGTTTTGCTGTGATGTAGCTGTAGTATTCTTTGATTCATAACAAAGGGTCCTATTTGTATCTCAATCAAACATTATTAAACATTAATAGAAATGTTTTTCTCTTTTTTATACCATGTTATTGCTGTAAACTGTATGCTGTGTTTTAAACATCCATATGTTACCCAAAAGTATAAAAGATGTTTTACTCTTGAACAGTTCTAGGAGAGGGTGTTGGTTTGTATGGTTCCCACGTCTCCCAGTATGTGCTTGGATTAAGACTTTAGAATTCCTAAGGGATATAATTCATTTTGAAACATTGTTAATGACTTAAGAATGTTAATCAAGTGCCTTGTGTTAATACATACCTTGTATAAACCATTTGTGATGTTTGTGAAATTGCTTCACTTTCATCTGTGAACTGTGATTGAAGCCGACAATTGTTAATGAATAAATATACTGATCTACAACTCCGGAGTCCTGATATAACTTGAGTGAATTTTCACCTAACAAAAAGTATGTTTTTATTTTAAATAATGCTATTTCATCGTAAATCCACTACCAAATCGCAATTTGATTGAATATTACTTTTTTTGTTTTAACATATGCAAAACATTCATTTAAACACAGTGAGTGAAAAGTCCATCAGGGGTTAACAGTTTAACTTAACTTCAGTTAATTTGCTGGCTAAGGATCAGGAGGGGTTGTCTGTGGAGACATGAAATGTGATTCTGATGGTGTGATTATACTGTACATCCAGCAGAGGCCACTCTTTACTATGCAGGTCAGTGGAGGCTCTAGTAACTTCCCATGCTTACCCTAAAACCCTCACCCTGGAACTCCACACTTAGAGATGATTTACCTCTTCATGTAAACAATGAATGACTTAAGTTCCCCTCATGGGATGCCATGGCATCTCTCGATAAATCCTCAAAATGAAATGAGGCTCAGGTTGCAGTTAGAGATTACTACAATTATCAAAATTAATAGACCAAAACAATTGCCCTGAAGGAATGACAGTGCCCCCTGCTGTAATTGTAATGGTAGTGCACTTCTCCTGGACTCAAGTACCACCACAACCATCAGATATGCAGTATGTATATATTCCAAAGGAGTAAGCGAACATGTGTAACATACAATTCCAGATTCCATTAAGAATGATTCAAACACTAGGCAAAACCCAGATCCCAGAGGCTTGAAAGAGAGACGTGATACGTGAGCAGCTCATGGCTAACGGGGCAAGATAAGTCACAGTGAGAGAATCTCAGAGCCGAGTTTTAATGCTGCCTCTGAGGTGCAGATGAAGCTTAAGTGAAAACAGGAAAGAAGCAGGTCAGGAAAACCGTCAGGAAAACCGTGGAGTACGGGAGTGTGGAACACACAAGACGTGTCAGAACAGGAAGTTGACTGGGCCAGGCTGGACCGTGACACAGGTTTGACTAGTAGCAAAGAGAGTTGGACTGTAAGTTGTGCAAAGGTCCGTGTTTACCTCAGTACAGGGAGGCCAAGGGTGCTCACTGTCTTTCTGAGCCAAACACAACCACAAACCACACCTGTGCTGAAAGCCTCCGTCTCTCTCCATGAAGCACACAGCAAGCTGCAAGCTTTGTTTTATTTCTATTATTATCTTTCTATTTTGAACCTCCTCTTTCTAAAGGTACCTACACATTGCTTGACTTCTTTAATGGAGTAAATGTTTCAGATGAAAGACAGTTGTGTCTTTCTTTTGTCTGAACTCACCTCATCAAGTAATTGGTGGCTGCAGAAGAATGTTTACGAGTAGACAGTAAGCAAAATATGTGTCAACACTACAAACATGAAGAAAGACTATTTGATTATACTTCGTTTACTTCAGAGACACATACTGGTTAATCATCCTTCCTTCTTTGAATCTAGTTCTGTTTCACTACCAGGACATTGCACAGACTACTATATGGAACTAGGCATTGCCTGTCATAGCCAAAGACTGTCACTGTTTTAATGGTTGGGAAGTGACTGTGTTGGAGAATGTGCTTCTGTTTGTAACTGTACACTCACCTGTTTACTTCAGTTTGAGGAGTCTGCTCATGTCAACAGCAAACATGAAGAAAGATTATTACTGAGCAGAAGTCTGTCAAAAAAAAGACTGCTGCTTTGAAAAGGTGAGGTCCTCATGAGAAAGCTTAATTTGTGTGGTCAGCTGTTCAAGAGAAAAGACACACTTCATCTATGGTCTAAATATATATTAGTGCGTGTGCGTGTGTCTCTGCACTTTCGTCTGTGTGTGTGTGTTCATGCGTACGTGTGCATGAACATGTTTGCATGTGCGTGTGTATGTGTGTGTGTTTAAATGTAGCCCTGCCTGCGCTCAGTAGGACATACTGGAGTCTCACAAAGGACACAATAGAACATGGTAAGAGCTTTTAAGTATCAGAACAGGAAATAACTTATTATATATTTAATAATGTATATGCTTAAACGGTTGCTTTTCCACTACTGTGTTGATAAGCAAGAATCTCTTTCAACGTGTTAACTCAAACCTTTAACAAACATGCAATGCTACAGAATCATGCAATACTTGTCTTGTTGAGTCTAAGATGAAGTGCTGCACTGATTGTTTAAATGTATTACGAGTGTTGACTCAGGGTTTAGGGTTTTTTGGTCATTGTGAGGATCTGTGCTGTCTGTATCTGTCTGGTGATTCTGTTCACAAGTCCAAGTAAGAATGTCTATTTTGTTCCTGTGAAAAGAATACATTATTCTATATCAGATTTAAAATATGTGTTTTTTTATGTCCTTGGCTAATGCATTTTGTGGCATGAGGAAAATGTAGAAAGTAAAAGTAGAGTCACAGCCAGGGATGGATTGAAGAACGGGCCTACCGGGTTCAGGTCCAGTGGCCCATTAGCTCAGGGGGCCCCTAAGCCAGAGCCTCTGCGTGAAGTCCCTTTTATGTATATCTTATTTGTGGTTGAAAAAGGTGTATTTTGTTAATTTGCTTATTTGAGTGTCCCTGTGCTGTGTTAGAAAATGTGCATGTGCGCCAGGGGCGTAACTATAGAGAATGCAGCCAGTGCGGAAGGTTCAAAGGCAAAGCAGACCCTGCTTTCTAATTTTTTTGGATTAGCTTAGATCCCTTATGCTTTATATTCCCTCAAAATGGCAAACCTGTCTCTGTCATGGTTTTCATAGGGGGAAATTGTCAGTAGCAATCTATAAAACAATTATATGCTTATCGTACATACACTATAGAAACTATTAAAAAGCTGATTCAATTAAATGAATAATTTCGTATTAAATTTGTTATTTTCGTCATATACAGATATACAATGATTGCTGGGTAATATGTATCTTGTTCGCTAATGTCAAGTCTCTATTTGATCATGGGACGAGAAGGTACAATACAGCTAGTTTAGGCGCAGAATCTGAACGTCAAGACCTACAAACTGACATAGCCAGAGGCACAGTACACTTGCGAACGACGACTTTCAAACATAAAAGTGGTGATGCAAGATTACCTCAGACTAGCTTAGACAGAATATCCAGCCCATTCAGCCTCTCCTGTCCCATGCTGCTCAGGTAGGTATAAATCAGTTTCAATTTGGAAAATAATCACTCAGCTGTTGCCCTGTCACATGTAATGTCAGAAACCATAGCAGGGCAGCGCAACGAAGGTGGATGTTACAGAGTAAACTTTGAGCTGTTTACTTTCCTAATAAAATAGCCAAAGTATCTAACTCGACCGTTAAATCCATATATATATATATATATATATATATATATATATATATATATATATACGCCTAATGGTGTTTGAGTGTGTGTGTGTGTGTGTTTTGCAATAGCAACTTTTTTTTTTATCTCAAAGGGGGTGGGGGTGGGGGTGGGGGGCCTTTAACATGTACAGGCCCAGGGGCCTGTGGTTGCTTAATCCGTCCATGGTCACAGCAGCAAACTTCCTTTAGTCTTGACTTCTCAGAATCAGCAGTGCTTCTCAGAAAGGGTCTGTGTGTGACGTTGTGAATGTGTCACCAGGGCAACGCAGACCAATGTAAACGTGTCCATGTCAGTGAAAAGAAAAAAAAGGGGGAGATAACTGTCCTCCCTTACATTGCTGCTACCACTACTCCTCCTACTACTGAGCAGCCGTGTGCCGCTTTCTCAGCTGTTTCAGGGGGTGGAGTAACGGTGGTTACTGTGCTAGTAACGGTGGTTACTGTGCTAGTAACAGTGGTTACTGTGCTGTTTTTTTTTAAGTCCTTGTTTTTTGCTGTTCACAAAGGTTAAACAAGTTTGTGGTGGGCATCAGGCTGAAAGGGTCTGACATTTTGTCTGAGTGACTCTCAAAGGCTACACAATTTTTGGTGAATGAGTCCACTCCAATAGGATCAGATCAGCAGTGCAACATCTAACATCAGGCCATATGTGAGGGCAGGGATAAATAGGTAGCAGACAAGTCATCTGTCATGTCAATCACAGTGATGGGTATCTGTCATGTCAATCACAGTGATGGGTATCTGTCATGTCAATCACAGTGATGGGTATCTCTCATGTCAATCACAGTGATGGGTATCTGTCATGTCAATCACAGTGATGGATATCTGTCATGTCAATCACAGTGATGGGTATCTGTCATGTCAATCACAGTGATGGGTATCTGTCATGTCAATCACAGTGATGGGTATCTGTCATGTCAATCCCAGTGATGGATATCTGTCATGTCAATCACAGTGATTGATATCTGTCATGTCAATCACAGTGATGGATATATGTCATGTCAATAACAGTGATGGAGAAATCAGTCTTTAGTTATTCAGTGTGGCTGGACACGTTTGTTTTTCAAACACTTGTGCTGCAGGCAAAGGGATGGAAAGAGAGAGAGAGAGAGAGAGGGGGTGACAGAGAGAGAGAGAGAGAGAGAGAGAGAGAGAGAGAGAGAGATAGAGAGAGGGAGAGAGAGAGAGGGGGGGTGACAGAGAGAGAGAGAGAGAGAGAGAGAGAGAGGGAGAGAGAGAGGGGGGGGTGACAGAGAGGAGCTTATTTAATTTTAACAAGAGACTGACCACTAGATGGAGCTGTGTGGAGCAGAGTGTTGACTGTTTTCCTAAATGAGGATATCACATGAATCAGACATGGGCCCTGTTCAGCGCAGAACTGAAGCTAAGTTAATCAATCTAGCTCGCTAAATGAGAAAATCTAGCTCGCTAAATCAGAACAGGCTATACCGGTCTGCCGACGGCTGATAAACGCCTTAAACGTGAAGCTAATAACTCATCAGCTAATTTGCGCGTGCACGTCCTGCTTCAAAAGGCAGGATAGGTCGATCACCAAAACCATGATTTTTTTAACGGTACAATAGTCTAAACTCAAAGAAAAAGACAAATGTTTTCCTCCGCTAAGGCAGGAGATGACCATGAACGCGTTATGAAGAATTCAAGACCATAATCATGGCAAAATCCAACCCTGCCGCCGTGTAAGAGCAATACAAGAAAGTGTCAATGGGCTGTGTAATCAGTAATATCTTTTGATAAAAGAATTATGTGTCTTTGGTGCAGTGGATAGAGCTCACGGATTTGTTTGCAATAAATGACTCGAGAAGGTCTTTTAAATTAATTATTCCTTGTGGGCTGAATCGGTAGCGCTCATACAAGAACTCATCATGATGGAAAAATGGATCTTGGCGATCGCAAATAACTCTCTCCATATGCTAATCAAACTATCTAATCTGACTGTTCGGTCAATGGGATCCCTCCTTTTGCTGAGGGTGTGGCAAGATTAGCCAGCTAAACTTAGGTAAGCCTGCCCTTGAGCAGGTTAGTGCTAAGTGATGTGTTACTATGGTAATTTATCAGAAGTTGCTTCGCCAAACCAAAAAAGGGGATTTTATTTTTTTAGCCTGGAATCTAGCTCGCTAAACCGCTTAGCGAGCTACGCCAAACAGTACCCTGACCAGGGAAGTGCACAGGAGTGTGCTAAGGTTGCTTGGGCAACTGCCCGTTTGCCCTCTTCGACTGAAGTTGCCCCTCCGAAGGAAATAAGTTGCCCCTCCGGAGGAAATACATATGTATTTGCGATCAGATGACGGGGGCGTGGCAGCCGTGGTTAGTGACAGCTTAAAATTATATTGTGAAAATTTGCGATTACATGACGGGCGTGTGGCATCCGCGGTTAGTGACAGCTTAAAATTATATTGTGAAAATTTGCGATTACATGACGGGGGCGTGGCAGAGGCAGTGAAAAAAATCTTTCTTGTCCCTTTTTTCCAGGTCAGAGCAACTGCCCTTCAAAATTCCTGTGCACATCCCTGACCCTGACCATTGTTTAGGTCAAGATAAGACTGGTCCATTCAGATGATCTGCTCATTTGTCTGTAAATACAGAAAGATGTCTGTGTCTGTGTGTCTAGCCCTCATTTAATTTTTGGCTCATTTAATTTTGTCTAGGGAAAATATAAATATGGTGGTGGGATGCTAATTTAAATGACCTTTTACCCAACTCGGACACAGTTTTGAATTCGCAGTTTAGAAAAAAACAATTACATATTTATTTACACAACATATTAACAAGCAAACAATTAAACACCGCAGCAGTGTTGGAAGAAGTACTGAAGTTTAGTACTTAAGTAAAAGTACAAGTACCCAGGAAAATTGAAGTAAAAGTAGAAGTAAAAGTAGTACGTCAACAATCCTACTTAAGTAAAAAGTAAAAAGTACTCACTTTTAAATTTACTTTAAAAGTAAAAGTACTTACTCAATGGGTTGTCTCTCAATGTCTAGGCTTTGCCATTTTGATTAAGAAATAGCGACTGGTAATAAATGCCTCTACAGATGTCACTACTAGTAATAATTATAAGCCACAAAATGTGTTAATTGGAAAGGTTGGTGTGCTTATTGGGCCTATTGTCTGTAATACTGTTCACACTCTATCTTACAATTCTGCAGATGACAAGTTATCTACCAGGGATTATTTGCCATTAAGCCAAACCAATAGACACAATTGTATATCTTTTAATCTTTTATTTAATTGTAAACGTGTAAAAAATGGAAATATGAATCATGAAAAACAAATTGTTAAACTGGTCAATGCAGAGTTTTATACTCTATTGATTGCAGAAAAACATATTGAGTAACCCAAGACTAGGCATTAAGTCTGCATGCCAGGCAATAACCAGTCAATAAAAAAAGGCAAATCTTCACGTTAGCTTGACATTGCTAAACTACCAGCTTTATCTTACCACTACGTTAAATAAATAATCAAGGTACAATCGTGATATTTTGATGCTATTGCTGTATGTCAACATGTATTTTGCTAGATAACAGTATGAAATCATGTCAGTAACCGCATACAATATGCAAAAGTCATAGACATTAACTTCGCATAACTCGACCTGTTTCTCCAAATTTGAAGGCGAATTTTTTTAGGTAGACGGGAAACGCACTGAAACCTCCACGAGTTATTCTTGGGGCCTCTGAACTTGAACATGTCCTCAGATGAGGCTGACTCTGAATCCATGCTGAAAAGTTGTTTGTTAGTCAGGCTGTTTGACGAATGTTTAAGCAAAACAGGCAAGCCTACCCTAGTGCTGCCAACTACACACTCTGCTGTCATTGGAGCTGATAGAGCCACCTGATTGGTTGAAACGTCCTAAAGCAACGCAATCCATATTTTCGTGTAGGCAACATTTTGGCGAAACTGTGTTCATAAAATGTAAAGAATAACGACACATATTGTAGAAATGTAGCGGAGTAAAAGTATAGATAATAGCTGCAAGTTGTAACGAAGTAAAAGTAAAAAGTATGCACTATTATTTTTACTTAAGTAAAGTACATAAACGTAAAAATGTAACTAAGTACAGTAACGAAGTAAAAATACTTTGTTACATTCCACCACTGCACCGCAGACATAGCACACAATACCAAAATGTTCTACTGGCCAGTATAATTTAAAGTTGGTGCACTTTCGTTGGAGCTTGTAACCGTCAATTTAAGGTGAAACAACAGTAATCCACTCACGGCTACCCATATAGTTCAGTGGAAATAGGTTGTCCTCTTCTCCCGCAATCATCCTTGAGCGAATGCAGTCAGTGACTAGTTTAGCTCAGAATTAGCACTTAGGGCCTGATTTACTACCAGGATTGAGCCCATTTCAGGCGTAAAATAGCGGTTGTAAACATAAAACGGTTTTTACTAAGGAGGAGCATTTGAGTAGAAGCGCATTTTTACGCTTTGTGGTTGTAAACCAAAACGAGATGGGAGGTTATAAGAAACCTGGGCGTCAGGCGCAAATATATGGGAGGAGAGAAGTTAAGTGCGCCTAATGATGTATTGCGTGATATTTACTAAAACTGCCTGGCGAGCGCACGTCTCTAATTTGCGGGATAATTCTCCGCCTTATAAAAGCACGTCTTAACCAGGAAGGGCATTTCCATTGAGTCTGAAATGTTGATATGGCAGCAGTTATAAGAGCAAGGTGAAGACATAGACAGACACAGCGCACAGAAATATTTTTTTCAACTCGTATAACACTTTTTCAGTTAAGCGAAACACAAATCATTAGACGGTACAGGTTAACCAGCCACGCAATACTTCAATTACTGAACCAGATCAGAGACGACATCGAACCCTCTAACCCTCCATTCCATCAGTTGTTAAACTCCGGACAACATTGCAAATATTGGCATTGGATCATTTCAAACAGTTATAGCATCAGCTGTAGGTATATCTCAGCCTTCACTCAGCCAAATATTCACCCAGGTACTCGACGCATTGCTATGGCGCACTGGTCAATACATTTCCCCACTGCCATTGCTGAAATAAGAGACATCAAACAGGACTTTTTTTGAAATCGCAAACTTTCCGAACGTTATTGGAACCATTGATTGCACCCTTGTATAAATTATTAATCTCGCGATGTACACATCTATATTGTTATAATAGACAGTTTATGCATTAATGCCACCAATAGCATCTTCTTTATAATTGTGTTATTTTAAACATCTCGCTGTAGGTGATGGCGGGCAGAACAACAATATAAAAGCGCACACATTGAATCCGGTTCAGTGATTGAGCGAACGTGAACCAATATATCTATCTCCTCTTCGCTGAACCTTCATTTTCTCTTCCTTGAATCTCCATGGTGGCAGTTACTTGCAGGCGATTTCTTCCGTCTTTTAACGGTGCGCTAAATAATTATTGCCCAACGCGGTTTGATAAATACCATGGAAAATGCAGATTAAGCTGCGGTCGCAATGTTTGTAAATCAGGCCCTGAAGGGCGGAGTAAACACAGATTGCCCAGCACGGATCTGGTTTGATAAATACCAGTGAAAATGTGGAAAAACACACAAAAGGTCGCTTTCAAAATAATAATAACACGGTCGAACAAACCAGAACTAAACCCATTAACAAACAAACATTTACCCACCCCAACAACGCTATCGCAAAACTGGTAGGCGGTAAGCTTGCCTGCTAGCTAGCTACTAGGCAATAGTTACGCACAACAACAATGTCCACAATAAACATTGTTCACACCACACAATGTCCACAATAAACATTGTTCACACCACACAATGTCCACCCCGTTACCGCAGCCGGTAAACCCTTCTTCTCACTCCACAAATGTAGCAGGCCTGAAGCGTGGCTAGCGTGCGTTCTGGCCGAAATCTCTATGACCACTTCACTCTCTTGAGCAGCAAAATAATAATTACACAGCACTGTACCTTCGTGTAGATAAAAGTATCCTTTATTCCACAGTAGGCGATCCGATCCCTCTTTAGTTCCCGGCAGAGATATTATCCTAGGCTGTTTGGCCAACAAGCCGTATAATCCCCTGCACGAATTTCTATCGAGTCCTATTGAGAAAGTGCGTTGCCTCTCGGCTCCTCCTCGTCACACCGTGGGTTTCCTCTCACCGAATTCCAGGGCTTTTCCTCTCTCCTCCCGTTCTCACTCAAACAGTATTACTTAGTTCCTCAACCAATCAGCACTCACTGACATCACGAGTTACTACACAAACCAGCACAGAAAACATGAATAAGCATTGTGGTATTTGCACAGTTCCACACATTAGTAGAAACATATCCACAACAGCAATAGAAACAACTAGAATGCGTTTCATGAACGAACAGCGAGAGTGTGCTTGCTCTGTTGCGGCCATCAAGCACAAGCAACTGCAGTGGCCGAGTGCGCATATGTTGTTGAGGGGCCTCACAGACTGATATCTGAGAACAAAATCTGTATAGTACTGTGTTTTCTGTGTTCAGTAAAACGTTGAATGCAGGTTGTAGGATGAATATGCCAGCCTTCCAGTGTAACCATCTGCAGTGACACTGTATAGACCTTTTTGTTTTCAACCAATATATTTTAGCAAGCAACCAAGCTCAACCATTATATTTTGGCTCCACTGACATTTAAACATATGAGGGTATCTTTGTTGTTCTGTTTTTATTTGTTTGTTTGTTTGCTTGTTTATTGTGAAAGGGTCTCGTGTGTTACATTTAGCTTGGAGAAGTCTTAAAATAGGCTCCAAGTGTCATTATCTCTTATAGGGTGTAATTATTCGTCCAAAGGTCATGTTAATCAATGAGTGCACCTGAATTGTGCGGTATTTGTTGAGGGAGACTTGAGGGTTCCAGAGTTTCGTTATACTGACTTACTGAGCTAAGTGAATTGTTGAAATTGTTATCTTGGTAAAAGGAAACATCTCTGCAACAATATTGGAATGAATGCGGTTACATAGCCAGCTTTAATTTTAGACTTAATGCAGTTAGAGTTAGACTGTAGGTCTAGTATCTAACGTAAGCAACACTTTTACTGTATAGCTAAAGAGCATGTGTATCACATTGGTTTATAGTCTGTCAAATTAGTTCTAGTTGTTGGTGTCCGTTGGCATAAAAAGTAAGTCTTCTCTTATAAGCATAGTTAGTACATCTGATCAGAGCTAGCAACCATGAATTGCAGATTAAGGGGTCCCCTATCTCAGTGTTCATTTTGGCAGCTATTTTAGATTCAGTCTTAAGACAAAAATGCATATTAGTTTTAGTCACATTCAGTCATAGTTATCCTTCTTAGTTTCAGTCTAGTTTTTGAAAACTCATTACAATTTAGTCTAGTTTTAGGCACCTTAAAAACTCCATATTATAGCCACATTAAACTCCTGATAATAACAATTGCCCAAATAGACAAGGCTATTCAAACAAGTCACATATTCATTTATTTTTTGCTTGATTAATGTTGTGCGTAGCCTGTCCTGTAGTCCATACTGCAAAGGGTTTACTAGCTAGCTAGTGATAGCTAGTATAACTTATCAAGGATATGCTAACTCATAGTTAGCTAACGTTATCTAGTGACATGAGTATTAACGATTAACGAGTTAACAATGGATACCGACAGTTAGCATACCTAGCTAGGTAGCATTACCATTGGATGTGAATGACAGTTATGCTAGGTCTTGCTAGCATTGTTTCCGGGGATTTTCACTTGACGAGCGGGGGCAATACAGTCATCTGGAGAGTTCAAAATGATACTAAACGAGGCGAAATCTACTGTATGGAGATATTTCTGCTTAAAAGTCAATGCAGATTCTAATTAGGCTGTTGGATATGTCCAGTGTAAGGAGTGTGAAGTTTTAATGAAATATGATTGATTCAAATATCGTTCACCACAACAACATGGATAAACCTGGATGGTTGGATGTAGTTTCAGATCGAACGTCGGCGTGCAAAAAGATCTTCAATGGTAAGACTTGTCTGTTGTGCCTCTGTTGGTGTCTCATAAAACGTGAGTTTTCTTAAAGCATAGCGTGTGTATTGTGTAGCTATTTCATTCTGAGATGGCAGGGGAGTAAAATGCTCCGCTGCCAAAATAGATAACATGTTTTTAACTTCGGGGTTAATTCCCTTTCCTTTACGTCTGCTGCTGGTTAGTAAATACAGACAGCCAGAAAGGTTAACAAACGGAATGAAATAGCTACACATTACACACACTATGCTTTAATAAAACCCACGTTACAGCGGGTGTATAAACTGTACCTGTAACTGTTTTGCTATGGGGCTAGGCTAGTTGCTTCGCATATTGAACATCATCTGTTGACTCGGAGCATTCTTTACTTAGCGGGGGGAGGGGGCGGGGACCTGCCCGGACTAGAAGGAGGGCGCTGTCTGTGAAGCGGACCTGTGAGAGGACTGCCGTGTTTCGTTTGCCAGGCAGCTGATGACATTCTTGCTGCCGGCACGGCACCAACTGCTGCAGCGCTTTGTGTTTTTGTCACTTCCCCAACAGTGCGCAGACTTACGGTAACCTTGCCTATGTGAAGCAGAGAGTCTTTTACGTTCACATTAGCCCCCCACACAATGAAAGACAGATTTCTGTTGAATATGCCTGTGATATAAAGCTTGATGGTGGTTTTCGATTTACATGATTTTTATGGCATTTAAAAAAGATTTGGCTAGAGTGGGCTTCTTTTTCAAAGTTGAATTGAGAGGGACAGAGAGGAGAGATTCCTTGGATTTGGCGCAGGTGTCAGTGAAGCTCAGTGAATTGAGAGGGACAGAGAGATGAGGTTCCTTGGATTTGGCACAGGTGTCAGTGAAGCTCAGTGAAGCACAGGTGCAAAGCCAGTTTAATGAGCCTATTATGATGTAATAATGCCACAAAGTTCTGCCATGCAAGTCTATGGGGAAAAAAGGGGATGAAAAAGAGGAATACAAAAGGAGTGGCAAGGAGTACCGCCACGAAAAGATATAGGAGGTTGCACCGGATCGGGCCGGACATTTCGGTGTTTGAACGGCGTCTGTACCTCGAACGCCATGGCCTGATTCGATGCAAGAAAAACGGGGAGAATAAAGAAAACTTATGAAGAACAATACTGTGCTTCCCTTCGCGCAAGCACACTAATAACACACACAACAGGCTGACAAAAATAAATATCTTACGGAAATATGTATTTTTTAACCCTGTTACATACGCTTGCGCACGCACTGCCGCCCCTGCCCATAGACACCAATGCATCTGCCCCCCTTGGCCGCACATCCCTGTTTTCTGGAACCGGAAATGCGCAAATACAGCGATTTTGATAACAAAAATGCTCGAAATGATCGGGATCATGCAGGAATAACATCCATACCACAGCTTACTAGAGAAATATGAATCTATGATCTATTTTGTAATATTTATATAAATATATATATTTTTTGTTTGTTTTACTTTTCTGCCTCCCCTGCCTCCTCTGACCGCACATCCCTGGTGTGACTATGTGTGTGTGTGACTATGTGTGTGTGTGTGCGTGTGTGTGTGTGTGTGTGTTGTGTGTGTGTGTGTGTGTGTGTGTGTGTGTGTGTGTGTGTGTGTGTGTGTGTTTGTGTGTTTGTGTGTGTGTGTGTGTGTGTGTGTTTGTGTGTGTGTGTGTGTGTGTGTTTTTGGTCAAATTCTTATATAATTCTTTCCTTTCTTGCTTTTTTAATACAAAATTATTTTTATATCACTACCCTTCTGAGGCACAACATGAGTCCAACATGACCCGCATTCATTTCATATCTTATATCATCCATGGCTAAGTGTTTCTTTGCTATATCTTTTAAGATATAGTTTATTTATTAAATCATTTAATATTACAAAGTATTCATTACATATCTTGTTAGAGATTTCCCTTTACTCTTCTCTTAATTTGTAAACTAAAATGTTGTATTACTAAATCAAGATGGTTCAAAAATGACCCATGTATGCAAGTGTGATGACCAATGTATGCAAATCAACCCGTTTCAATGTAATGAAGTGATAGACGAGGTTCTAGGAAGTATTTTTTAAATATCACTGCACCACTGACCTCGTATCCAGTATGACTTACTGATCTATCAAACATGCTGTACTACACAAGTGGGATCTGCGTCTGAATATGTTGGATCTTCATGTACAATAACTACCACCATGAACACATGTATTTTTTTTCTATCTTCAATACTTTTTTTAATTTGGTGTTTTTTGCATATGGTATGTGTAAATGTAAGTGTGTGTGTGTGTGTGTGTGTGTGTGTGTGTGTGTGTGTGTGTGTGTGTGTGTGTGTGTGTGTGTGTGTGTGTGTGTGTGTGTGTGTGTGTGTGTGAGTGTGTATGCTTCCACGCTAGTGTACATCAAACACTCCATCACACCAGTTAACTTCAGGTTAAGAATGCAAATGTCAATCTCATACATGAAGAATGATAATGAGCAGAAGTCTGTCAAATGAAGAAGTCACAATCCCCGCCTGTGCTCTGAAAGCGATGTGATGTCACCCGCTGACACTGACGCTGTGAATAGTTAAGGTCCTGGTGAGAGAGCTTCATTTGCTCTCTGAGCAGCACATGGACTGGAGTCTCACGGAGGACAGAAGAGAACATGGTAAGAGCTTTTTAATATCAGACTATGAAATACGTCAGCAAGTTAGTGTGCATACTTTAACTCTTGCCATTACACTACTTCATGAGCAAGAATCTGGTTCACTGTGTCGACTTAAATCTTTAACAAACATGCAATGCTACAGAATCACACAATACTTATCATGTTGAGTGTTAGATGAAGTGCTGCACTGATCATTTAAATAAGCGCGCAGTAATGAGAATGTTGACTCAGGGCTCAGGGTTTTTTGGTCATTGTGAGCATCTGTGCAGTTTGTATCTCTGGTGATTCTGTTCACAAGTCCAAGTAAGTAGATGCATTTGGATCCTGTGAAGTGAAAACTTTACTCTATATAGAATTAAAATTGTAGGGTTTTTATGTTATGTGCTTATAAATGTTATTTACAGTTATTTACAACATGAAGAAAATGTAATGACAAGACACAGCAGCAAACTTCCTGTTTTCTTGACTTCTCAGAATCAGCAGCACTTCTCAGAAAGGGTCTGTGTGTTAATGTCTGAATGTGTCACCAATCACAATGATAGGAATCTGTCATGTCAATCAGAGTGATGAATTTCTGTCATGTCAATCACAGTGATGGGTATCTGTAATGTGACTGTAGCTTCCTCTGTGTCTCCGGAAGAGTAAAAATAAAATACATTTTGAAATGTCAATTTATTTCCTCCTTACTGACTCATAAGGAGAGCACTGAGACTGAACACTTCTGCTTCCAATCACATGCTTTGGAAAGTGCTGCAGGCAGAGGGAGAGAGAGAGAGAGAGAGAGAGAGAGAGAGAGACAGAGAGGAAGATAGAGAGAGAGAGAGAGAGAGAGAGAGAGAGAGAGAGAGAGAGAGAGAGAGAGAGAGAGAGAGAGAGGGGGGGTCACACAGAGGAGCTCAGTTTCTCCTGAGTAGTGATGGTCATTACCGTTATGCTGCATTCTTTTTTGGCCTATGTTCTTTCATGATATTTTAAATAATATGAATGCAACACTGTAATGCACATACTGTAGTTGGCACAGGACGACGCATACATTTCCAACTCAGCATTGCTGAAGAATGAAGGGTCTAAAATAATCATTCGTTCATTTGCTGAGATGAGTAAAGTTTACTTTTCTGTCGGAGGTCTTCATGCGTTGTCATGTTATCTGTTATGATAGTGGAAAGGTAAGAGGTTCTTAAGAAATATTCATTCGTAGATGTATTTAGTCAAACTTGTGTCATGAAAGTAACATCGTTAAGGTTAAGCAAAGGTTTTAGGAAGTGTGCTTAAAATATCACTGCAACACTGAGTTTGTATCCAGTATTACTTAATGATCTAACAAACATGCTGTACTATACAAGTTGGATCTACTTCTGATAGTGAATCTGTTGGATCTTAACGTTTAGGGTTTGCTGCTGCTGATGAGCTGTGTGACGTCTCTTTCTGTGGTGATTCTGCTCACAATTCAAGGTAAATCAAACATTTGTGTCTATTTTCCTGTTTTTCTTCCCTGCGATTTCAAACTCTGTGTGTGTGTATGTATGTATGTGTGTGTGTGTGTGTGTGTGTGTGTGTGTGTGTGTGTGTGTGTGTGTGTGTGTGTGTGTGTGTGTGTGTGTGTGTGTGTGTGTGTGTGTGTGTGTGTGTGTGTGTGTGTGTGTGTGTGTGTGTGTGTGTTGCCAACTAAGTACAATCTGGCATTGTGGTACCCTAACAACCATCATCCACACTGCATAATGCACTCCAATCCCACCCAACATTTTGAATCCATTGCTCGTATTGTTAATGGCTGTAATAAGTACAAAGGACTTTATACTGCACGCCAAGACCGCATTGTTGACCTCATTGCTACTACTGTTAAGGGACTATTTCCCCCAAATATGTCATTGTACAAACACTCCCGTATAATACCGGATTGGTTTGGCAGCTCTGATGATGTGTTCTGCATGTATTTTTCTTGGACAAGGTTAAAAGGGAGGTAGCAATCCTGGAGGTAGCCTGTGTCTATGACCTCTACATGGACATAGCCTTCCTTGACAAGTTAACCAAATATCAGCCCATTGTTGCTAAGATAAGAGACCTAGGCTATATATGTAAGCTGGTAGTATTGATATATGGAAGTCTAGGGCATGTAGGCTTTCGGTCAGTGGGCTACGACTGGCAGGACTTAGTAAGAGACAATCCAAACAACTAGTAAAGTTCTGCTCTGTATCAGCTGTTATAGGTAGTCTTGCTGTTTGGCGTAGGAGAGGTTTCTTGTACCCATGAGTCACTAAGCTGTTTTCAACCTCTGAGAAATGTTTGAATCCTTTCTGTAAGAACATGATTGGTGGATTCAAATAAAGAATTTAAATGTGTGTGTGTGTGTGTGTGTGTGTGTGTGTGTGTGTGTGTGTGTGTGTGTGTGTGTGTGTGTGTGTGTGGACGTGAGTGTGTGTGTGTGTGTGTGTGTGATTTGTAAATGACTTGAAGGAGGAGTGAGACAAGATGTGGGGTTAATCTCCTGCACCGTTTACATCTCTACACCTCTCCACTCCTCTTCTGTCATGGTCTTCAGCTTACAACACATGCCCTCTTCACTCCACCTCACATTTTACTTCAGACATTTTGTTAGTTGGTTAAACATTGAAGATTCAGAACCTCAACATAGTCATGTTATAGTAATGAAGGGCTGTTAGCATGCTAGTCACGTATGCCCTGCTCTCCAAAGAGTCTTGTCCTCAGATAGTGTAATACTGCTGTTAGACCCTTTGTTAATAAGACAGTGTTTAACAATGCATTGTGTGTGTGTTCTGCTGTAGGTGTGTGTGGTGAGGAGTGGAGCATCATGATCCTGTCTGAGACCACCTGTGGTTTTGTGGGGTCTTCAGTGCACATGGTCTGCTACACCCACCCCAGTGACCTGCGCAGTAAAGAAGTTTCCTGGACAAAACACAACTATACGGATCCTCCTCTTCTTCGTGATGACCCAGAGTACAGGAACAGGATCAGTGAGGTCTGTCCACATGGACATAGCTTTTGTAATTTAGATATAAAGTCATTGACTAAATCAGATATTGGTGAGTATTACTGCAGGATATCAACATCCATTAAAGACAGGACGTGGATTGGAACACAAGGGATTTATCTGGATGTTAAAGGTAAAGACAGACAAAATATCAGTATACTTGTTAAATATGTATCATCTTCGTATATAAATATGTGTGTGTGTGTGTGTGTGTGTGTGTGTGTGTGTGTGTGTGTGTGTGTGTGTGTGTGTGTGTGTGTGTGTGTGTGTGTGTGTGTGTGTGTGTGTATTTGAACATCTTTTCATTTGTGTGTGTATGTGTGTGAATACAGCCTACTATGGTTGGTGTTTGTCAGTCTTGTATGTCTTAGCTAAAGGGAAACACACTCTTGTTCTGCATGTGTTAAACATCTCCTCTTAGTGACACATGTCAGGTCCGGTCCTTGACATCATAAACACATCCCTTAGAACTGGCGTTTTCCCAGATGCCTTCAAAACAGCTGTTGTAAGGCCCCTATTAAAGAAACCCAAATTGGATACCAGTACACTAGCAAGCTATAGACCCATATCCAATCTTCCATTTATTAGTAAAGTCCTGGAAAAGATAGTATTAGTCCAAATAAATTCATATCTGGAAGAAAATAACATCTTGGAAGTCTTTCAGTCAGGTTTCAGAAAATATCACAGTACTGAAACCGCTCTCACCAAAATAATTAGCGACCTCAGACAAAACTCTGATGCAAATAAAGTTTCTATCCTTATCCTGTTAGATCTTACTGCAGCATTTGATACCATTGATCATGACATCCTAATCAATAGACTTGAAAATCTTATTGGGTTCTCTGAGTGTGTATTGAACTGGATCAAAACATATATTAGAGGAAGGAAGTTTTATGTCAGTCTAGGAGACCATATGTCCGAGAAACATGAAAGCTGCTACGGGGTTGCACAAGGGAGCTGTTTAGGTCCATTGCTCTTTTCTCTTTATATGTTACCACTCAGTGACATCATCAGAGAACATAGTATAGATTTTCATAGCTATGCGGATGACACACAATTGTATATTTCCGCTGAGCCAAATGATGCAACAGCAATAAACTCCATTACCAACTGTTTATTGGCAATAAACAAATGGATGAACAATAACTTTCTAAAACTCAATGAGGACAAAACTGAAGTCCTACTTATCGGCCCTAAATTAAAAAGAGAGATGCTCACCAAGAATCTAGGAGGTTTATCCCGGTGGATTAAACCTGAGGTGGTTAGTCTTGGTGTCACCCTGGACTCAGATTTGAATTTCAACTCCCACATTAACAAAGTCACCAAAACAGCTTTCTTTCACCTCAGGAACATAGCAAAGGTACGATCATTCTTAAACCAAAATGATGCCGAGAAGCTTATTCATGCTTTCATATCGAGCCGGCTAGACTACTGTAATTCACTTTTTACTGGTCTTCCCAAGAAAACAACTGTAAGACTCCAGCTCATTCAAAATTCTGCAGCTAGACTATTAACCAAAACTAAAAGGAGAGAACACATTAGTCCTGTCCTAGCTACTTTACACTGGCTTCCTGTTACCTTTAGAATTGACTTTAAGGTCCTCCTCCTCACATACAAAGCTCTAAATGGACAAGGACCTAGCTACATTGCTAACTCTCTTACTAACTACATACCAGCTAGAACACTGCGATCATCAGATACAGGTCTGTTACAGGTCACCAGAAGCAGTCATAAGAAGATTGGAGATGCAGCCTTTGTCAACTACGCCCCAAAATTATGGAACACATTACCCGTTAATATTAGGGAAGCAAACACGCTAGACACCTTCAAAAGGCAGCTTAAAACCTATCTTTTTACCAAAGCATTTTATTAATTTTATCTGGCACTTTTTATTTCTCTGTTCTCTTTGAAACTGTTTTAAGGGTTTTATGACTTTTATTACTTTTACTATTTCTCTGTAAAACTGTTTTGAGGGTACCATGGCACTGTCGGAAACCATATTGTGGCTCAATATATCACATATTATTCTCAGAGATATTTCCATAACAAATGTTCTAGTCCCCTAGGTGCAGTCACCTTCCTTAAGCCTGTAAAAGAGAGCTAGTGTCTCTCCCGAAGCCCTGAAGTGCGTTCGGTGGAAGAAGACGAAGAGGCCTCTGAAGGAAGGGTATAGAAGGAAGGGTGGCCTTTGGCCGGGGAAACATAGCTAGGGAAAATATTTAATAGGGTAGGTCGGAATCTATGGAGCAGCACTATGGTTTCGACTGTGCTAAATACCAGGCAGAAGGGTTTTATTACTTTTATTATGATTTTAATATTTTAAGCCTATCGGAACATCAGGTTCTGATACGATGTTGACCAATATTTTATTGCTCCTGCTGCTTGCTCTTATTGATTTTATGTAAAGCACTTTGAATTGCAACTCCTGTACGAAATGTGCTATATAAATAAAGTCTTACTTACTTACTTACTTACTTACATGTAATCAGACATGTAATGGTCTCTCACACAGACGCCCCACAGACATCACTGTCCATCAGTCCCCCTGGTGACATACAGGAAGGAACAGACTTGACTCTGACCTGCAGCAGCACATCTGATCTACCAGTGAGGAAGTACAATTGGTATGATCCCTTTAGAGCCCTGGCCACTGAACATGAGCAGGGCACTGAAACATACACCATCAGGCACATCAGACCTGAAGACAGTGGACGATATACGTGTCAGTCAATTTATGAATGTGGCTACTCCTACTCATATACTCATCTCCAGGTTTCATGTGAGTAGCCTTTATGACACTTTTGGAATACCAAACACATTTGACTTGAGATATTATGGACTTCAATTTTATTATATACTATTCTTTTTATTAGTACATTTAGTTTCAGGATATAATTGGGGTTGAAACTAACTTTTGTCATAGTGATAACACTATCATTAGAAAAAGAGAAAGGAGGCACGGTTAAAAGGTATAGGTGCTAGAATCATGGACGTGTATTGAACGTGAATAGACACACTCTCCAAATAGTCCACATTATGTAGTAATAACACTTTGCATACATGAGGACTTTTACATACAGTTTTGGCATGTTGATGGTATGCAGATCCTCCAAAGAACACAAGAATCAAGTCTAATCCATCTGGTGAAATGATTGAGGGGGGCACAGTGACTCTGACCTGCATGAGTGAAGCTGACCCACCAGTACACACATACACCTGGATCAATAAGAGTGGAGCTGTAGAACTGAAGTCAGGAGAGGAGAAGACACTCATCTTCAGCAAGATCCGTTCTGAGGACTGTGGAGAGTATGTGTGTCAAGCAGCCAACAGGATTGGTCAACAGGATTCTCCTGCTATGTTTATCCAGGTCTTATGTGAGTATCATTGTAAATCAACACAAGGTAAGATTCACTGATTTGCATTGGTGCATCAGCATAAAAGTTTACAATGCTATTGCCCCAATCAAAAAACTATACACCGAATGGATTTTTGGATGAAGTTGAAGACAATTATTTCAAGTGCCAAGAAAGAGGCATCAGTTTTAAAATCAAATACATTTTCAAATTAAGCAACTACAGCAGAAGAAATTGAGTTAACTGGAGCATTACTGTAATTGCATAAATAAGTTGGAAATGTTATGGTTTGCAGATCCTCCAAAGAACACAAGAATCAAGTCTGATCCGTCTGGTGAAATGATTGAGGGAAGCACAGTGACTCTGACCTGCATGAGTGAAGCTGACCCACCAGTACACACATACACCTGGATCAAGAAGAGTGGAGCTGGAGAACTGAAGTCAGGAGAGGAGAAGACACTCATCTTCAGCAAGATCCGTTCTGAGGACTGTGGAGAGTATGTGTGTCAAGCAGCCAACAGGATTGGTCAACAGGATTCTCCTGCTATGTTTATCCAGGTCTTATGTGAGTATCATTGTAAATCAACACAAGGTAAGATTCACTGATTTGCATTGGTGCATCAGCATAAAAGTTTACAATGCTATTGCCCCAATCAAAAAACTATACACCAAATGGATTTTTGGATGAAGTTGAAGACAATTATTTCAAGTGCCAAGAAAGAGGCATCAGTTTTAAAATCAAATACATTTTCAAATTAAGCAACTACAGCAGAAGAAATTGAGTTAACTGGAGCATTACTGTAATTGCATAAATAAGTTGGAAATGTTATGGTTTGCAGATCCTCCAAAGAACACAAGAATCAAGTCTGATCCGTCTGGTGAAATGATTGAGGGAAGCACAGTGACTCTGACCTGCATGAGTGAAGCTGACCCACCAGTACACACATACACCTGGATCAAGAAGAGTGGAGCTGGAGAACTGAAGTCAGGAAAGGAGAAGACACTCATCTTCAGCAAGATCCGTTCTGAGGACCGTGGAGAGTATCTCTGTCAAGCAGCCAACAGGATTGGTCAACTGGACTCTCCTGCTGTGTCTGTCAAAGTGTTATGTTAGTATAAAAACACATATACAATTAACAAGTTTGTGGATTTGGGGTAGGTTAAAGTTCATGATAGCTTGTGTTACTTTTTTTCCTCTTAGATACACCAAAGAACACAACAGTCTTCACTACACCTTCAGGTGTGATAACCAAGGGCAGTTCAGTAACTCTGACCTGCAGCAGTGATGCCAACCCACCAGTGGAGATCTACACCTGGTTTAAGGTGAATGAGTCCACTCCAGTAGGATCAGTACAGCAGTATAGCATCACTAACATCAGATCTGAGGATGGAGGACAGTACTACTGTGAGGCCAAGAATAAATATGGAGCTGGGAACTCATCTACTGTCTCAGTCATAGTTGAAGGTATCAGTGTATCTCCTTGTTTCTCCAATGATGATGTTACTTGTGATTGTCCTCATCCTGTGCTTCATGTCTAATTGGTTCCTTTTAGGAGACCAATCCTCTGTATTGATTCCCGTGGTGGCAGTCTCTGTCTGTGGACTTGTGTGTCTGCTGTGTGCTTTTGTTGGGGTGAAGTGAGTGAATATGAAAAGGATCCTCTGGTTTAAAGAAATCATTCTCTCATATTTTAGTAATTTTTTGTTTTAATGAACATATGTTTCTTATAGTATGTTTTTCATGTCTCCTTTCATAGGAAAATGAGAAGGAGAAAGAAAGCAGAGGATCAGGTATTGCACCTTTTTCTCCAGTGTAAGGTGTCATCCATCTTGTTTCACCATCTAACTCATAAACATCTAGCTGTTTATGTCTTCTCAGGACCATCAGTATTCCAGTATAAAACTCCAGAGCAGAGGAGGAGCAGAGGATGCTGTTCGGTACTCCACCAACCCTCCCCATGGCTCTAGAGAGACTGCAGGAGCTCAGGGGGACGACGTCCAGCACACCAGCGTCCAGTTAAAAAAGGCTGTTGTTGCACATGGGTGAGTCTCTGACCTTCAAAGATTATTAACTTGGTCAAACAACACAATCACTTATTAATGTAAGAAGTTTGTAGGTTATTTTGGCAAATAACTGTTCCATTATGCATTTAAGTTCCCTACATAATTGAATGCTAGAATGAGGGAAAGGTCACTGCAGGTCTATTTATATGTTCAGATACTGATTTCCAAACTCTGGATCTCTGAGGGACAACAAGTGAACTTGTATTTGGACAGAAACCTCCATGATATTATAGTAAGAAAACAGTAACAACCCTTATCTGACAAATAAAGTAAACGATGAGCTCACTCTCCACACTATCTGTCATGTGGAATATGGCTACCATGTTTGTGCATTAAAGGCCCAAGATGGACATCCATCTTAACCATTGAAGCTTCATGTCATTCCACTGCTCAGGTCTATGTGTGCTTGTATTCCCACAGGAGTAAGAGAAGAACCTCGGGATGTGACTCCGGGGACACAGACATATTCACACAGGTGTGTTTGTGTGTGTGTGTGAATATGTGTGGATATGTGTGGAGTCAGTAACATTACATCTGTTCTGGTTATTTCAGACACTATAGGTTCATGCTCTATGTTGGTAGTGTGCTGTTGGAGCTCAGCTGGGAGATCAAGGTGCCACCAGTGCTGTCTCTTAATTGACTACATGTTAATGGTGTCTCTTAATTGACTACAGGTTAATGGTGTCTCTTAATTAACTACATGTTAATGGTGTCTCTTAATTGACTACAGGTTAATGGTGTCTCTTAATTGACTACATGTAAATGGCCACCAGTACTGTCTCTTAATTGACCACATGTTAATGGTGTCTCACTGACATGTCTTTTCTGTCTTTGTTTTAGGATGATGTGGACTATGAGGACGATCCTTAGGATAAAAACTCACGTGCTGAGCAGATGGATGCAGTTTACCAGAACCTGAACCCAAACACCTCCCAACCTGATGAAGTTTATCAGGGCCTGAACCCAAAAACCACCCCACCTGATGCAATTTATCAGAGCCTGAGAAACTAGATGAGAAGTGAGTTGATATAAAACTGTTCAGTGTCTATCTGTTTTGTCCATAAAATCTATGGCAAGTGACATCTCATAGAGTAGAAATATTGGTCTCCATTATTTTACATATTTCACAAGTTTATTTGAGTTTGCATTCTTTGTTCAAGATTTTTTTACTCTACACACGACATGCATGATTTTTGTATACAGTATAAGTGAAGATGAGAACAAGTTTGAACATGCTGAGTACAGATACATGAGTGGACACGAAACGCTTCAGGAGTGGACACGAAACGCTTCAGTGTGAATCGGTTTTCTCTATGAAAACTATTGTGCGGCAAATGGCTTCTCATAGAGTAGAAATATTGGTCCAGTAGTTTGAGTATGCTTTCGTTGTTCAAGCGTTTTATACTGCACAAGTGCCTTGTATGATTATTGTATAACTACTGCTGCTCAAACCCTACACTCCTAGCCGTTCGCTTAGGTCAGCTGACCAGCTGTTTCTGGCCACACCCCGTACCAGGCAAAAACACAGAGGAGAACGTGCCTTTGCGGTAGCAGCCCCAAAATTGTGGAACACTTTGCCACTCCATATTAGACAAACTACATCCCTGTGTCTTTTTAAAACCTTGGTAAAAACGCACCTTTTTTATTTGGCCTTTGGACACTAGATGGCGTGTTGATGTGATGTAGAAGTGTTGGGTGGGTCATGTGTTTTACTTATTTTATACTTATTTTATCTCTTTTTCTGTGTGCAGCACTTTGGAAACCCATGTGTTTGTTTAAACTGTGCTATATAAATAAAGTGGATTGGATTGGATTGGATACTGTAAGTGTTGTTAAATGGTTTAACATGTCTGAGTTCTGAATGCATTTGCTTGAGTTTTGCTGTGATGTAGCTGTAGTATTCTTTCATTCATAACAAAGGCTCCTATTTTTATCTTAATCAAACATTTATAAAACATAATAGAAATGTTTATATCTCTTTTTTTATACCATTTCATTGCTGTAAACTGAATGCTGTGTTTTCAACATCCATATGTTACCCAAAAGTATTAGAGATGTTTTACTCTTGAACAATTCTAGGAGAGGGTGCTGGTTTGTATGGGTCCCATGTCTCACAGTATGTGCTTGGATTAAGACTTTAGGCTAAGACTAAGGGATATAATTAACTTTGAAAAACTGTTAATGACTGAAGACTGTATAAATCAAGTGCCTTGTATTAATACATACCTTGTATGAATCATGTGCTAATGTAAGCAGGAACATGATTTGTCTGTGTTTCTGTGTGTGTGTAACTTAGATTATTAGGTGCTGACGCCACTTAGTCTGCGTATGTGTAAGAGCTATGTGTAAGAGAAGGAACCTTTTTTCTCTCTTTGAGTGAGGAGAGGGGTGAAAAGAAGGGTCAAACTATGCTTGTTCGACCCTGTGTAAAATAGACATCCTTGCATTACAAAAGCGCAGTTGGGATGACACAAAAGTATTTTAGTCGAGCCTGGCTATTCTTGCTGACATTAAAAACATTTATGGCATCAGAGTTAAATAAATATTAAGTGTATAAACCCTGTGCGGTGTTTGTGAAATTGCTTCACTTTCATCTTTGTGGTGTGAGTGAGTCCGGCAAATGTTGCTGAATAAATATACTGTTCTACAACTTGGAGTCCTGAGATAACTTGACTGAATTTTCACCTACCACTAAATAACTCTTAAAGTGGTCTGTTAAATGATTCTAATCCATTGTAAATCCACTACCAAATCTCAATGTGATTGAATATAACTTAATTTTCATTAACATATGCAAAACATTATACATTTAAACACAGTAAGTGGAAAGTTAATCAGGGGTAAACAGGGCCTTTAGACTCTTCAGTTAATTTGTTGGCTAAGGATGGGGGAGGGGTTGTCTGTGGATACATGAAATGTGATTCTAATAAAGTTATTATACATTGCATCCAGCAGAGGGCACTCTTCAATATGCAGGTCAGTGGAGGCTCTGCTAACTTCCCTTGTCTATCCTCATATACAGTAAATGGCTTGCTTTAGGCTACTGCTGTCTGAGGTGCACTTGAAATACTTCACTAACCATTTCAGCATTTGTGGTTAGTTTTCAGCTCATATCAAAAAAGGTCATCCAGATCATCTCAAAAGATGCAAAAACATTATCAACCAAGCTGTTGTTCACAAAGCCTTATTTGGAATATACAATATCAATTAAAAAATGTTGTCACCCGCTATAAGCCAAAAAACTGGTTTGTAAACAAGAACACAACCCTCAACCAAGTTCAATGAAAATCAGCATGGCAGTTTTTGTCAGGTTACCGGAGTCGGGATGCAAACCCGAGTCGCTGGCGTGGTAACCAGCGTTTAACTCAATATGCTATTGAGAGGACCCAATGGCAGGATGTTGAAGAAGGATTGGTTTCTTTTATTATTTCATAACAGGGATATTTCCATACAGCGATAGTCCATCACACAGATAAATCATCCACAAAGGAAACTCCAAAAAATAAAGAAGGTAAGGGCAAAAGGCAAAAACTAAGGAGGAGCAAAAAGTGTAGCTCTCAGGCAGACCTGAATATCAACTACCTGTGGCGGGCTTTAAGGAACCACTCACAGCAAGCGGCATGGGAACCGCAACGAGACTAACCTGGCACTACTTATAGCTAGAGGCGTCAAGGTGCTAGAGATCACTACGCTTCCTAGTGCTCGTATCTGAGGAGACAAAGAGTGGCTTGAGAACCACAGCGAGGCACCAGCCCAAAACAAGAGGCACCTAAGTGCATACGTGGGCTGCGTGTCTCAGTACAAAGGCTAAGTGCTTAAGAGCACTTTTAACTCACAATGACACAGAACAGAAACACTCTAACAAAGGCAGTCTAACACACAGTGGCACAAAGACAAACTAACAACTCAACAAAGGGCAGGGAAACTAGCCAGGTATTTAAATGTGAGGGCACACACTTAATTACAGGAGGGCACACAATGGGAAACAGGTGAGGGCACACAATGGGAAACAGGTGAGGGCACATAACGGGACACAGGTGAGGGCACATAACGGGAGACAGGTGAGGGCACACAATCACAACAGAAGCACGTGTGGACACATAACAAACACAGAAAAACACCAGGGTACTATTCGGCGACACTCGCTAAGCGGTTTAGCGAGCTAAACTCCAGGCTAAAAAAAGACAACACCGCTTTAGCAGATTCGGCGAAGCAACTTTTGCTCAATTTCCATGGTAATTAATCGCTTAGCCCTAGACTGCTCCAGGGCAGGCTAAGCAAAGTTTAGCTGGCTAAACTTGCCACACCCACGCCAAAAGGAGGGATCCCATTGACAAGGAGTCATAGTTTGATTAGCGTAGGAAGAGTTCTTTGCGATCGCCAAGAAGATCCATTTTTCCATCATGATGAGTTCTTGTATGAGCGCTACCGATCCACCCGACAAGGAATAATTAATTTAGAAGAGCTTCTCGAGTCATTTATTGCATACACCACCGTCAAACATTGAATGTCATCACTTTCTTGAGAGTGGTAGCCTTAATTTTTGTAATGTCAGCGATGCGGAGACCAAAGCACTCATAATGATATGACAGTGGTAGCCTGTAGTAGAGTTGAGACATTGGTACAGTTGATAAACCCGAAACAACTTTCATAATGCAGCCTGAGACGTGATTTTTAGTTTGCACATGAATACTAACGTTTTCTTTGATCCCAGGAAATTTGAGCACATAACCCAAATAGATATTGGCTAAATTTGTTTTACCTACTTTAACTTACATCATTGCAAATGTTTAGTTTTGCAAACGTGTCTAGTGGTTGTGCGGTAGTGAATGGTGGATGGTGGAGGTGGATGGTAAGGTGGGTGCATGATAAGAAGAGAGAAATAGACACAATTTCTTTTCATTGCTTAAATGTATTGAATTTCTTATTAATACATTCACATTTAGTCATTTAGCAGACGGTTTTATTCAAAGCGATTTAAAACTACAATTCCTACGAGAGTTAGAGAGTCGAACCAGTGATCTACAGCATGCAAGCCATACGCTAAACCCGCTGCACCATAGTACCTTTCTATGTAAGGAAAAGATGTCACGTATTATACATCTTATAGACAGTTTCTTATATTGCTGTGGTAGCCGCGGGAGTGTTGAATTTTGACATGATTATGGTCTTGAATTCTTCATAACGCGTTCATGATCATATCCTGCCTTATCGGAGAAAATAATAGTCTTTTTCTTTGAGTTTAGACCATTGTACCTTTCAAAAAATCATGGTTTTGGGGATCGACCTTCCTTGGCTTTTGAAGCAAGACGTGCACGCGCAATTTAGCTGACGAGATAAATTAACTTGAGGTTAAAATAAATTAGCGCCCGTCGCCAGACCGGCTTGGCCTGTTCTCATTTAGCGAGCTAGTTAATCTCCAGTTGCAAGCTAAATTAATTATCTTAGCTTCAGTTGTACGCCGAACAGGGCCCAGGTCCATTAAAAAGTCCTTTGGCCACAAGAGATCGCCAAATCGTGGCAATGGCTGCCACGATCGTGACAGTTTTGGCATAATATTGCTGACTGACTGACTACTCCTTGGCAGGGGTAACAAACAACCCTGTTCACCGAGATGGTTCACCTAACAACCCTGTCAACCAAAATGGCCTAATAGGGAGGATTGGGGCCTGTGAGCGAAGACAGAAGGGCCTAATAGGGAGGATTGGGGCCTGTGAGCGAAGACAGTAGGGCCTAATAGGGAGGATTGGGGCCTGTGAGCGAAGACAATAGGGCCTCATAGGGAGGATTGGGGCCTGTGAGCGAAGACAGTAGGGCCTAATAGGGAGGATTGGGGCCTGTGAGCGAAGACAGTAGGGCCTCATAGGGAGGATTGGGGCCTGTGAGCGAAGACAGTAGGGCCTAATAGGGAGGATTGGGGCCTGCTAGGCAAGACAGTAGGGCCTCATAGGGAGGATTGGGGCCTGCTAGGCAAGACAGTAGGGCCTCATAGGGAGGATTGGGGCCTGTGAGCGAAGACAGTAGGGCCTCATAGGGAGGATTGGGGCCTGCTAGGCAAGACAGTAGGGCCTCATAGGGAGGATTGGGGCCTGCTAGGCAAGACAGTAGGGCCTCCTAGGGAGGATTGGGGCCTGTGAGCGAAGACAGTAGGGCTTAATAGGGAGGATTGGGGCCTGTGAGCGAAGACAGTAGGGCCTAAAAGGGAGGATTGGGGCCTGTGAGCGAAGACAGTAGGGCCTAATAGGGAGGATTGGGGCCTGTGAGCGAAGACAATAGGGCTTAATAGGGAGGATTGAGGCCTGTGAAGACAGTAGGGCCTAATAGGGAGGATTGGGGCCTGTGAGCGAAGACAGTAGGGCCTAATAGGGAGGATTGGGGCCTGTGAGTGAAGACAATAGGGCTTAATAGGGAGGATTGGGGCCTGTGAGCGAAGACAGTAGGGCCTAATAGGGAGGATTGGGGCCTGTGAGCGAAGACACCCTGGCACAATGGGGAGGAGAGCTGAGTCAGAGGGGAAGTAAGGGAGGTGAAGAGACACGCTCTGCAGGCTATATCAGTGGCTCTTGTCCTCCTTACCTTTGGGATCTGACTCTGACTCCAAATATGTTTACTAAGTTGAGCAAATCACATCTCTGCATCATGCATTTCTCACATACACTTTTCATATGAAGCATTTTAGTGAAAACAAAGAACAACAACAACAAAAGTTGTTGTGACACCTAAGTTCCAGCAGAGGGCTCTCTTGCCTGTCGATCACTCTCCATTCACCGTGACATTTGCAAATGTGGTGTGAAACACAACTTGCTTTTGTGTGTGTGTGTGTGTGTGCATGTGTGTGTTTGTTTTTTGTGTGTATGTTTTTGTGTGTGTATCTGTTGCTGCTAATAACACAACACATTACTACAGATTATGTAGTTTGTGTTATCATCCGTAGATGTGTGTGCATGTGATTGTGTGCGTCATTTCTAAACCACACTTTCTCTCCCTCCCCCCCACCCTAGCTTGACGCGCGCTGCGTCATTCACTCTTTAGGAAATGCTGTGGTTATCTGCGCCCGTGGTTGTCTGAGGCGGCAGAGACTTTCTCACTTAAGAGTATTTTACAGAGGGTGTTGTGACTTCATTCAAAGTTTACAGACGCGGGTCGTTATCATCATCATAACTCTCTTTTTTATATAGTTCACTACATTTTTTTTTTATATACAGCTACATACAGTACATCAGATGTTCACGCAATGTCTTGAGAGAGTCCATGAGAAATGATATACTGTCAAAGGCAAAGGGGGAATAAACTGAATAAATTGTTGCATGCTTTTTCTCACTCTCTCTCTCTTTCTCTCTCTCTCTCTCTCCCTCCCTAATCTCTCACGCTAATCTGAAGCTGCACTCGCATTATGCTTTCTCCAGGAACTGCTGTGGTTTTCAGCAGGTGTGGTTTTCTGAGGCAGCAGAAACTTTCTCCCTCAGAGTGTTTTATAGCAGGTCAATGTGCTGAGAGATACAGATGAGGCTCTTTATCACCGTCATCATCATCATCATCATCATCATCATCATCATCATCATCATCATCAGATTATTTTACAGCAGGCAGTGTAACACACCATGATAACTAAGACAGAGAGTGTTAAAATTTGATGACAGCCTTTCTATCACGTACGGATGGTCATTGTTCAATAGCACACTTGATTAGCTGCTCTCTCTGAAGTAGTGGCCTATTGCCTCTGTGCCTGTCATGTAATGCTGGGGACAGCGAGGGGTTAAATCTGCTGGTTCTGCATGCAGGGGGATTGCAGAGGGAAAAAAGTGTTTTAATGACAGGATGCATGTCAAGGTTTCAGACTGAGAATGATAAGGCCACACACACGTAGCAGGAAGACAGCCACCCACAGTGCCAGTAGCTGAAGCTGCTTGAGATTGTTTGTTCGACAACACCAAACAGGGTGCTACTCAAAATGGAGCGGATCGTCTTCCATGCGCTATGCCTTATCTCAGGTAAAATAGACACTTCTTGCAACCGTTTCAGCACATATGAGCAGCTTCTGACTTTGAGAACATATTGTTTTGGTTGTTGCTGTTGGCTAGGCGTAGGTGCACCCATCCTGCCGTTGCCTTACTGTATCCTGCTGTCCACATGTACAATGTTGTTGTGTTATGAGTCACCTGTTGCATTTTACGATTTACAGGCAATTTTTATTATATTTTTTAAAAATACACTTTTTAATGTCAATTCTCATGTCAATTTTCCTGTTTCAGTACTAGGAAAAAGTGGAGGTCACGCTCCAGCTAAAGGTTTCAACGAAGGTGGAGTTATCAGTTTTTTTGCCTTAGTGTATCTTGCTGTCAACATCTACAATGTTGTTTTGTCATTATGAGTCATCTTTTGCATGTTTACCATTTACAAGCATTTTTATAATTCTTTTAAAATATAGACTTTTTATTGGCCCTCATGTCAATCTATCTGTTATAGCAATCGAAAGACTTTACGGTCAAGTTAAAGGTTTCACCGGAGGTGGAGTAATCGTTTTTTGCAAGTTTGAAGATCAGCATAAAGGCAAGCGCAAGTACCTCTGCAAGGGTGATGCTTCAACCTGCCCCAACAATCGGCTAACTCACGTCAACAACAGCAGATTCATCCAGTATGAAAACATCCACGGGGACTACTTAACCGCTCTCCTCACCAATCTCACCTCGGAAGACACTGGGATGTATCACTGTGCAGCCGATGGATACGTACAAGCTACAGTCTATTTAAACGTAAAACAAGGTAATGTTTCAAACTTTATAATTGAGACCAATGCCATTTGTACTTTAATCAGCTTTCAAGATTATTTATGATATGCTTAAAATAACTAGACAACATTGAGATATATGAAATAACTACAGACCTGTGCACTCTGCTACTGTTTGACAGGTGATTGCTGTGACGCTCCTATCACAGTAATCGGATATGAGGGAAAAAGTATCAGCATTCATTGCAAGGTCCCTGAGGAATCTAAATCAAACACCAAGCACTTTTGTAAACAACAAGAGAAGTTCATCGAGACAGACCTAATTGAGTCAAAGCCATCATTAATGAATGCAAAGTATTCTCTGACTGAACACAAAACTGGAAATAACTTCACTGTGACCATCCATGACCTGGAAGGGAAGGATGGTGGAACCTACTGGTGTGGAGTGCAAACTGGTAGGGGAAATATTGATTTGACCAGACAGATTAATCTACAGATCACAGGTGAGATTCATTTACACATGGATAAATATAAAGGATATTTGATAATCATCATATCCCAGTTCAAGAACAGCATTAGCACATTGTAACGTAACTTTGAAAATATAGAAGTTTAAATTCTACTGCGGGCTAGGAGCAATAGCAGTTGAAGATTTGTATTGCTGTGCTATTGTGAGTTTGACTCACTACATAGTTTCATACCAAATGCAATTTTTTTTTTAATTTGTTTAATTCCAATGTAAACTCTAAATGTGTTATAAAATCCAGGAAGAACAAGGCATGCAGTTCAAGTGAAAGGATTTACCAGTGGAGGCATTGTTATCATTTGCAAATTTGATGATCAGGATCAGCACAGGCAGCGGTACTTCTGCAAGGGAGATGCTACAACTTGCCCTGACAATCGTGTCACGCATGGCACTGACAGCAAAGTCTACCAGTATGGAAATGCTCTAAGAGTTATCATCACAAACCTCACCTCCGAAGATGCCGGGACTTATCATTGCGCAGAAGATGGCAAATCACTCACTGAAGTCCATCTGAGCATTGAAGAAGGTAAGGATGTGTGTGTGTGTGTGTGTGTGTGTGTGTGTGTGTGTGTGTGTGTGTGAGAGAGAGAGAGAGAGAGAGAGAGAGAGAGAGAGAGAGAGAGAGAGCACTATGGATTAGCTAGCTACCGGTTGAAAAGCCCATTGACAACTTAAGGTTGACAAATGTTTGACAGGTGACTGCTGTGGACAACCTATTACAGTAACTGGAGATGTGGGAGGAAACGTCACCATCCAGTGCAAGTACCCAGTGGAATTTACAAACAACACCAAGCATTTCTGTAAATATCATGAAAAACGTATAAAGTTAAATCTTCTTGAGACCAAAAATCTCAAGTATTCTCTGTCTGATGACAAAAGAGGAAACGTCTTTAATGTGACTATCCATAACTTGAAACTGATAAACGCTGGAGTCTACTGGTGTGGAGTGAGTTCAGGTGGTAACAGCGTCGCTTTGATCGCAGAGGTGGATCTCCAGGTATCAGGTAGGCTTTGAGTTTCTCACACACTTGACACACGGCCTATTGCATACTATATAACTAATTACATCCTGATGTTGAAATGTACTCTTTTCTGATTGGCTTGCAGAATTTGGTCTATAGGGAAACTTTAGGAGCAGATCCAGTCTAAACTTTAATCACTGTTCTATATCTGAAAAAAAATGAAAATAGCCTATGTCTTTTACATCCAATATTTCTGTATTATCAGTACGTCCCAGCAGCTGATAGGTAGCCCATATTATGCAAAGTACATCTGATAGTGAGCATCTGTATGAGAAGGATTGTCTGCTACCCTGTTTGTGTTAGCCATCCGGCCATAGTGCTCTTGCATAGCGGTCTTAGGGGATACCGGAATGCTAGTAAGGAAGTCAAAACTGGTGCAAAAATATGTGCCACATCTGAGTCACCTGTGGTTAACATACTCCACAGCATTGTACCCTCAACACCCTTAAAGTCATGGTACTGCTTTTACCACTGTTTTGATGAGCACCGTTCTACAGGTGATTTGGATCTGTAGCTTCTTTGGGGGTTGCTAAGTTAGCCAAAGTCAAAAGTCAAAGTCAATAGTCAAAGTCATAGCCAGGAGGCTAATATTCATGAGTGCTAGTGTGCCAGCATAATGCTCATTCGGGATCCCAATTTGCCGGAAAGCTAGAGCTTGATAATGCTAGAATGATAAAGGGTAACAAGGAAGTTAAAACTGGTGTCCAACCACAAAGCAGCACTGGCCTCTAGCATAGGGGATGCCAGATTGCTAGCAAAAAATATTTGGCTAGCTCACATCTTGAGGCATATATGAGTAAGGTTTACATACTCACAAACAGTTAATTTGGATCTGAAGTCTTGTGGGAGGTGGCTTAGATAGCCAGGAGACTAATATGCATACATGTTAGTGTCCATCACCAGTACTCAGAGTACTCAAAGTTTACATACCCCACAACTACAGTTGATTTGGATCTGGGGCCTCAGGCTTAGGAGGTGGCTAAGTTAGCCAGGAGGCTAAAACCTATGAATGCCTGTGTCTGTCACAACCACACCTATAAAGACAGAGGGCCACGTATACTACAGGACAACCCCTCTGTTGCAGTAAGCAGAATATTCTGCAAAATATTATCTTTTTTTAGATGTAAGATGTATTTCTGCAGAAATATCTTTCGTCATATTTGGATCTATTTTAGGCTATTTTTCAGTGCCTAAGATCCTAACCTGAACTCCAACCCTGGATGGTGAATGGAGGGGAAAGTAACATATTTACACAGATGCATTATCATGGAAATGTTGTGCACACTATTAAAGTTGTCTTTTCTATACTGCAGTGTATTGCTGGGAGTATGGTGGAATATTGTCAACAGTGGCTATAGCCAGTCAAGTATCTCTGTATCTCCCTGAAATAGACAAGAAGACAGGTGTGTTGGCGTTGGTGTTGGTGGTGACATCGCTGGTGTTGGTAGTTACACTCTTTCTGTGCTATGCACTTAGAAGGAGCAGGAAGCGTGGTAGGTTATGACACCCCACCCCCAGACGCACACACACACACACACACTCACACACACACACACACACACACACACAGCACAAACAAGCACACAGTGGCGGTTCTACATAGAATTACGCCCCCCACGCACACACAGGAAAAAAAATCGTATTTTTGTTTTATTATTATAAGTATATAAGTGAAAGACACACTTTAATTTCTCAATTGACCTATCGCTAAGCCCGGTCTCCCTTATATTAGTTACTGTTGCTAACTCGAACAAACTAGAGGGCTGACTAGAGTTCACAAAATGACATCCCAAGAGGCTCTAGGCAACATTTTGATACAGAAGTACCTGATTGTGAAAGGGACTTCATTATGCAATGGAGGGATATGTACAAAATGTAAAACTAGATATGATGGATGACGAGCTTAAATTGGAGGCGAGAATTTACAGATCACATCCCATACCAGCATTGTTCAGGCACTGCAGTGAAAGATTATATTAATTTTCTTTCAGTTCATTCACCTGACAGGGCAATGTCCTAGCGTAGCTGCTAGGTAAGTTATCTGACAGTGTCAAACATTGACAATTCTGTTAAACAATCAAAATGCTAAGTTTAATAATGGTTTAACAATCGATGTGCTCATTTTAGCAGCTAATGGATTCAAATGACAACGTGAACGTTTGCCGAAAACACACGCAGTCAGATAATTAACACCATAACGATGACTGTCAAGCTAGCTAGCGAATAACTTACGTTAGCTAGTTTTAACCAGAGATAACTTGCCTAAGCCTAGCATAACATCAGTGGTGAAAGTATGACGGTACTCACAATGAAAAAAATGTGAATAATGAGTATGCCTATGACCATGTAGGCTTAGTTTATTGCTTTAGCAGAGGAAAATTCCAACCTAACAAGTTCCATTTGGGACACCCAGAGTTAAACTGTCCCCCGCGCCCCCTCACACTGGATCTGTGCAAGCAAGGCTTAGGCACCTTCTTAGGGAGCAGTGGCGCCTGCAGCCGCAGGGGGCGCTAATTCGCCAATTCCCCACACAGTGATATGATAGATAGACAATAGAAAACCGCTTCGCGGCCCAGATGATTTTTATTAAAACATTTTAAGTGCTCGTGCCGCCCTCCAGGTGTTATGAAAAAGTGCCGCCCCGGGCGGCTGCCCGGTTCGCCCGTGCCTAAAACCGCCACTGCAAGCACAGATGCCCATACATACACACAAACACACACACACATACGCAGACACACACAAACATACTCAAACACAGACGGACACACAAACACATACACATACACATCACAGATACACACACACACACAGGCACACACACACACACACACTCACAAACCCACACACACAAACACTCTTACAGAAGGAAGAGAAAGACAAACAGAATATGAAAATTCCTCATATGACTGAACAGTACTAACGGTATTTTTATCGTCATCAGACAGGTCAAACGAAATGACGGGGGATCAGGTGAGTTAACATCACAATAATTCAATTGAGAGATGAATTGTGCAGTATGACATTATTGTTACATGTGTCTGACCTGGGTCAAGTAAAGAAGAGAAAAGAGGAGGTGATACTCATTCAATTGTCCAGAAAATGGTAACCATATAGCGAAAGTTTTGTAAAGTCAACATGTTCAATATTTATTAGCATGATCCACTAATAGCCCCAAATTTATATGTTATGATTCATTTTGTCTTTTGTCTGCCTCTGTACCTCTGCCAGAATCCAGACCCAGACAGAATTTATGAGGAGATCGATGACATCGGCCTTCCTCTCCGTCCTCTACATGGAACGAGATGTACCTCTACCACGGTAGACAACACAGATGACCACGCATACTACACCACCGCACAACTACCCACAATCCCCAGTGATGATCCCACATACTATACCATCCAGTCACCCCTGGATCTGTCTGGCGACACAGGACTCCACCTTCTCTCCATCGAAACACACACTGTCTACACCACCGCACAACTACCCACAATCCCCTGTGATGTCCCCATATACTTAAACATCCAGTCGCCAAAACACACTTCTGGTGACACGCGCCTAAACATTGGCACTGATGAGACAACTAGTACAGTCAGCACTGTCTATGCCTCTGCACAGGGACCTGAAGATCCCAGCCGTGGTCCCACTCAAGGCACCGATCAGATGGACAAGGCCACTCATTCACCCATACACACGTCTGACAGCACTGTCTATTCTACAGCCTCTGATCCAACCAATCCTAAAATGAATACGGTTTATGTCACAGCCGGATTTAGCTCACATACAAATAAAGGGGCTACTGACCCCGACGTTCTGGTTCCCACAAACCCCAGTAATGACCCTGCGATGTGCGCTGAACACGTACCCTTAAAGACACATTATGATCCCACACAATTACCTGCACCAGACAAAACAAGCCACCCTGAGAACTCAGATCAGTGTGTTCCCCCTGATACCACACATACTGAACTAAGACAATAAATAATGACCCGTTATACTCAAATGTCCAAGTACCTCCAATCGATAATGAACAAGTACATTTAAATGTCCAGGTACTTACAAACCCCGATAATGAACTCACATATTTAAAAGTCTAGGTACCTACAAACCCCGATAATGAAAACACACATTTAAACGTCCAGGTACCTACAAACCTAGAATTAACACAGATTTAAATGTCAATATACCCACAATCTTTAGCGATGACAAATGACTTGGTAAAAGCATCAAGACATAACATGTATGTTAATAGAAGGCACCATTGTAATGCTGAGAACTTACTTTTAATAAATGCTTGCTTTAAATTCAGCTTTACACTTTGAACGATCGCACAGTAAATGTTTCACTTCCTGTTACAAAAAGGGTCACCCACTGGAAAATTAAGCATTGGTTTAGTTTTATTACTTTAGCATAGATTCAGTTAAGTTTACATTTTTATAGT